>NC_133649.1:50815951-51133502 GCF_009905375.1 Apium graveolens
GACTTTATGCATGAAGGTTGGCCTTTTTCCAGATTACCTAGACTCATGTCATTCACATAAATTTGCTTGACTTTAGAGAGGTGATGAAAGGTCTTGTTTGGTTTTCCAATTGGACCAAATTTCTTTGTGCTTTCTTTATCAATCTTCCTCCTTTTGTCATCCAATTCCTTCTCAACTACTGCAACATCAAACTTCTTGAAATTTGTCTTTGAATCCAACTTAGCAGCTACTATCTGGATCAGATCAATGTTGTCCAAGACTGATGGCTTAGGAAAAGTAATTTCTGGAACAATTACTTGACTGACTTGTATGTTTTGCACATTATCCCCCTTACTGATTGGATCTCCTTGACTAACTGGGACAAATGAATCTTTCTCCCCTTTTTTGTTTGCATCAAGTAGAGTGGAGGTAGAAGTTTGTGCAGCCACTAACTTTTGAAGCAACTGAGTTTGTTGAGCTTGATATAAATAAATTGCAGTGATAGAAGCTTCCACTATCTTGAGTCTTGTGTCCGAAGAGTCCACTTTGCTGGCCAGATCAGAATTTTTCCTGAGTTATCTGTTAATGTCAAGCATGGTGGTGTTGGGAAATTTAGCATCTAGCCTGTCAGTAACACCCTTCTTGACTTGATCAATATCTGTCTTCAGCTCAGTGACTACTATAGACTGTTTGAGAGACTGTATTTGATGTATTTGGAGAGAATTGAGGTGTGCTTGTAGAAGTTTCTTTGTGTTAGCATTTGTGGTAGTTTGAAGAGCTGTCTGAGTTTGTTGAATAATATGAGATAAAGTAGATTTGAAGTGGTGCTTATCACATGTCTTGGATAATGCCCAACATGGCATACTTGATCTTAAGCTAGGGCCTGCTTCTCCCCCTATGTCCATTAGCTCTTCTTTATCATCATCTTCATCCCCAAAGAAGTCCTCAGAACCACCGGTTCCATAATCAATGTCATCACCAACTGTAGATGGCATGGATGTGATGGCATCCTTTTCCCTTTGCATAGAAGCTGTGATATGCACTAAGTTTAGCATCCTTTGCATAGAAGCTGGTTGAGGCCCTATTTTAGGTACTTCTTATTTTTTGTATTAATACACACAATCAAAATTACTCTTTTTATTAAAGGTATGTTATCTTAATTATTTTTTAGGACCAATAATTTATGGGTGATTGTATTGTTCAGTTAAAATTATGAGAATACCATGTCCTCACTTAATTTTGCAGATTACATTTTCCCTTTTTATAGTATTAGTTTTTGCATATCTATGTATCTTTATTTTTTTTAAGAAAATAGATGTTTCTTAAATTTTTCTAAAATTTAAAAATTAACACATTTAGGCCTATCCTGACAAATATGTTATCTTTTCCATTAACCTAATATATAGCTAAATTTACTCTAGTCTTGTATCCGTGAAGGCTTACTTGTTTAAAATCAGCTTTTACTTCTTTAATTGAAAAGAATCATGGACTTGATGACAAGTGAGGTTGAAATTTTTTAAGAAGCACAATCACAGAGAGGAATATATATGTATATGGATTGTATTTAACCTCTGGCTTGTGGTTTTGATCTTGCATATCTTATATTTAAACGTTATATATCATCTTCTAATCTTTTGCTATTATTCTTTTCTGAGAACATTAAAAATCTTGGACCTGAAATGCATTAGGTGTACAAGATATAGTAAACTTGTTACCCCTTTTTCTTCAGGTATATGCTTCATATTGTGTCACTAATAATTTTATTTTAACCTGTTTCAAACCGAAATTGTTCAATACCCCCGAGTTTGAGCTTGCTTAGATACTGTAGACAACAAGGGATGTAAATGTTAAGCAATTTCTAGCTCCCGCCTTATTCCAAATATTAATAATAGGGAATACTTTTTAGATTATGTTTTTATATATGATGAGTGTATATTAGATTTAATTTTTAAGTAAACCTCATCACACTTATATATTTTTATACAGTCTTTGTAAAAAACAATTAATCAAACCAAATATTTGCAAGGATTTAAGAATGCATACCTGGATTAAGCTATATTACCATATAGTTTTAATTTGTAATGAAGTAATACCGATACACATAAAAAGATATTAAAAAAATAGAACAAGGAAAACATGAATGTCAAAGTAACTCTGAAATCAAGAAGATACTAATATTCTCCACCAAATTGCTCGCTCATAACAAACCATTAACAATGTATTAATATTACTCTTAGCACTATACATAATGTTTAAGGTCTTTACTTATCATCATCAACTAAATTATAACATAATGCAATAGAAATAAACTATGAAAAGTGAATAAGGAGCAATTTAAACTCCCCAAGCCCTACTTCTATTTTGAAACTTAAACTTAATAGCATAACATAATACTTAACATGACTTGAATTTTTGCTTCAAAAAAAACATGACTTGAATTTACATTTTACCGGGATATATGCATTTTCTCATGATTGAACATAACTATATAAACACATAACACACACACACACAGACACACACACACATATTATCGTACCAAAAACAACTTCAACTCTCTATTTATCATACCAAATTTGATTAAAATGACTACACAACAAAGAACTGACAAAGCATGGGTCTAAATACATATCCATAAAAAGAAGAGGAAAAACCACAGTTGTCGTTTTAGAAAATAAAGGTATTTTGTGTAATAAGTACCTGAAATAAATAAGTGAGAAAGTTCTGTTCAAGAACATTAATCTCACCACTAGACAAGTGAGCACCATGGACATGGTCAAAGAGGGAGTAAAGTTGTTGCAAGCATAATTGAAGCACATAACCATAAGCATAAATAACATAAATACCAAAAAATAGTTATCCATAACAAAATTCAAATTCAAAAATTTATATCAAAATAAAAACATCAATCTCGACAAAGACAAAACCTAGAACTAATAATTTGGATTTGGTCATGCTTGACTATTTAGTGGAAGAGATGCAGAACGAGAGAGAGAGAGAGAGAGAGAGAGAGAGAGAGAGAGAGATAAAGAGTGAGAGAGATAGAGATAGAGATAGAGAGTGTTAGTCCCTAACAATGCAACAAGAATTACAAAAGGGGGGTTGAATGAAATTCTTGAACCTTTTTCGAAAATATAAAATGTTCTATCTTAATAATATATAAGTTTTTGATTTGCAAAGTGCGGAATAAGAAGTTAGTAAAATCAAAACACAAGTAATTAAAAACACAAGTCTTTAAAAACTTTTTGGTGGATTTGAATGTATCCACCAGAGATATATATTATATCAAGAGAACTCTGTGTAGCAAGATCAGCTCACAGCTGCTTACAAATATGAACAACTAAGTTTACAGAGAAATGCTAAGGATGCAGCTTATAATTGTTTCCCTGAGATAATGTTCTTAGTCTTCTGGTTGTTGTTCTATTTGCTACTTCTTGGTTTATATGTCACCAAGATTACGAAGTAATAATACAAGATAATAAAACAAAACCTATCAAGTCTAGTACTATGCTACTTCATTACTCTATTCCAGCATCTTTGAATATCTTCATAATAGCATGGAAATGGTAATGCTTCTTTGTTCTCTATAACCCAGCTGAATAGGCTTCCACATTCCTTTTACATACACTCGACGCATGTGACTGTGTTATCACTGTCAACGGATGTTTGAATTGATTATCCGTCGGGTACATGATCATCCGTCGGGTTGCCTTGTTGATCATCCGTCGAGTGGCATTGTTGTTTATCCGTCGGGTAGCTATCTGGCACTTGACTTCATTTTATTTATGCAGAATTACAAGACATCATTTATGTATAATTAATCAACCTATTCTGCATATCTAATTAAAGTCAACATGATTTGAGTGCTACTACAGAATCTAAACAAGGTGTATGCAGAAATGTGTTACAGACTCATTATTACACAAGCTACTCACTCGATGGATAATTAATCATCATCCGTCGGGACTATATTGAGTCATCCGCCGTGACTATATTCCTTATCCGTCGAGTGCTACATTTTTCACCAAGTAAAATCTACTAAGGTGTATTGTTAATGAAATCATCAAGTTCACAACATATCCACAACAATCTCCCCCAATTTATGTCTACTGGAATTGTAGCCATAAATTAAAAGAAACTTGATGATAACAAAACACCCTAAAAATACAACTTTAAAAGTAAGTAGATAAAACTATAAAGTGCTTCAAATAACAAAATGCACAAAGATTAGCTCACAGTCATTTTCAAGGTGCTCCTCTAGCCTGAGCATATTAATCTAATTCCTTGAAGATCTGGATCTCTTTCCAAGCTTTCTGTTGTTTTCGTCTATCTGATTTTGGAGCTGTCTGTGGAATTCCAGTTCATCAGATTCTGAGAGATTTAGTGTAATATTCGGGATATATCGTGTAATTATTTTGCTATTAAATAATTATTATATGTGTTCAGTATCTATTGTGTGAATTAATTGTTAAGTGTTATCTGTATTTGGATATTCAAAAATAATATTAATTGAGTATTTTAATTTTTATATATCCAAAATAAAATATAGATAATTGTCATATCTTCCTAATTATTTTTATGTTTATTTATGAATTTATAAGAATCATATGAAATTTATAAAATCTTTTACCGGGTATTTAAAATCTATTTTATTAAAACGGGAACCAACCGACGTCATCCGTTGTTACGTTTTTGGAACCCGAAACTCTTCCAAGAACTCCTTCCTAACCTAATTGTAATATGCCGAGCATATTCCATGTTTCGACTATTTTGATCCGGCGTACGGTTTGTTCTGCGCGGGTCCCGGCGCAACATTTTCAATACAATATTCATTTCGGTAAATCAATAAAACTTGTATGTTCGATAAACGGGAGCTTTTTATTAAACTATCCCAATTATCACCTCGTAGTACGTGTAACCAGGCGCTGAGACCAAGACCGCAGTACAAATTGTACTGGTTTGGATAATTATCCCAAAAACCGATACCGATTGGATCAGTTTTTATAAATAAAAGTACCGTTTTATATCTGGAATGATCCAACGGGATACTAATTTTCTGTAATTATAAATAGCCTTTTCCCGTATTTTATTTCGTATCAAAATCATTTGCAGACAGATAATTATATAATTTTCAGAGAAAAACCCTAATTTCATAAACTGTTCTAAGAATCAAACAGCAAAACGAAGGCGTTACTGATTTCTGTTTTCAAAGCTTCAGTACTCAATCCAAAGGTTTTGAAGTGTTCTACCAGATTCTGAGCTTCGTTTTACTGCAGAAATCAAGGGTATTTTTCTATATTTTTATTTATTTTTGAATTAATTTTATTAAAAATATGAAATTTTGTTCGGATGATTGTTTGTATGATTTGATGATTGCATGTTGTAGAGCTTGTTTTCCTGATGATTTTGATATATTATACGTCTGATTTGGAGCTCAATAACATGTTCAAATTTGAGTTTGATTTTCGAATTTTAAAATTAGGGTTTATAACTCGTATGAATGTTCTTAATTGAAATTTGGGGGTTTCTTATTTTGGAATAGATTGATGTTGTGGTATAGTGGGTTGTGTTCTCTGTGAAATTTGCAATCCAGTCGTACAAGTTTCATGAATCAACGAGGTCTGTAGAGAAGGGAGTTGTGTTTTGAATATTTTCGAAGTTCGCCGGAAACTGGCAAACTTCACGGCCAAATTCCAGCCAACTCAGGGATTGTTAGGTTGTTTTGATTGCATGGTTGTGTTCCTGGTAGTTTGTAGATGTGATCGGGAGCTTGTGGTAAGGGGAGGAGGCCGGAATCGTGTTCTCCGGCAACCCCTGCATTTTCCGGCGAGAGGGGTGTAAAATTGCAGTTTGATACCTGAACTTTTGGGGACGATGGAGTTTGATCCCTGAAGTTTCCAGACTTTGCAAATTTAGGATTCCTGTTTTAAAAATATTTAAAAATCATATTTCCTATTTATTTTTATTATAAAAAAATTCATTTTTAATTTCTGAAAATTCTAAAAATTATTATTTTAATTCCGAAAATTATTTTTAATTCGAAAATAAATCTGAATTAATTAGTTAATTAATTTCAGTTAATTTTAATTGATTAATTGGCCAATTAATTCAAAAATTAATTGATTAATTGATTTAATTAATTATTAATTGATTTTAATTAATTATTTAATTAGATTTAATTATTTAAAAATGACTTAAAAATTCTGAAAAATAGTTTCGAGCTTTAAAATATTATTCTAAATTATTTCCAAGGCTCGATAATTATTATAAAATTGTTTCGGAGCCAGAATTGGCCAACCGAACCCTGTTTATTGCCCCGAAATTGATCCAACGACCCGTTTTAATTCCGAAAAATGTTTTAAAAATCATTTTAAATACGAGAAAGCCTATTTATGACCCGAAACTTCTTTATAAATGATATATCATTGATTATGTGACGTATTATGTGTTATAGGTGACTTGTTGGTTGACTATCGGTCTGTATATTCGATGTTTACTTGTTCATTACATAACTTTCAATCCGTTAATCGGATTTGGGTGAAACGAAGGGTAGATAGAAGTATGTGTTAAATAGAATCATATGAGTTGAATATTGATAGATAATTTTAATATATGAGCAGAAGAGGCAAGACGTAGGAAAGGGAAACAGGTAGTTGAGGAGTGAGACATTTGAGATTGGAAGCGAGTACAGTGTAGTAAGCTAAAACCAGGCAAGTGTTCTGAACTTTCTCGAGATATTGTAGTACTTAGTAGTCCTGTTGATATTGCAAGTGCTTTGAAGCACTGAAACCTAAACCCTGATTCCAGTTATTGCTCTTGAGCCGTAAACCCTATTCCTTCGAATCCATTGATTATTGCATACCCAAATACGAACCTCAAGTATACGATACTACTCCACAAATACATACAAACTAAATACCGAACACTGAATCGAATTACCCACACACTCCAACCATTGTATCCTATGCTTTGAAAGGCAAAATCCTTGAAAGCTTGAAACACTGATTCCTTTGTTATCCAATTCTATCATTACCCAACAGCTAAGCTTTGAAAATGCCATATTGATCCTCATGAACTCTGAAACCATTTCATTATGAAACATCCAATGTTGTTAATGATTCTGTTTATTGTTTATTATTGCTTATTCTATTATTATGCTAGAATTGGATTATTTTTTTATAAAATTGTGGACCAGATTCGTGGTCAGACCATATAATGGTCAAGTTAGGCCAATGTGTGCCTTAGATCCAGTAGTTAGAGCAATGCTGTGTGCTTTGCTCGGGGTTAGTGCGTGACTGATCAGCAGCCTAAACTTGGTTTTTAAAATAAAAGTATAATATCCAATTCTAAATCATAATCCATTGTTCACTTGATATCATAACCATATTTACCTGATGATCATTATTCTCAGTTTTGTCATGGTGACTTGCTGAGCTAGTTAGCTCATTTGTGCGATGTTGTTTATATTCTTTCCAGTTAAAAAGGAACAAGTTGGTAGCGAGGATCCCCATTCCAGCACAAGAGCTAGGGGTTCAGGTTGATCGAGTTAAGCTAGCAGGCTTCTTTTGGAATAATTTAAGTTTGTAAAAATTTGTAATAATGCTTAATACTCAGTTTGAGTTTGAATGGTTGTGATTTGAACGGTTTGTAATATAAGTAGATATGTTTGGCTTGTGTGTATACTTTAACCTGTTGCGATCCTTGGTAGTTGGTAAGTAGGGTCACTGCATATTATTATTATCTTTATCATTGGTATTAGCAGGTTATTAATAAGGTGTGTGTGTGTGGACCCCAAACTTCTGACCCGGGTTTGGAGGGCGCCACAGGTTTGGTATCAGAGCTACATGTTATAAGTCACTGACACAAGCCTAGGTTGACTGGAATGGGTAGAGGGTTAGGATTAGAAGTAAGGAATAGAATGATAGAACGTCGAGAGGTTGAGTATTATGGTATAACCGGTATTAGTATAATTCACATCGTGGTTCGAGATTCTTATATTGCGATATGATTTCAGATAGCAGCGATGGCCGACTCTTTAATTCTCGTATCAGCTGATCACTCAGAGCCTTCAGTTGGAGTGCCGTCTTCGGATCCACATCCTGTTGTTCCACCAGTGTTGGCTATTCTACCTCCACCTGTGTTGCAGCCCGTACCACTGCAGGCTATTCCACCCCCAGGCATGAGGCCACCTGTCAGAGGACCCCCACCAGCTGACTCAAATTCCACTGGGCATTCAGTTGCGAGTGCCCCATTCCAGTCTACATTGCCCCCGGTTCCTTACTACCGGTATGAGGCTCTTCTATTGGAACGTGATTCCTTGTTGGCCCAGATCAGAGAACTACATCATATAATTAGGATTACTGATGTTGATGGTGGTGTGAAGGAGCTTCGAGAGGAGATTCATGTGACACGGAGGGTTCTTGAGGCTAGGCTACATGGAGCTACACTACCTGGCAGAGGCCCTGATGCACTGATGGGCTGGGCTACTGAGGTGATGGAGGACTTTGAGAGGCTGGCAGGACCAGAGTTTCCTTGGAGTTGAGTCAGAGATACAGAAATAGAGATACTGAGCAGATTTGTGATGGTTATATAGTATGTACAGTAGTGTGTAGTGTGTATCAGTAGACTTTTGAGTTATATTTATAGACTAGCTATGTTGACTAGTGAGTAGGTTGTTGCACCCTTTTGTTTTTACTTCCGAAGCGTCTTTACGCTTGTACTACTTAAAACTTTTGATCTATATATATCAGTACCTTTTCCTTTCCATTACTGTCATTAACTTTATTGCACCTATTTTACTTTACCTTATTTATTGCATCAGCTATACCCTGCGATACCATGTACCCTGTTTTCCATAACTGTTTATATTCTGTAAAGAAGCATGCAATTTACTTAGTTACAACTATTTTCAAAAAGAGATATTTCTGTTTTACAAAACTGTTCTTTTATGCAAAAGATTTGATTCAAAAGCTAAATAAGTTGTTTGATTCTTTACAGAAAAATGCCTCCTAGAAGAAATACCCGCACCAACACCCAGAATGAAGAAACCAACAACAACAACAATAACAACCAAGATGATACAAACCCGAATGTGAACCCAGGACCCATAGACCCAGTAATAGCCCAAATTCTTCAAATCTTGGCCCAACAAATAGTTCACCTGGCACAACAACAAAGACAGACCAATCCCCAGGTAACCTTCAAAACTTTTCAGGCGATAAACCCACCAGAATTCAAGGGTTCCCTACAGCCGATTGAAGCAAATGTTTGGTTAAAGGAAATAGAGAAGGCATTTGCCTTAGTAAAAGTAAAGGAAGAACAGAAGGTTGAGTTTGCAAGTTACTATCTGAAGAATGAGGCCACCTATTGGTCGGAGATGGTGAAGACATTGGAAGGTACATATGCTATTACTTGGGAGAGGTTTAAGGAATTGTTTCTAGAAAAGTATTTTCCTCAGTTTGTTCAAGATCAGATGGAGCTGAAGTTTTTAGAATTGAAGTAAGGAAATATGTCGGTGGCAGATTATGAAAGTAAGTTTGAAGAATTGTCAAGGTATGTGCCGTCGTATGTGGATACTGACAGGAAGAAAGCTAAGAGATTCCAGCAAGGCTTGAAGCCATGGATCAGAGGGAAGGTAGCTATTTTTGAATTGGAGACCTATGCAGGAGTGGTCCAGAATGCCATGATCGCGGAGACAGAAAGTGAGATGTCACAGAAGGAGAAGGAAAGTAATAAAAGGAGATTTAAGGGAATGAAGGTCAGTCACAACCAGGGAAGTTTCCAAATGTTAAGAAAGGCAAGTTTCAGCGAGGGAGAAATTTTAATTTCAAGAGACAAAATGTTAGCGACGGAGGCCAGGGCAACCGTCCAGTTAATGCGAATCAGCCGAATCAGTTGAGATTAACTTTTCCAGATTGTCAAGTATGTGGGAAGAAGCATGGGGGAGTTTGTAATAAGTTGAATGTAGTTTGTTTCAAGTGCAACCAGAAAGGGCACTATTCAAGGGAGTGCCGAAATCAGCCAGCAAGAGAACCAACAAATAAGGATCAGCCTATCCGGAATCCAGTAGTGAAGGTTCAAGCCATTGGATTTACGTGCTTTAAATATGGAAAACTAGGACATATAGCCAGGGATTGCAAGACACCAGCCCCAGTCAATAATGCATTAAGGATTATGGGATCTACCCCAACAGTGAATGAGACTCCAAGGGCTAGAGTTTTTGACATGTCTGTGAAGGATGCTATCCAGGATATAGATGTCGTGGCAGGTACGCTTAATGTGAATTCTTTATGTACTAAAGTGTTAATAGATTCGGGAGCCACTCGATCGTTTGTTTCACAAGATTTTGTTAGTAAGTTAAATTGTCCAGCTGAGTATTTAAATGAAATAATGACGGTGGAATTAGCAAATCAAGAATGTATATCTGTTAATCAAGTTTGTAGGAATTGTGAAATTGAGATCTCTGGTAGTAAGTTTTGTATAGATTTGATACCATTTAAGTTAGGAGAATTTGACGTTATATTAGGGATGGATTGGTTATCTAAGCATGATGCCCAGATAGATTGTCGAAATAAGAAGGTAATGGTGAAAACGCCAAATGAAAGGATAGTAACCTTCAAGGGCCTGAAGCAAGTAAAGAAGTTCTTAACAATGATTCAAGCCAAGAAGTTATTACGATAAGGATGTGAGCATTTTGTAGCATATGTGATTGACAAAAGTCAGGAGCTAGCAAAACTTGAAGATATTCCAGTAGTGAATGAATTTCTAAACGTGTTTCCCGACAAATTGCCAGGACTTCCTCCAGATAGAGAAATTGAATTTGCAATCGACTTAGCACCTGGAACAGAACCAGTATCCAAGGCCCCATATAGAATGGCGCCCGTTGAGATGAAAGAGTTAGCGAAGCAATTGCAAGTGATGTTGGAGAAAGGAGTAATCAGACCCAGTATGTCCCTGTGGGGTGCACCGGTATTATTTTTCAAGAAGAAAGATGGAAGCATGAGACTGTGTATCGACTATAGGGAGCTCAACAAGCTTACAATCAAGAACAAGTATCCATTACCTAGAATTGACGATTTGTTTGACCAATTTAAGGGAGCCAAGTACTTCACCAAAATTGATTTAAGATCGGGATATCATCAACTAAAGATCAAGCCAGGAGATATACCAAAGACAACTTTCAGAACGAGATATGGACATTATGAATTTTTAGTAATGTCTTTTGGATTGACCAATGCCCCGGCAGCGTTTATGGACCTGATGAACAGAATTTTCAAGGAGTATTTAGATAAGTTCGTTATTGTGTTTATAGATGATATTTTAATTTATTCGAAGACGGAAGAGAATCATGCGGAACATTTGAGGACAACTTTAGAGATTTTAAGGAAAAAGAAGTTATATGCTAAATTCTCGAAGTGTGAATTTTGGCTACAAGAAGTTCAGTTTTTAGGACACATAGTCAGTAACCAAGGGATCAAAGTGGACCCGGCAAAGATCGAAGCAATTACGAATTGGGAGAGACCGAGAACACCCACCGAGGTAAGAAGTTTATTGGGATTAGCGGGATATTATCATCGATTCGTCCAGAATTTTTCAAGGATTGTGACACCATTGACAAAGCTTACCCGAACGAAAAGTTTATATGGAACGATAAGTGCGAGGGGAGTTTTCAGGAGTTGAAGTGAAGATTAATCACGACACCTGTTTTGTCACTTCCAGACGATCAAGGGAATTTTGTAATTTATAGTGATGCTTCTCACAAAGGATTAGGATGTGTTCTAATGCAGCATGACAAGGTGATTGCGTATGCGTCAAGGCAATTGAAACCACACGAACAGAAGTATCCTACTCATGATTTGGAGCTAGCAGCCATAGTGTTTGCTTTAAAGATTTGGAGACATTACCTTAACGGAGAAAAGTGTGAGATTTATACAGATCACAAAAGTTTGAAGTATATATTCACCCAAAAGGAACTTAATATGAGGCAAAGGAGATGGTTAGAATTGATCAAAGATTATGATTGCTCGATTAATTATCATCCCGGCAAAGCGAACGTTGTAGCAGACGCGTTAAGTCGAAAGGAAAGGTTGAATGTGCTATCAGTACCTGAAGAGATATATAAGAAATTTCAGAAATTGGAATTGGAGATTAGAGTTTGCAAGCCTGAGGAAGCTAAAGTGTACAGTATGACTTTCCAGCCAGAATTATTGGAGAAAATAAAGAAATGTCAGGAAGATATAATGGATCAAGACATAAATCGTTTGGTAGGTGAAGAATTATGCACACAAAAGGATGATCAAGGTATTTTGAGGTTTTCTTCTAGAATTTGGATTCCACCAGTAACGGAGCTGAAGAATGAAATTTTGCAGGAAGCGCATAGTTCAAGATATTCCATCCATCCAGGGAGTACCAAAATGTACAGGAATTTAAAGGAAAATTATTGGTGGCCAGATATGAAGAGGGAAATTGCGGAATGTTAACAAATGTTATACCTGTCAGAGAGTTAAAGCAGAGAATCAGAGACCAAGTGGATTGCTACAGCCATTGGAGATTCCAGAGTGGAAGTGGGAACATATAGCCATGGATTTTATAGTTGGATTACCAAGGACAAAGGCTAATCATGATGCCATTTGGGTTATAGTGAATAGACTTACCAAGTTAGCTCATTTTCTGCCTATAAATAAAATATTTTCGCTCGACAAGTTGGTCCATATGTACCTAAAGGAAATTGTAGTTCGTCATGGAGTTCCTATGTCTATCGTATCTGATCGAGATCCAATATTTAATTCAAGATTTTGGAGGAGTTTTCAAGAATGTTTAGGAACAAGACTGAATATGAGTACGGCCTATCACCCCTAGACAGACGGCCAAAGTGAAAGAACGATCCAGACAATCGAGGATATGTTACGTGTTTGTGCTATTGATTTCAAAGGAAGTTGGGACGAGCATTTACCTCTGGTAGAGTTTTCTTATAACAACAGTTATCACTCCAGTATTGGGATGCCACCCTATGAAGCCCTTTATGGACGTAAATGTAGATCTCCAGTGTACTGGAATGAAGTAGGAGAACGCAAAATACTTGGACCTGAATTGGTGCAGCAGACAAAAGAAGTTGTTCAAATAATCCAGAAAAGATTGATAGCAGCACAAGACTGTTAAAGGAAATATGCAGACCAGTCAAGGAAAGACATGGAATTTGAAGAAGGAAACTTGGTACTACTGAAAGTATCACCATGGAAAGGACTAACGAGGTTTGGGAAGAAAGGGAAGCTAAGCCCAAGATATGTCAGACCCTTTGAAATTCTAAAGCGCGTTGGCAAAGTAGCTTACGAGTTGGCGTTACCCCCACACACGGAGCACATTCACAATGTTTTTCACGTATCGATGCTTAAGAAGTACAATCCAGACTCAAAGCATGTAATAGAATATGAGCCAATAGAGCTTCAGGCAGATTTGTCATATGTAGAGAGCCCGATAGAGATTCTAGAGGAAAGAGAGAAAGTATTGAGGAATAAAGTAGTAAAGTTAGTAAGAGTATTGTGGAGAAACCCAAAGGTTGAAGAGTCAACCTGGGAGTTAGAAAGTAATATGAGAGAAAAGTACCCGCAATTATTTTCTTAGGAGATTCTGAGGACAGAATCCTTTTAAGGGGGAAGGATGTAATATCCGGGATATATCATGTAATTATTTTGCTATTAAATAATTATTATATGTGTTCAGTATCTATTCTGTGAATTAATTGTTAAGTGTTATCTGTATTTGGATATTCAAAAATAATATTAATTGAGTATTTTAATTTTTATATATTCAAAATTAAATATAGATAATTGTCATATCTTCCTAATTATTTTTATGTTGATTTATGAATTTATAAGAATCATATGAAATTTATAAAATCTTTTTTCGGGTATTTAAAATCTATTTTATTAAAACGGGAACCAACCGACGTCATCCGTTGTTACGTTTTTCGAACCCGAAACTCTTCCGAGAACTCCTTTCTAACCTAATTGTAATATTCCGAGCATATTCCATGTTTCGACTTTTTCGATCCGGTGTACGGTTTGTTCAGCGCGGGTCCCGGCGCAACATTTTCGATACAATATTCGTTTCGGTAAATCAATAAAACTCGTATTTTCGATAAACGGGAGCTTTTTATTAAACTATCCCAATTATCACCTCGTAGTATGTGTAATCAGGCACTGAGACCAAGACCGCAATACAAATTGTACTGGTTTGGATAATTATCCCGAAAACCGATACCGATTGGATCAGTTTTTATAAATAAATGTACCGTTTTATATCCGGAATGATCCAACGGGATACTAATTTTCCGTAATTATAAATAGCCTTTTCCCGTATTTTATTTCGTATCAAAATCATTTGCAGACAGATAATTATATAATTTTCAGAGAAAAACCCTAATTTCATAAACTGTTCTAAGAATCAAACAGCAAAACGAAGGCGTTACCAATCTCTGTTTTCAAAGCTTCAGTACTCAATCCAAAGGTTTTGAAGTGTTCTACCAGATTCTGAGCTTCGTTTTACTGCAGAAATCAAGGGTATTTTTCTATATTTTTATTTATTTTCGAATTAATTTTATTAAAAATATGAAATTTTGTTCGGATGATTGTTTGTATGATTTGATGATTGCATGTTGTAGAGCTTGTTTTCCTGATGATTTTGATATATTATACGTCTGATTTGGAGCTCAATAACATGTTCAAATTTGAGTTTGATTTTCGAATTTTAAAATTAGGGTTTATAACTCGTATGAATGTTCTTAATTGAAATTTGGGAGTTTCTTATTTTGGAATAGTTTGATATTTTGGTATAGTAAATTGTGTTCTCTATGAAATTTGCAATCCAGTCGTACAAGTTTCATGAATCAACGAGGTCTGTAGAGAAGGGAGTTGTGTTTTGAATATTTTCGAAGTTCGCCGGAAACTGGCAAACTTCAAGGCCAAATTCCAGCCAACTCAGGGATTGTTAGGTTATTTTGATTGCATGGTTGTGTTCCTGGTAGTTTGTAGATGTGATCTGGAGCTTGTGGTAAGGTGAGGAGGTCGGAATCGTGTTCTCCGGCAACCCCTGCATTTTCCGGCGACAGGGGTGTAAAATTGCAGTTTGATACCTGAACTTTTGGGGATGATGCAGTTTGATCCCTGAAGTTTCCAGACTTTGCAAATTTAGGATTCCTGTTTTAAAAATGTTTAAAAATCATATTTCCTATTTATTTTTATTATAAAAAAATTCGTTTCTAATTTCTGAAAATTCTAAAAATTATTATTTTAATTCCGAAAATTATTTTTAATTCGAAAATAAATCTGAATTAATTAGTTAATTAATTTCAGTTAATTTTAATTGATTAATTGGTCAATTAATTCGAAAATTAATTAATTGATTTAATTAATTATTAATTGATTTTAATTAATTATTTAATTAGATTTAATTATTTAAAAATGATTTAAAAATTCTGAAAAATAGTTTGGAGCTTTAAAATATTATTCTAAATTATTTCCAAGGCTCGATAATTATTATAAAATTATTTCAGAGCCAGAATTGGCCAACCGAACCTTGTTTATTGCCCCGAAATTGATCCAACGACCCGTTTTAATTCCGAAAAATATTTTAAAAATTATTTTAAATACCAGAAAGCCTATTTATGACCCGAAACTTCTTTATAAATGATATATCATTGATTATGTGACGTATTATGTGTTATAGGTGACTTGTTGGTTGACTGTCGGTCTTTATATTCGATGTTTACTTGTTCATTACATAACTTTCAATCCGTTAATCGGATTTGGGTGAAACGAAGGGTAGATAGAAGTATGTGTTGAATAGAATCATATGAGTTGAATATTGATAGATGTTTTTAATATATGAGCAGAAGAGGCAAGACGTAGGAAAGGGAAACAAGTAGTTGAGGAGTGAGACAGTTAAGATTGAAAGCGAGTACAGTGTAGTAAGCTAACACCAGGCAAGTGTTCTGAACTTTCTCGAGATATTGTAGTACTTAATAGTCCTGTTGATATTGCAAGTGCTTTGAAGCACTGAAACCCAAACCCTGATTCCAGTTATTACTCTTGAGCCGTAAACCCTATTCTTTCTAAGCCATTGATTATTACATACCCAAATACGAACCTCAAGTATACGATACTACTTCACAAATACATACAAACTAAATACCGAACACTGAATCGAATTACCCACACACTCCAACCATTGTATCCTATGCTTTGAAAGGTAAAATCCTTGAAACCTTGAAACACTGATTCCTTTGTTATCCAATTCTCTCATTACCCAATAGCTAAGCTTTGAAAATGCCATATTGATCCTCATGAACTCTGAAACCATTTTATTATGAAACATCCAATGTTATTAATGATTCTGTTTATTGTTTATCATTTCTTATTCTGTTATTATGCTAGAATTGGATTGTTTTTTTTTATAAAATTGTGGACCAGATTCATGGTCAGACCATATAATGGTCAAGTTAGGCCAATATGTGCCTTGGATCCAGTAGTTAGAGCAATGTTGTGTGCTTTGCTCGGGGTTAGTGCGTGACTGATCAGCAGCCTAACCTTGGTTTTTAAAATAAAAGTATAATATGCAATTCTAAATCATAATCCATTGTTCACTTGATATCATAACCATATTTACCTGATGATCATTATTCTCAGTTTTGTCATGGTGACTTGCTGAGCTAGTTAGCTCATTTGTGCGATGTTGTTTATATTCTTTCCAGTTAAAAAGGAAGAAGTTGGTAGCGAGGATCCCCAGTCCAGCGCGAGAGCTAGGGGTTCAGGTTGATCGAGTTAAGCTAGCAGGCTTCTTTTGGAATATTTTAAGTTTGTAAAAATTTGTAATAATGCTTAATACTCAGTTTGAGTTGGAATGGTTGGGATTTGAACGGTTTGTAATATAAGTAGATGTGTTTGGCTTGTGTGCATACTTTAACCTGTTGCGATCCTTGGTAGTTGGTAAGTAGGTTCACTGTATATTATTATTATCTTTATCATTGGTATTACCAGGTTATTAATAAGGTGTGTGTATGTGTGGACCCCAAACTTCTGACCCGGGTTTGGAGGGCGCCACATTTAGCTTTTCTTGCATTTCCAAAAGAGTCTCATTACTAGAGATGCTCAATTGGTCTTCTAATCTGAAAAATCTTCTAACTCCTTTGTCATCCATGAACTCCATCAGCCAGTAGGGCCTTAGATGCACTCTACTCCCTGTGTAAGGAATAGTTAGAGTCTTTGGGAGTGCATTTTTTGCTCTAATACTCCTCAGTTCTTCAATCTTCTTTAGAACAAGTCTTCTTGCAGTTACATTGAATCCAAAGTTCTTCTTGAATGATGAATAAACCTTTATCAACACAGATTGGCTTTCTTAAAGGATCCTGTGAAGTGGCCATTGAATCTCCTTTCCTCCCTTGTACTTGAAAACTAACCTTTCAGGTAGATTCCTGTAGGCATCAATCCGTCTAACTTCTTCCAGTTCATCTAGATAAAGGTTTAGATTAGAGAATTCCTTGATGTCACATAAGTACATGTAATCTCCCTTGTTGACTTTGGACTGAGCTTTGGTTAGAGATTTGGATTTGAGAGGTGACAGCTTCACTTTCTTGACTGCTCTTGACTTTGTTCTCTTTGGCTTGTTAAGGATTGGCAAATTGAAGTTAGGAATTGGTAGACTTTCCCAGTCTATTGGTTCATTCTTAGGCACAATAGGTTCACCATGAATGTTCCTGTAAGGATCCACCACCTTAATGTCTTCAAATACCATTGAGGGTTTTGATGCTTGAGTTACAGTTGGAATGGATTCCTTGGGAAACTGATCCTCTAATTCCTTACCAACAAAGTTTAATTTTCTTTTGGTTCTTTTGGCCAATTCCTTGTATCTTTGAGATTTCTTCTGTTGTGGTACAACTTGCTTCTTTGGATCTTGAGATTCAGTGATTTCAGATGGCTGAGCGGGAATTTTTTGTGTTGGTTTCACAGCTTGTAGCTTGGCCAAGATAGCAGCTTGCTCTTTCTTTTGTTTGATCTTTTTAGCATCTAGAGCAACTTGCTTCTCTTCTTGCTTCAATCTTGCCTTTTCTTCTCTCTTTGCATTAGTAAATTGAGGATGTCCAGCCACCACACAAATTTCTTTACCATTCCTGAAAACTTTAGCAATTCTCCTTTTCAAAGCTGAATCAGCTGGATCCTTGTAGAAGGCAATGGATCTTGACAGCAGTTTCTTCTTATTAGGCTTTGGTTTCTCATACACTGTATCCAAAGGGTTCTTTAGTTATGTTTTTGGATAGTTCACCCTTGGCTTCAAAAGTACTTCAGCCTTTGGAGATTTGATGCAGGATGACTGTCCTCTTTCCAGATCGTTCATGCTCATTTCATTCACAGAGATTTGCCTGACTTGAAAGTGATGAATGGCTCACTTTTCTGGCTTCTTTGCTAGCCCAAACTTCTTTTGAATATCCTCATCAATTTTCTCCCAGTTGATTGGATTCAACTGCTCCTTTTTAGCTGCTCTTATATTGGATGTTGCTTCATTTATCAGATCAATGCTATCTTTAGATGGTGGCTTTGGGATAGTAATTGTAGGCACAATTACTTTGCTAACTTGAATGTTGAGCACTTTTTGCTCCCCCTCACTCCTAGAACTCTATTTCTCCCCCTTTTTGTTATCATCAAGCTGAGTAGAGGAGGAGGTTTGTGCAGCCACCAGTTTCTGAAGCAAGTCTGTTTGTTGATCTTGGTGTAGATGAATTGCTGTAAGAGATGCTTCCATAGAAAACATTCTTTTGTCCAAGGCATCAACTTTGGTGGCAAGATCTGAGTTTTACTTGAGCTGTCTCTTGATGTCTGTAATTGTTGTCCTTGGAAGTCTAGCTTCCAATCTCTCAGAAAAGTCTTTCTTGAGTTCACCAATTTCCTGTTTGAGAGTCCAGACATTGAGAGTTTGTTGATAGCCTTGAATTTGATGTAGTTGGAGAGAAGCAAGATGTGCTTGCAGAAGCTTCTTTGTGCTAGCATTTATGGATGATTGAAGTGTAGACTGTGTTTGACTGATTAGCTGGATGAGAGTAGATTTGAAGTGATGTTAATCACATTTCTTGAAGAAGGCCCATGATGGCATGCTTGACCTTGAACTAGGGCCAGCTTCTCTCCCTAAGTTCAATAACTCTTCTCCTTTTTCTGCATCCTCACCTTCAAAAAAATCTTCTGAACCACCAGTCTCATAATTAACATCACCAGCTGTAGAGGGAAAAGCTATGATGGCATCCTTAGCTCTTAGCATTGACTGTGTGATGTGCACCAAGTTGAGCATCCTTTCTGCATTGTCATTGCCCTGTCCAGCTAGAAGTTGGTAGGATGGAACAAGGTGAGTAAATATCTCAGCATCTAAGGAGGTGGAATCTATAACAGCTTGAGTTCGCTGAGATAGTCCCTCCCTGTCTGCATCCTGGACATTCATTAACTCACTTACGATAACATTCATCCTTATATCTTCGATACCTGCTTTTCTCTCATGTTCTCTCTTTTCTTGCATCAAGGTCTCACCTTGGCTCACCACCCTCACACCCTAATCTTCACCATCTAAGGTGGGACTCCTCGCACTCTCTTTTTCGAATCCTGAAGAACTGGATTGCATATTTTCACTCTTTTCCTCTCCTTTTTCCTGGGAGCAACCCAGACTCTCACTCATAACACTCTCTTTGTCACACCCCCAACTTAACAAACAACATATATAACTATTACAATATTTAAAAGAAAGTAAATATAACCGAATCCAAGATCTTACAGTTTAGGGTTTGGAACAGCCCAACACTACCATCTACTACAACTCATTTTAATATCGAATCCTCATACAAAACTATCTCTTATTCTACCTGAGCTCGAACATACGCATCGGCGTCACAAGTCTTACGTGCTGTCTGCTTGAATCTAACCATAGCTGTTAGCTGTAATATCAGGGTTAAAGCAAGGAGTGAGCCAAATGCTCAACAAGTGCTAAACAGTACGATACGAAACATAAATCGAGATATATATTAAAGAATGATAATGCGAAGATATAACTAATAATAACAAGAGATGAAATTTTGGGTGATGGCATCATTTGCTTGAATCAAAACATTTTCAAAATCATAACTTCATCCAAAATCATTTTATGACGCTACGGATTATAGCTGGTGATCAGCCGCAAAGTAATCCCGAACCTCGCTGGGTTCTAAAACATTAATGGGATCCCTAGGCAACTTTTAAGCCTACAATATAAGTGTGGAAAGGACTCCCGTCTCAGTCCAGATTCACTATTCAAAGAAAACATGTATCCCCCTTTGGGACTGAAAATCCACATTTTAATCATTTCAAAAATTGATGCCGATTATAATAAAATCTCTTAAGTAGTAAACATTTTTATCAAGGGATTTTAGATCAACTTTGAAACACTGGAAATATGTCACCAAATTTCAGGGCCATGATCCACTAGACTTTACTATATTAGGGTAATTGAAAGGTTTCCATATACAAGAACTTTGACAAGGAGATTTAGCAAGGCTATTGGATAATATGAAAGAGTAATGCCAAACTAGGCTTAAAACAATGGTTTTCGACAAGGTACAAGTACTAGAACATCAAGAAGATAAGCTTCATGAATACTAGGGGTGTTAAGGTATGAAGAAAATGATCTTTTTGCTCAAGGTATATCAGGATTGTCGAACTTTAGGGTAAGAAAAATGGTTATCAATCAATTAAGAAAAACTTTAAAGAATATCTGGCTTTTAGGTATTAAGGTAAAGTTTCTATTGGGGTTCAAGCATCAGGGTGAGGTGTCAATATTTTAGGAATCAATAGCATGTTAATCAAGAGGATCAATCAAGTATTGTATCAAATCTTTATTTTATCATGGCATTCCAATTACTTTGATATACTAGCGTGATACGACTTTTGATCTACTTGCAATATATACTTGAGGGTTCATGGCATTTCTATATAATACGAAGATAGATTTAAGAATCGCTTGGTTCAAGTATATCAAGATAACTCAGGATACTAGCATCAATATATATGAACTAATTATCACACATTTGCAGTGTAAACGAAAAACAGGTTGAATCACTTGCCTTGAGAAAGGCTGGTCTGGTCTGGCTGGTAGGAGCAACTGGAAGCTTTACTCGACCTTTATGGAAAGTTTACCCTCGTCTCGAGATTCTAAATAAATAATAATAACCTCATTATAATATAGTCTCACCAACTCAACCTATTTACAACCCGAAATTAAGCACAAATGGCACTTAGGCTTATATGCACGCAATTTCTAATCACCTTATAAATACAATAGTACACATAGCCATATATACTCACATACCATATTTTAATACCAAATAATATCACACACATAATAATGCAACACTAGGCTTGGATGATCTCGATCCCCAACTAAGTCACTTGATCGCTAAACTAGACAAAGTCTTCAACTTTGGTCTCCTAACTCGATGTGCCTTTACTAAACTATCCAAAACCTATTGACCCTCACTTGGGCCTTTCACTCAACTGGTTTTATGCTATCTTGCAACTATAGTGGTCAACCTAGGTCTCACTCATAAGTGCTCTAAAACTATGTGATAAGTGAAAGTGCTTACTAAGGAAAATTTCATAATGACATCTATGGTTTATTGAGTGTATTAGACACTCTTGCACTACAAGTTTACCTCCAAAACTTTTACACTAGACTCTTATGACCATAAGGCATCTCCCAAACTCGATGTGGTTCAAGGGCCTAGCTTGGGCCTCCTTGGGCCTAAGCTTAAATCCATGGTTCTAACTCAAATCTTATGAACTATGGCTGGAAAAACTCCTCTGACACTCCCTTTAACTAAGGCTCAACAGGGCCTAATGAGGGCCTACCCATGACATGGTCAAAACTTCATATTTCTAAGTTGCAACAAAACTGTCCCCTGCTGGACAGATTTTGTGATTCCACTCGTACACCCAACCAAACGACTTACAAAACTCCAACAAACACCTAAAACCTTTTATATACTCCTAGTGCTAGCTTCTGGTGGCTTGGGCCTCAAAATGCACAACAAACGCTCATTCAAAACTTCCCCATAAACTAGTGCATCAAATCTAGAAAAATGCAAACACTAACTAATCCCTTTCCACCTTAACTCCCGCTTAAAACCAAGAATCCAACCCTTACCAAAGCAAACCTAGTGCCTTAATGTCCTAAAATAGTGCCCCAACAGGAGGGGAGATCATCCATGCCCAAGAACTGTTGGATTTTAATCGCAGCGGAGGCATGGTAAAACACTTTTTACACATAAAATCCAAATAAAAGCATATAAATCGTGGTAAAAACATATGGATCGATCACTAACCTTTAATATGCGATCCAAAAGCAACGATCGGAGATCCTTAGCAGCTGCTCCTCAAACGTGAAGCACTCCACCGGTATCCACCAAGAAAATGACGTTAAGGAGGAGGAGGAGGTGGAGAGAATTAGGTTTTTCTAAAAATTGGGGTTCGGGTTAGAATAAAAATAGGGTTTATAATAGTATATTTATAGGCAAAACTTTCAGCTGAAATTTTCCCATAAAATATTATTATTATTAACCCATTTATTATTCTCATTAATAATTAAAACACCTTTTAATTATTAATCCTTTTTCTAAACACTTTAGAAATAATTCTCTCTCTTGATTTAATTTCCAAAAATTAAATCCTTTAATTAATAATATTAAGAACTTTTCTTAATTAATTTATAATCAATTATTAAATTTGCCTATTAATTATTTATTTCATAAATAAATAATTATTAGCCATTATTAATTAATTCCTCCACCATTAAATTATTCTCTTTTTATGGTGTGACCCTGTAGGTTCAATATTAAGCCGGTAGTAGAAATAAATAATAATAAAACTATTTTATCATTATTTATATAAATTCTCTAATTTATTAAATATGATTAATTAATTAATCACATTTATTCTACATCGTGAGGGATACTTCTCAGCATATCGCGACTATCCGGATAATACGAATTCACTGCTTAGAATACCAAGAACCTATTCAGTGAATAGTTACCGTACAATAAACTCCTTCTACCCTACAATGTCCTGATTAAATACAAGGCATGGATCTTGTGTCAAGCCTATCTAATTTAACCACTTGCTTACCATTTACTATGCTTAGTTCTATGCAAATTAGAAACTCCTTTCTAATTTCATTCACTCTGGCCAGAGATTCCTGAACTAGCATAAGTGGATCAGCCTTGAACATTCGCTTCCTTCACTGGAAGGGGTAGATCCTTTATTGATCATACACTATCTTTGTGTACAAATTCCTATACCCAGTAGAGCCCTAATAATTGTCCCTGGAGACTAAGAACTAAACCAAAGCATAGTTCAGTGTACACAAGATGACTATGATGACCTCAAGTATAAGAATACTTGTACAACTATCACTATGTGAACAACTGCTGACACGTGAGTGAACTCCATCAGTTGTTCAGCTGTGCGAGTCATGTTCAGTGAACTTATTCTATAATAAGCACCTACATACTAGCTATAGTATCACCACACAAATGTCTATGAGAACAGACATCCTTCATAATGAAGCAAGCATAGTATGTACCGATCTTTGCGGATTATTAATTACCAGTTAGTAATCCTATGATCAAGAACTATTTAAGTTTAGAGTTTTCATCTTTTAGGTCTCACTATTATGATCTCATCATAATCCATAAAAAAATTTACTCTAAACTATGGTATATCTTATTTAAACACTTAAATAGATAGAGCCCATAATAAAAACAAAACAAGTCTTTTATTAATATCAATGAAATCAAAACAAATTACATAAAAAGTTATTCCTAAATCCTAATACATGATTGGACTTAGGACATATTCCTTTCAATCTCTCACTTGTACTAAAGCCAATCACTCTGGTATCTAATACCCATCTTGTCTTTATGACGATCAAAGTGACTTTCATAAAGTAGCTTTATGAGTGGGTCTGCTATGTTGTTATGTGTGTCAACTCTAATTCAATACAACACAAGAAATGTTATCGCGCTCCCACTAACCCTTTTGTAGACACATGGTTCATCTACGTTTTTCATAAAACCAAACTCTTTGATTGTCTCATCAAAATGGATGTTCCATCTACGAGAAGCTTGCTTTAAACCACATATGGTTCGCAGCAGCTTACACACTAGGTTTTCATTTCTCTTGGAAAGAAAACCATCTGGCTAATTGCCAGATCTCATAGTCGTAGTAAGCAGCAATCGCAAGCAAAATCCGAACTGATTTTAACAGGGCTACAGGTAAAAGGTTTCATCAAAGTCAATCCATTTCCTTTGTTTGAATCCTTTTCCCAAAAGCCTGGCCTTAAAGGTCTCCACCTGGCCATCTGCTCTAATCGTTCTTTTGTATCCCGTATACATAGATTTCATTCCGGATTTCATGGTACTATGCCATTTCTTTGAGTTAACACTACTCATAGCCTCATTATAGGTCACAGGGTCGTCATCATCAATGATCGACAACTCATTGTTATTCTCAATGACAAGGCCATATTACCTCTCAGGTTGGCGAGACACTCTCCCTGACCTACGAATGGGCTGTTCCAAAGAAGGTTGTTCAGTCAGAACAGGTGTTTCCACTTGATCCGTAGTAGTTTGTGCTTCTTGAACTTCATCAAGTTCAATTTTGCTCCCACTATTTTCTTCAAGGATAAACTCCTTTTCCAAGAAGGTAGCATGTCTAGAGACAAACACCTGATGATCGGTGTAAAAGTAATACCCTAAAGTCTCTTTAGGATATCCCACAAAACTACATTTTACGGATCGATATTCCAGCTTATCTGGATCAACTTATTTGACATAAGCTGGACATCCCCAAATCTTAACGTGTTTAAGACTCGATTTCCTTTCTTTCCATATCTCATACGGAGTTTGAGGAACAGATTTGGAAGGCACCTTAGTCAGTAAATATGTTGAGGTTTCCAATGCATAATCCCATAGGAATACTGGAAGATTTGCATAGCTCATCATGGACCGAACTATGTCTAACAAAGTTCGATTTCTCCTTTCAGATACCAATCTGGAGGCATCCACTGGGAGACTATACCATTCACTTTGAGATAATCCAGAAACTCTCCATTCAAGTATTCACCACCTCGATCTAATCGAAGAATTATAATACTATGTTTGGTTTGTTTCACCACTTCATACTTATACTCTTTAAACTTTTCAAAGGCTTCAGACTTGTGTTTCATCAAACACATATCCGAATCTAGATCTATTATCCATGAAAGTAATGAAGTATGAAAATCCACCCATGGCTTGCGTAGACATTGGTCCACATACATCTGTGTGTACCATTCCTAGCAAATTTGCAACCCTCTCTCCATGTCTACTAAATGGAGACTACAGTACCACAATGAAGTGAGATTTTCATCATCCCTTTTCTTTTATTAGTTTGTTCAATCTGAAGTAAATCATGCTCTATGTCATATACATACAGACCATTATTTAAAGTACCACGTCCATAAAGAATATTATCTCTAAGAATAGAACATTCATTATTCTCAATAATAAATGAAAATCCAGCCAAGTCTAACATGGGAATAATATTCCTCACAATCGAGGGAACAAAATAACAATTATTTAAAACCAATAGTCTTGCCCGTAGGCATATGAAAATGAAATAATCCTACATCTTCAGCAGCAACTCTTGCTCCATTTCCCATCAGTAGAATCACCTCCTCTTCTTTAAGAGTCCTACTTCTCCTTAGTCCCTGCAACGAATTGCAGATGTCAGAACCATAGGCGGTATCTAATACCCAAGTAGAAATTTGGCTTAATGACATATTCACTTCTATCATGAACATACCTGAATCAGAAGTGGTAGTCTCACTACCCTTCTTCTTCTTCAATTCTGCAAGGTATAGCTTGCAGTTCCTCTTCCAGTGCCCCACCTTGTTACAGTGAAAGCAAACAACTTTGCTCTTGGGGTCTTCAGCTTTTGGTGGAACCGGCATTTTCTCACCTACTTTCTTCTTCTTGGAAGGGTTCCTCTTCCTTTTCTTAGGATTGGAACCTTCACCAATTAGAAGAACAGAACTCTTCTTAGGGGGAAAATTCAATTCCGCAGTCTTCAACATGTTGTGGAGTTCAGGCAGGCTGACATCCAACTTATTCATGTGAAAGTTCACAACAAACTGCGAGAACGAACTCGGAAGCGATTGCAAGACCAAGTCTTGGCTCAGCTCCCCATCCATGGCAAAACCAAGTTGTCCAAGACGTTCAATCAAATTGATCATCTTAAGTACATGGTCATTTACAGATGATCCCTCAGACATCCTACAACCGAACAGCTCCTTCGATATCTCATATCGAGCTGTCCTCCCTGCCACATCATACAACTCATGTAGATGCATGAGGATAGTGTGAGCATCCATATGCTCATGTTGCTTCTGTAGCTCAATGTTCATGGAAGCTAGCATGATGCATTGAGCAACATTTGCATCATCTACCCACTTACGATACACAACATGTTCATCATTATGTGCATCACTAGCAGGTTCAGTAGGCTTAGGTGAGTCAATCACGTATTCCAGCTTGTCAATCCTGAGAACAATTCTCAAGTTTCGAAGCCAGTCAGCATAATTAGGATCAGTCAACTTGTGAGCATCTAGTATGCTCCTGAGTGATAGTGCAGAAGACATAATGTATATTGTAAATCTGTAAATGGTAAACACATAACAACACTTAGCAAATATTCGATTTCATTTTAAAACACTATATGAATCGGATCTTCATTCATAAGTGGCTCCCACTAGTTTACCTAATTTATTCAACCCCGTACATGAAAAATTAAGCATTCATAATGCTAGTGGGAATAGGGATCCTACATTCCATTACACAACCCCGGCTGTAGCACGAACCGCCATGTAATGTTCAATAGGCAGACAACTCTTGTCAATTACATCTTATGTTATTCCCTAATCAAACTTTAGCCTCTTGAATAATTGAGTCACGGCTGTGGCACGACAAACTCAATATTCTAAGTCAAGTCTAACCCAACATTCCGTACAATTGAATCAGTCCCCAACGGCCCACGGCTGTGGCACGTACCGACCTTTAGATTCTAATTCAATGTACACATCTCTATGTAATAGACAAGTATTTCTTATTTCGAAATCAAAGCCCTCAGCTGTAGCACGAACCGACAATGATTTAAAAATAAGAACTACTTTCTATCATGTTGGAAGGCTATGACCGACACAAGCCCGTTGTGTCATTGGTCAATTACTACTTGATATTATTTAATTTTAGAGGGATTATATTACATTACAATCATAATCATATTATAAAGAGATTCTTCCTTTTAAATTAAATATTTCAAATCAATAATCAATAATCAGATGATTCCCAGATCGGGTGGAGCATTGTCAAGAGGCGTCACTTAATAACCCTTTCTTACAGATAGAAATCTGTTGTTGACAGAATCATCCTTTCTCTCATATCAAAAATTCATATTCAATTACGTGTTTCATAAACACAAGAATCTCATGATTGTATTCATAATATTATTCTTAAGGTTATGAAACAATTTCACTATACTAGGTTGTCTAACAAACGCCTTATGTTCATTTAAGTTCACCTAAATCTATCATCGCATGATAAACTAAGCATATATCACATATATCAACATGAATAAACATCAAGGTAGGCATGTTACATAATCTAGCATATTGGTCTAAGCATTATACATCTCTATGTATCACATGAAGCATTTAAAATCAATTCAAACGATCAAAAACAGCTTTAAAACACTTCTGTTAGCTATAAACAGTTCGAAACAATTTCATAAAATATCATATAATATACCATTAGAAGCGTCTCGAAAAGACGAATCCAACGGCACCAAAATCACCCAATTCTGAGCTCCCACGCGCCCTCACACGCCAAAAGAAGCTTCCCCACGCGCACACGCGCTATCAGGCGCGTGTGTGACTGTCTTCCACGCGCCCCCACGCGCACACGCGCGTCACGCGCCTAACCCCCTATGCTGACGTCAGCATGACGTCATCTGATGATATCAGCATGACGACAGCACGACATCATCAGCGCGTGTCTACCACGCGCCGCGCGTGGCACGCCAGCGCGTGAGCCCCACACGCGCGTGGTCGACGCGCGGTCCTCCGTCCGGTTTTCAGTCAATCGCCGTTTTTTTTTCTTTCTTGGTCACCGTGCCGCCGTACTGTGCTCTATCTTCCGTTCCACCGCCTCAAACCAACAGCCAACAGCCAACAGTTGTATATTTACAGCCATAGATATATACAACAGAATATATATATATATACTTATTTAATTACGAATTTTAATTGGAATAACTTCAAAAATTCATAATAAAAAATCTATACATCATAAAATTATGAAAAAAATACCCAGACGATCTACAACACTTGTACAACCCAGATCAACATTCAAAATTATTATGAGAAACGATTTCTCATCAGACAAAATTAATCCATAATATAACTTGTAAAAATCATAATTAATTCATACAAGCACATAAAATTCTGAAATTTTTACCACAGATCTATATGCATACAACCTATGCTCTGATACCATTGTTGGATTTTAATCGCAGCGGAGGCATGGTAAAACACTTTTTACACATAAAATCCAAATAAAAGCATATAAATCGTGGTAAAAACATATGGATCGATTACTAACCTTTAATATGCGATCCAAAAGCAACGATCATAGATCCTTAGCAGCTGCTCCTCAAACGTGAAGCACTCCGCCGGTATCCACCAAGAAAACGAAGTTAAAGAGGGGGAGGAGGTGGAGAGAATTAGGTTTTTCTAAAAATTGGGGTTCGGGTTAGAATAAAAATAGGGTTTATAATAGTATATTTATAGGCAAAATTTTCAGCTGAAATTTATAATCAATTAAATCTTATTTAATTAATTATTAAATTTGCCAATTAATTATTTATTTCATAAATAAATAATTATTAGCCATTATTAATTAATTCCTCCACCATTAAATCATTCTCTTTTTATGGTGTGACCCTGTAGGTTTAATATTAAGCCGGTAGTAGAAATAAATAATAATAAAACTATTTTATCATTATTTATATAAATTCTCTAATTTATTAAATATGATTAATTAATTAATCACATTTATTCTACATCGTGAGGGATACTTCTCAGCATATCGCGACTATCCGGATAATACGAATTCACCGCTTAGAATACCAAGAACCTATTCAGTGAATAGTTACCGTACAATAAACTCCTTCTACCCTACAATGTCCCGATTAAATACAAGGCATGGATCTTGTGTCAAGCCTATCTAATTTAATCACTTGCTTACCATTTACTATGCTTAGTTCTATGCAAATTAGAAACTCCTTTCTAATTTCATTCACTCTGGCCAGAGATTCCTGAACTAGCATAAGTGGATCAGCCTTGAACATTCGCTTCCTTCACTGGAAGGGGTAGATCCTTTATTGATCATACACTATCTTCGTGTACAAATTCCTATACCCAGTAGAGCCCTAATAATTGTCCCTGGAGACTAAGAACTAAACCAAAGCATAGTTCAGTGTACACAAGATGACTATGATGACCTCAAGTACAAGGATACTGTACAACTATCACTATGTGAACAACTGCTGACACGTGAGTGAACTCCATCAGTTGTTCAGCTGTGCGAGTCATGTTCAGTGAACTTATTCTATAATAAGCACCTACATACTAGCTATAGTGTCACCACACAAATGTCTATGAGAACAGACATCCTTCATAATGAAGCAAGCATAGTATGTACCGATCTTTGCGGATTATTAATTACCAGTTAGTAATCCTATGACCAGGAACTATTTAAGTTTAGAGTTTTCATCTTTTAGGTCTCACTATTATGATCTCATCATAATCCATAAAAAACTTTACTCTAAACTATGGTATATCTTATTTAAACACTTAAATAGATAGAGCCTGTAATAAAAACAAAACAAGTCTTTTATTAATATTAATGAAATCAAAACAGATTACATAAAAAGTTATTCCTAAATCCTAATACATGATTGGACTTAGGACATATTCCTTTCAAGAACAACAACATGCAACTAAAAATATAACATGCAACTCATGGAAACACTTAACAAGATTTCGGCTAAAGCATAAAGTTTAAATGCTTGCAAATTCGACTTGTACCTATTACTCATCCTTAATATTCATGAAATATATCTTCTCTTAACTATTAATAAGAAATTTATCATGGAAATAATATATTTTAAGCACACATATTTTGAATTTATAGATTTTTAGACAGTGCCACATGATTTCGAAAAGAGTAGCATGCAAAACATGGTTCATCATCATTTTAATATCTTAAAACTAGCATGCATGGCTACACATGAATATATAATGAAATTTTAGTAGCATGCAAAGGATTTTAAAGCATGGTTGCTCCATAAAACACTTAGTTAACACATATATAAAATGTATCTCATACAGAGCTCTTGAATTCACAAGAATCAAGAGTTTCTCTTTGGAGATCACACAAGAACTACACATGCAACCATGAAACTTCAACTCCCAAGTCACAAAACTCTTGGGAAGTATATAAAATGAATGTAGGTAGAAGATTTATACTAGGGAAGATGAGAAATGGAATGAAAAATGGAAGGGAGTGGGGGATGGGGGCTTCGGCCGAGAGCAACAAGGGAGGGAGGGGAGGAGAGAAAAATGAGGTGTGTTGGAGTGTGGAGTGAGTGAAAATGACTTCTCCCACTTGGTTTTTGGTTTTATGCTTTTGAGTTGACAAAATAATGAGTGGAAGTGAGAATGTACAAAAATGACCTCTAGCTCAATTTAGGCCATTTTGCATGCAAGGTTAGTGTGGTAATTTGGTAATCAACAAATGAGTTACTGGGGTTGGAAAGGTCTTTTTTTCCCTTTGAGAGAATAGAAGGGTGATTTGCATGCAAGGGTATCTTTGTAATTTTCTAATTATAACAAATAAAATTTGTAAAGATTTATTTTTATAAAATAAAATACAAGTTCAAAAATTATAAAATTTATTCCATAAAATAACTTGGATTTTTAGAAATTTTATAAAACCACTTTTGAAATTTGTGAACAAAATAACTTTTAAAAGAAAATTTTCCAAGGTTTAGAATATTCCTTATAAATCAAAAATAAGGGAAATAAATAAACTCTTGCTTTAAAAATTCATATACTACATAAAGCAAATTTAAAATGCAGAAATTTTCATTCACACAACGTAAAACCATTAAGTATATTTACATTCGGCTCTAATATTATACCAAGTCCAAAATAATATTACACAAAATGCCGGTCGTAACATCCTCTCCCCCTTAAGGGATTTTGTCCCCAGAATCTAAGAGAACAGATGAGGATACCAGAAACGCATATCAGACTCTAACTCCCAAGTTGATTCTTCGACTTGGGGTTCCTCCAAAGTACTTTCACTAATTTTACCGACTTATTCCTAAGACTCTTTACTTGCCAGCGAGTAATTTGACAGGTTGCTCCACAAATGACAGGTCTGCCTGAATTTCTACAGGTTCATATTCTATCACATGGCTGGCATCAGGATTGTATTTCTTAAGCAATGACACATGGAACACATTATGCACATGCTGATACTGAGGTGGTAAGGCTAACTCATAGGCTACCTTCCCCACTTGACTCAAAATTTCAAAAGGACCTATATATCTAGGTGCTAACTTCCCTTTCTTGCCAAATCTAGACAACCCTTTTCTTGGTGACACCTTTAACAAAACGGCTTCGCCTACTTAAAATCTAACATCCTTACGCACTGGATCCGCATACTTCCTCTGTCAATCTTGAGCAGCAAGCAACCTTCTCTGAATTAACTTGACTGTCTCATGCAACTGTTGTACAAATTCCGAGCCTAGAATCCTTCCTTCTCCAACTTCATCCCAACTTGTCGGTGATCTACATTTTCGTCCGTACAAAGCTTCGTATGGTGGCATGCCAATACTGGAGTGATAGCTGTTGTTGTAAGAGAATTCTACCAATGGCAAGTGGTCATCCCAACTTCCTGCAAAATCGATTGCACAACTGCGCAACATGTCTTTGATTGTTTGAATTGTCCTTTCGCTCTGACCATCGGTCTGCGGGTGGTACGCCGTACTCATGTTCAACTTCGTGCCAAGACTTTCTTGAAATTGCTTCCATAATCTCGAGTTAAATCAGGGATCTCTGTCTGAAACTATCGATATGGGTACTCCATGCCTTAGTACGATTTCACGCACGTACAGATGAAACAATTTATCCAATGACGACTTATCATTAATTGGAAGGAAATGCGCCGACTTCGTAAGGCGATCAACTATAACCCATATATCGTCTTGTCCGGATTTCGTTCGCGGTAGTCCCACTATAAAGTCCATAGCAATATTTTCCCATTTCCATTCTGGAATCTTTAGGGGCTGAATTAATCCGCTTGGTCGTTGATGTTCTGCCTTCACTTTCTGACAAGTATAACACTTTGCAACCCATTCTGCCACCTCTCGCTTCATATTTGGCCACCAAAAGTTCTGCTTTAAGTCCCGATACATCTTGGTGCTTCCCGGGTGGATTGAAAATCTTGAATTGTGGGCTTCTTGCAGAATCTCATTCTTCAATTCAGGTACATGAGGAATCCAAATTCTTGAGGAAAACCTTAGTATACCTTGCTCATCCCTTTGAGTGCCAATCTCTTCTCCAGTTAGCTGATTCTTCTCTTTCTCCATTACTTTTTCCTGACATTTCTTTATCTTTTCCACTAGTGTTGGCTGAAAAGTCATTGCACGACAAACTTCTTCAACTATTCCACTATCACAAAGTTCCAATCCAAATTTCTTAATCTCTTCAGACAATTCCTTTGGTGTTGCTATCATATTCAGTCTTTCCTTCCTACTCAAAGCATCGGCTACAACATTCGCCTTTCCAGGATGATAATTTATCGAACAATCGTAGTCCTTGATCAATTCCAACCATCTCCTTTGCCTCATATTGAGCTCCTTTTGAGTGAAAATGTACTTTAAACTCTTGTGATCCGTATAGATTTCACACTTTTCTCCGTAGAGGTAATGTCTCCAAATCTTAAGTGCGAACACTATGGCGGCTAGTTCCAAGTCATGCGTCGGGTACTTTAATTCATACGGTTTTAAATGTCTTGACATATACGCGATCACCTTATTGTGTTGCATTAGCACACAACCCAATCCTTTATGTGAAGCGTCACTGAAAATCACAAAGTTTCCTTGGTCATCTGGTAGTACTAACACCGGAGCTGTTACCAATCTCTGTTTCAACTCTTGAAAGCTATCCTCATATTTTGCACTCCATTCGAACTTTTGATTCTTCCTGGTTAACTTAGTCAATGGCGTGGCGATTTTCGAAAAATCCTTGACAAACCTTCTATAATACCCTGCCAATCCTAGAAAACTTCGCACTTCCGTAGGTGTCTTTGGCCTCTCCCAACTCATAATCGCCTCAATCTTTGCCGGATCTACTTTAACTCCTTCATCTCCAATGACATGTCCCAAAAATTGAACTTCCTTTAACCAAAACTCACATTTGGAAAACTTGGCATACAACTTCTCTTGCCGGAGTATCTCCAACGCTATCCATAGATGTTGCTTATGTTCTTCTTCCAACTTTGAATAAATAAGGATATCATCAATGAATACCACTATGAACTTGTCCAAATACTTTTTAAATACTCGATTCATCAGATCCATAAATGCGGCCGGGGCATTAGTCAATCCAAAAGGCATTACTAAGAATTCATAATGTCCGTATCTGGTCCTGAATGCTATTTTGGGAATATCTTCTTCTCTGATCTTTAATTGATGGTATCCTGATCTCAAGTCAATCTTTGAAAAGCACTTTGCTCCCTTCAGCTGGTCAAATAGGTCATCTATTCTGGGTAGTGGGTAGCGGTTCTTAATCGTCACCTTATTTAACTCCCGATAATCTATACATAGCCGCATACTTCCATCTTTCTTCTTTACAAACAGAACAGGTGCTCCCCATGGCGATGTACTTGGCCGTATCACTCCCTTATCCAATAATTCTTGTAGCTGGCTCTCCAACTCTTTCATTTCTGCTGGTGCCATCCTATATGGGGCCTTTGAAACTGGTTCTGTGCCCGGAGCAAGGTTGATCTCGAACTCGATTTGCCGATCTGGCGGTAAGCCCGGTAGTTCATCTGGAAACACATCTGGGAACTCGTTAACTACGGGGATATCTTCTATGCTGGGGTTACCCTTTTCTGAATCCACTACATAAGCTAGGAACGACTCATAACCTTTTCTAAGTACCTTCTTAGCCTGAACGATTGTAAGAAATAGTTGCTCTTGCCTCTGTCCCTTAAATACTACCTTCTCTCCACTCTCCGTCTTTAAATACACTTTCTTGGTCTTACACTTAATCTGGGCGTTATTCTTCCCTAACCAATCCATACCTAAAATTATATCGAACTCTCCCAACTTGAAGAGTATCAAGTCGGCTGAAAACTTGTGCTCCGAAATATCAATCTCACACTTCGGACAGAATTGATTCACATGAATTTTCTCTTGGTTCACAATTAACACATTTACTACCTTGCTCATAATCATTTTACCACATTGAAGTTTATCAACAAAAGTTTCTGATATGAAAGATCTCGTTGCTCCCGAATCAATCAATACTTTAGCTTTGACATTATTTAGTAAAAGTGTACCTGCTATCACCTCAGAGTTCTGAACAGCGTCCTTCATTTTCAAATCGAAAGTCCTTGTTGTTGCTTGCGGAGTTGTTGTAGGTGGTGGAGGTAATGCCAATACCTCGGCTGGCACGCTTGCACTGGTACTTGCCACATTCATTAGAGCTTTGACTGGTCCGGTTGTCTTGCACTCCCTAGGTATGTGTCCAGTGTTTCCACACTTGTAACATGTAACTCCTGGCTTCGGCATCTTACACTCATTTGCCAAATGTCCCTTCTGGTTGCACCTATAGCATGTCATGCTCAGCTTATTACACACTCCGGGGTGCCTTCTTCCACAATGCTTGCATTCCGGTCTCTGGAATCTGTTTTCTCCAACTTGTCCTTGACTTGTCTGGTTGTTCCCTTTCGATTCTTATCTTTTGCCCAAATTCCCTTTCTTTTGAAAATTTCCGCCTTTATGGAATCCAAACCTCTTTACATTCCGATCTTGTGAATTCTCGGCTTCAGACTTTTCTCCATAAAATGGAACCTTTCTCTTCTTGTTATCCCTTTCCTTTCTTGACTACATCCCATTATTCTCAATCAGAGCAGCTTGCTGTACTACTTCCGCATAATTATCAAACTCAAACATAGCCACTCTATCTCTGATCCAAGGCTCTAATCCTTGTTGAAATCTCTTCACTTTTTCCTCCTCACTGCTAGTATACTTTGTCACAAACCTTGACAACTCTGTGAATTTCTTCTCATACTCCAGTACAGTCATGTTCCCTTGCTTCAATTCAAGAAATTTAAGCTCCATCTGATTCTGCATGTACTTAAGGTAATATTTTTCCAGAAATAACTTCTTAAATCTTTCCCAAGAAACTTGCTGAGTTGCTTCCATAGCTTTTACTGATTCTCACCAATAGATGACTTCGCCCTTCAAGAAGTAAGTAGCATATGGCGTCTTCTGATCGTCTCCTAACTGTACCAACTCAAAAGCCCTTTCCATTTCCTTAATCCATGTGTTAGCTATTATTGGATCAGTGGTATCATGAAATACAGGTGGATTCACATTCTGAAAAGCCTCGAAAGTGACAACTTGTCGAGGTGGTACTGGTGGATCAGGTGGTTGGTGTGGTTCACGGTTATCTTGGTTTTCAAATTATTGTTGAAGAGTTAGTTGTTGTTGAGCTATAGCGTTGGTTTGCTGTTGTAAGGTTTCCAGTAATCAAAGAATATTTGGATCTGTGGTGGATGTGGTTGTTGGGTTCTTCTTTTTGGGTGGCATGATCCTGAAACAGGAGTTATGTCAAAACAGGTATGAATGATGAAATAATTCGAGGGTATCGCATGGCATTCTTATTTACATATGAGGTCAAGTTTCAAATTAAATAGATATGGTGATGCATATAAAGAAGTAAGATAACAGTTGATAGCAAATGGAACGATAGTGCATAATATTGGAAATCTAAAGGACTCATTACATCAAGATCAGGATAAAGTCTGATTCTAGGAATAACATGCTTATTTAAAGGAAACAACTGGGAATTTCTACGAAGTCTGATAATATAACAACATGAAAGGTAGATAATGGAAAGAACTAAGGCTCCACTCCATCGAAACGGGGCTTGGTAATCTTCTCCTCTCGAAGCGTCTTCACAATACTCTGGAGCTCATCCGCCACCATCTGGATGATATACTGACTGGTACAGTCTCGGTGTGATGGCATTCCCTCAAGCTTAGTGTTGACGTACTAAACCAAAGTCTCAAGTCTAGCAGTCATATGCTCCTTAGGCTTCGCTTCATAGTTTCGGCTGTCCGGATACACGTTCTTCAGTCGGTCTATCAGTCGGTCGTACTTGCCCTGAAGCATGTCAAACTCACGCCTCAACTCAGCATACACGGAGAAAGCAATAGTGTCGTCCGACCCAGAGGATGACGAGAAATGCGCCCTTTGCTGATAAACCAATAAGAGGAGTATTAATAATAAATTTACTTAACCTACTCTCTCGCATATTATCTATAACCTATACATATATCCTATAACCTATTTGGGCTATCCAGGGACTCTAAACCGTAGCTCTGATACCAAAACCTATCACACCCCCAACTTAACAAACAACATATATAACTATTACAATATTTAAAAGAAAGTAAATATAACCGAATCCAAGATCTTACAGTTTAGGGTTTGGAACAGCCCAACACTACCATCTACTACAACTGATTTTAATATCGAATCCTCACACAAAACTATCTCTTATTCTACCTGAGCTCGGACATACGCATCGGCGTCACAAGTCTTACGTGCTGTCTGCTTGAATCTAACCATAGCTGCTAGCTGTAATATCAGGGTTAAAGCAAGGAGTGAGCCAAATGCTCAACAAGTGCTAAACAGTACTGTAATATCCCGTATTTTCAGAATTATTATTATTATTATTTGAATATGTTTATGTGATTTTCTGATTTAGAAAGAATAAAATGGTGGATATTTTATTCCTATTTGACGAGTTTGTGTTATTAAATGGTAATGTGCTAATTGTTAAGTGTTATATCGATCCTTGTTAATTTCTAAAAATATTTGCTTAAATGTATTATTTTCAGAAGTTATTTGAAAACCGATCAATTATTGATATCAGTAAATTGAGTTCGTTTAGTAATATTAGGGATTGAATGGATATTTTGTCTGCTATGTGTTATATGTAATATTAATTGTGTGGGACTCAGTTGTGATTGAGGATTATTTGTATTATTAATTACTGAGTCGTATCGTTTTGTTTTCGTCTTTAAAAGTGATTTTATTGAAAATCTAATTTCATAAATATTTAAATTATCTTTAAAAAATATTTTTATGACTTTATAATTACAATAATTATTTTTGGGATTTTATAAAATTTAGAAATTAATATTTCATCAATTATTTAGCCCTGTATGAATTTCTGATTTCATTTATTTGTAAAATCCGTATTCAATTCCAAAATTCTTCAAAAATTATGAAACTCATATTTATTTAAGTTTGGAATATTCTGAGAATTTTAAAATTATTTTGGGAATTTTTAGGATTAATTTTACCCGCGATTTGAATCGTTTAATTGCTAAAAGCGGGTATAAATTGTGTTTCAAAAATTATTTTAAAATTACGAAATTTATGTTTTTATAAACTTCGGGATATTTGTAACATTTTACAACTATTTTCGTGATTTTCTGAATTTGTTTCAAGTGCAGCTCGGTTCATTAAATTGTATTATACGGGTATAGAGCGCAAGTCAAAAATATTTTAAAAATTATGAAAATTTTATTTTACTAGTTTTCTAATTATTCTGAGAATTTTAGAATTTGTTTGGTAATTTTTCTGATTTTATTTACCGGCGCATTTATTCGATAAGTTGAGAAATGCGGGGCAAAACAAATTTTCGGGTATAAATAAGGATATGTTGGTGTGCTCTGTTAAAAGAAAAGAAAAAAAAAACCAAAACGTGTCAAACAGCGCCCCCACCCCCCTGCCACCTACCCCACGCGTTAACCCCCTGCCCCTTTTCCTTTTTACCAAAAACAGTTTCTCCCCTCCTGTCTGTCTCTCTGTCTCTCTCCGTATTTATATACTTTTAATTTTCAAAAATTCATATCTTACAAAACGTATATCCAAATTTCAATTGGTATATATATAAACGATCAGCGCTTCGATGCCTACGCATAGGTATATATATTGCAAGGTTTTGAGAAGAAAATTTGCGGGGCATATTTCCGTTATATTTCTGTTTTAATTTATTTTCGGGACATAGAAAAGGAGTTTGAAGGCGTTGATTACTCCACATGACATCTCAGCGTGTATATGTCTATGACTATTAAATTCGGATTTTTCTGGAGATATTTTTCGGACATCAGATTTTCTCTTCGGGGTGATCAGAATTTATTTTGGGTAACGATTCCAAAATTCCGCCTTCGTACTTTTGTATATTATAGCATGTTAGTGTTTATATATTTATTTCATAATTTTTAGAAATTGTTGGAGAAATCACTTTTGGTCCGAGTTTTGGTTCAGGTGGCCGTGTTATTCATTTCTGGAGTGTTTATATGTGTAAATATAAATTATTGTGTTGATTTTTGTTGGTTGTGTCGATATGATATCGACTGGTAGTCCGAGAAATAGAGGAGGTGCTGTCCGATTTCCAAGAAAATATTATTTTAAATTATTTTCCAGGCTCGATAATTCTTATAAATTTTTTTTCGGGTGTTCGAGCCCTATTATTTAGTTATAAAAATGATTCAGAGACCTGTTTTAATTCCGAAAAATGTTCAAAAATTCATAATAAATCAACGGTTCGTCCGTTTAATACGAGACGAACGCGTACAGACTCAGAAAAATATTCCGCTTTCAATAAAAATACTTTCGAGACCCGAATTCTTTTGTTTCGAAAGGTTGCTTGTTTTACGAATCATTCTGAGTCGATTTTTGATCGATAAATCATATTTTTAACCCGATTTTTGTTTTAAACATACCGAGTCGACCCTTCTGATGAACCGAGTCTTATGTGATATGAATTATGTGATATATGAGTTATGTGCTTATGTGCTATGTGAATTACATGTATATGTGGGTCATAAGCCTTGTGTTTGACTGATTTCCTTGTGTGTGGGCTATCGTATGGGTAGACGATAGGCTTTTGACACGCAGTTCGTTGAGTGATTATCGTTTGGGCGATTAAAGTTCTATATTTTAATTATAGATGCGAATCTTTCGAGTTGATCAGGACGAGACGTTGGATAAAGAATGAGATGGAATGGTATTGGGTATCCGGCTTCTAGCAATCGCAGGAGCAACATATCAGTAAAATGTTGAAAATAAAGACGGTGATATTTTGAGACAGAATGTCAGAATAGATGCGGTTTTGCGAGTGTGACTAACTGCTAAAAACCCAAAGGCAAGTACCCCTGACTTCACTTATCGTTCAAGTGATGTTTATTTCAAATCATATTATGCAAGTATCCCTATCATCACTTATTGTTCAAGTGATATTTATTTTGAATCTTATCATGCAAGTACTGCTTTTCCTATTCTCAGTTCGTAATAGATAAATGTTTTACATATCGCTGAATTAAATAATTCTGTTTATGCAAATGCTCATCTGCTATTATATATTCAGAATATGCAAGTGTTGTTACTTATCCAATTACTGGATTTACAAATGTTTTAGAATTTGAGGAAGATGATTTGGTATTGCAAGTATACAGGATTTTTCTTTTAAATACTGCAAGTATTCTTGAATTTTCTTTTAAATACTGCAAATATTATTTGCTCCTATTCTAAGCTCAGAATAGTTAACTGTTTTACATTTCGCTACAATTACTCTGATTATGCACGTTCCTTTCATTATTGTTCCTATAATTCGATTGCTCTCGTGAGCAAATACCCATTCTTTCGGGTTATTTGCGAACCCTGAATTGGGATGTTTTGAATTCAAAATGGTTTGACATCAAAACACTCTACGGGCTGGATAGTGATATTTTGGGGATTGAGTTTTACTTAATCCTGAGGACCGGGATGACTGGTGCCTTGAGATGGGCCGTAGTGCCTGGGGACCCGACTAGATCTATATATTGAGATATAGATCTGCATTATATTCTGACTGATCAGCAGAATATAGATGTGAACTAGTGTCCAGTCTAATTTGTTGTTGATCGCCATTAACGACATTCTCTCTCGAAAATTTTATGATTATGGATTAATGCTATTCTTTCTTAGCATTAAGTTTCGGGAAATTACAGTGTTTATAAATGAATTCGAAGTTCAGATTGTTGCTGTAGTATTAGTTGCTCAGTGATAATTAGAATCTTGAATGAATTGGGATCTTCTTAATTATTCAACCCGTCCTTATCAGGCTGGTTTAGCAGGCTAAGTCTATGGAAACTTAGTCGATAATGATGGATACTGAATAGTTAGGAATTTCTTGAACGTTGTTTTATGGATAGTTGATGCATTCGTTGCTTAGATATGAAAGTGTTACCAGAAGCTATTTTGAAAACACGCAATACTGAAGCTCTTACAAAAATGTCATTACTTCCTATGTGATTTATAGCAATGCAAATCAAATTGATGTTTAAGTTGTTGAAGTATATCCTCTAAATGATTTCGTGTTTCGCTCTTCAAAATATTTCAGAAATTGCTTTTACTTTAATGATACTTGTTGAGCAATTCTTTCGCTCATACTTGCCTGTTTTTAAATTTAACCTCCAGCGAGGATTAGCTTGCGCTGCTTAGCTATGAAATTCGAGGAAGCAAAGAAGAAGCTCTTGGGAGATGGTTAGTCCAGGGTTTACGAACTAGTGTAAGTTCTTTTGTGTAAAGTTGTTTATATTATATCATATTATAGTTATATATTTTATTTGGGCCTAGTATACTTCATTTCGAAGTTATACTAGTAGGTTTAGTTTTGAGTTGGTATTTGTTGAAAAGAGTTTTAAAAGTAAAAGAAAGTGAGAAATTTAATTTATGGAATTTGGAATTCTTGTTTCTAGAACTGTAACCTTAAAAGATCTTGGAGTAGTTTGGGGTCATTTATGATAATTATCTTCCGCTGGCATTTATTTATTGATTTAACAGGTTAATTTGGATTGAAGTTTTATAGTGACGACCAAAGCCTCCGACCCCGGATTTGGGGGCGTTACAGGTTGGTATCAGAGCTGAGGTTATAGTAAACTAGAAACGAGAGTGTGTAGGAGTATGTATAGCTATGTGAGGGCGTTTGAGCTCATATCGAGTTCCTGTTGGACTATTGGATATAGTACCAACGAGTAAGTTAAGATAGGCGCATTCGTTTGAGATCATTGTGCTGAGCTGGATGGAACTCCAGAAAGCTACAAACTTCTATTGTGGAATTTTTCGAGACTACGATTCGACGACGATGGAGATTATCAATATCCTTGGAACGTGAAGAAGTGGGTGACGATTTAACTGGAGAGTTCAAATTGAAGATAAATATTAAGACTTTGGCAATACCTTCTCTTTCTATAATTCCTTTTGACATCTCTCAAAAAGAAGTAATTGTTAGAGGATATATTCCCTAACACTCATTTTCAATCATAACTGTGTTTTAAATGTGCCAGAGGTTGTCAAGAAGCCTATTTTTCAGGTTTTGATAGCTCTGCCAAGTTATGATAATTTAACTTCCACTTTTCTTATTTGGTGGATAGTTTCTTGGTAATGTGACACCACTTGCTCATTTGGTATCAGAATTTTTGTACTCTGGATTTCATTTCCTTCAGAAATATCATCTTTGAAATCTTTTCAGTTTTATTCATTTAATTTTCAATTCCTTTGATATTCTTTTATTCTGACTGAGATGAACAACCCTAACTAAAGGGGACATAAGGTATCCCTGTCTGTGTGATAGGAGTTGGATGGGACGCCATAACTTGTGTGTGTTGTGAATACATGAAGGTTAATAACCTTTAGTAGTGTCTTAATTTGGACACGCAATACCAAGTTCGTTTGATCATATTGATCTCTCAGTTATTCTCTAATTTCAACAATACTTTTTCTCAAATTCAGATTTTGGTCCCGTTATGACATCAGATTCTTTTCTTTTTGAAATTCCATGATTTTATCATTCCAAATATTCGAAGGTATGTCAATCAAGTTAAGCTGAGTTTTCCTGGTCAAGTCAAAGCAGGGTTATGTGATGGAATTATCAAGAGCAACAGTGGATTGCAATGCGATTAAAATATCAGGGGTGTATAGCGAAGTCAATCTGTTTCTTTATTTCTCTATCTCTCTCTTTCTTTTCTTCCCTCTATCTTTCTCTCTATTCTTCTTTATCGCAATCAGTAAAGCGATTCTATTGAGGAATTGGTCAAAAGAGGTGAATGGAACAGTGGTGTACAGTGAAGCTCCTATAAAAGTTTTATTATACAAGGAATACAAGATTTATTTGAGATTATGGAAAATTGAGGTTATTTGGAAATTGAAAGTTGGCTAGAAGAACAATTAGTGCTTTCTTCTGCTAATTCCGAGGACGGAATCCTTATAAGAAGGGTAGATTGTAATATCCCGTATTTTCAGAATTATTATTATTATTATTTGAATATGTTTATGTGATTTTCTGATTTAGAAAGAATAAAATGGTGGATATTTTATTCCTATTTGACGAGTTTGTGTTATTTAATGGTAATGTGCTAATTGTTAAGTGTTATATCGATCCTTGTTAATTTCTAAAAATATTTGCTTAAATGTATTATTTTCAAAAGTTATTTGAAAACCGATCAATTATTGATATCAGTAAATTGAGTTCGTTTAGTAATATTAGGGATTGAATGGATATTTTGTCTGCTATATGTTATATATAATATTAATTGTGTGGGACTCAGTTGTGATTGAGGATTATTTGTATTATTAATTACTGAGTCGTATCGTTTTGTTTTCGTCTTTAAAAGTGATTTTATTGAAAATCTAATTTCATAAATATTTAAATTATCTTTAAAAAATATTTTTATGACTTTATAATTACAATAATTATTTTTGGGATTTTATAAAATTTAGAAATTAATATTTCATCAATTATTTAGCCCTGTATTATTTTCTGATTTCATTTATTTGTAAAATCCGTATTTAATTCCAAAATTCTTCAAAAATTATGAAACTCATATTTATTTAAGTTTGGAATATTCTGAGAATTTTAAAATTATTTTGGGAATTTTTAGGATTAATTTTATCCGCGCTTTGAATCGTTTAATTGCTAAAAGCGGGTATAAATTGCGTTTTAAAAATTGTTTTAAAATTACGAAATTTATGTTTTTATAAACTTCGGGATATTTGTAACATTTTAAGACTATTTTCGTGATTTTGTGAATTTGTTTCAAGTGCAGCTCGGTTCGTTAAATTGTATAATACGGGTATAGAGCGCAAGTCAAAAATATTTTAAAAATTATGAAAATTTTATTTTACTAGTTTTCTAATTATTCTGAGAATTTTAGAATTTGTTTGGTAATTTTTCTGATTTTATTTACCAGCGCGTTTATTCGATAAGTTGAGAAATGCGGGGCAAAACAAATTTTCGGGTATAAATAAGAATATGTTGGTGTGCTCTGTTAAATGAAAAGAAAAAAAAAAAAAACCAAAACGTGTCAAACAGCGCCCCCCACCCCCCCTGCCACCTACCCCCAGCCGCGTTAACCCCCCCGCCCCCTTTCCTTTTTACCAAAAACAGTTTCTCCCCTCCTGTCTGTCTCTCTGTCTCTCTCCGTATTTATATACTTTTAATTTCAAAAATTCATATCTTACAAACCGTATATCCAAATTTCAATTGGTATATATATAAACGATCAGCGCTTCGATACCTACGCATAGGTATATATATTGCAAGGTTTTGAGAAGAAAATTTGCGGGGCATATTTCCGTTATATTTCCGTTTTAATTTATTTTCGGGACATAGAAAAGGAGTTTGAAGGCGTTGATTACTCCACATGACATCTCAGAGTGTATATGTCTACGACTATTAATTTCGGATTTTTCTGGAGATATTTTTCGGACATCAGATTTTCTCTTCGGGCTGATCAGAATTTATTTTGGGTAACGATTCCAAAATTCCGCCTTCGTACTTTTGTATATTATAGCATGTTAGTGTTTATATATTTATTTCATAATTTTTAGAAATGGTTGGAGAAGTCACTTTTGGTCCGAGTTTTGGTTCAGGTGGTCGTTTTATTCATTTCTGGAGTGTTTATATGCGTAAATATAAATTATTGTGTTGATTTTTGTTGGTTGTGTCGATATGATATCGACTGGCACTCCGAGAAATAGAGGAGGTGCTGTCCGATTTCCAAGAAAATATTATTTTAAATTATTTTCCAGGCTCGATAATTCTTATAAAATTTTTTTCGGGTGTTCGAGCCCTATTATTTAGTTATAAAAATGATTCAGAGACCTGTTTTAATTCCGAAAAATGTTCAAAAATTCATAATAAATCAACGGTTCGTCCGTTTAATACGAGACGAACGCGTACAGACTCAGAAAAATATTCCGCTTTCAATAAAAATACTTTCAAGACCCGAATTCTTTTGTTTCGAAAGGTCGCTTGTTTTACGAATCATTCTGAGTCGATTTTTGATCGATAAATCATATTTTTGACCCGATTTTCGTTTTAAACATACCGAGTCGACCCTTCTGATGAACCGAGTCTTATGTGATATGAATTATGTGATATATGAGTTATGTGCTTATGTGCTATGTGAATTACATGTATATGTGGGTCATAAGTCTTGTGTTTGACTGATTTCCTTGTGTGTGGGCTATCGTATGGGTAGACGATAGGCTTTTGACACGCAGTTCGTTGAGTGATTATCGTTTGGGCGATTAAAGTTCTATATTTTAATTATAGATGCGAATCTTTCGAGTTGATCAGGACGAGACGTTGGATAAAGAATGAGATGGAATGGTATTGGGTATCCGGCTTCTAGCAATCGCAGGAGCAACATATCAGTAAAATGTTGAAAATAAAGACGGTGATATTTTGAGACAGAATGTCAGAATAGATGCGGTTTTGCGAGTGTGACTAACTGCTAAAAACCCAAAGGCAAGTACCCCTGACTTCACTTATCGTTCAAGTGATGTTTATTTCAAATCATATTATGCAAGTATCCCTATCATCACTTATTGTTCAAGTGATATTTATTTTGAATCTTATCATGCAAGTACTGCTTTTCCTATTCTCAGTTCGTAATAGATAAATATTTTACATATCGCTGAATTAAATAATTCTGTTTATGCAAATGCTCTTCTGCTATTCTATATTCAGAATATGCAAGTGTTGTTACTTATCCAATTACTGGATTTATAAATGTTTTAGAATTTGAGGAAGATGATTTGGTATTGCAAGTATACAGGATTTTTCTTTTAAATACTGCAAGTATTCTTGAATTTTCTTTTAAATACTGCAAATATTATTCGCTCCTATTCTAAGCTCAGAATAGTTAACTGTTTTACATTTCGCTACAATTACTCTGATTATGCACGTTCCTTTCATTATTGTTCCTATAATTCGATTGCTCTCGTGAGCAAATACCCATTCTTTCGGGTTATTTATGAACCCTGAATTGGGATGTTTTGAATTCAAAATGGTTTGACATAAAAACACTCTACGGGCTGGATAGTGATATTTTGGGGATTGAGTTTTACTTAATCCTGAGGACCGGGATGACTGGTGCCTCGAGATGGGTCGTAGTGCCTGGGGACCCGACTAGATCTATATATTGAGATATAGATCTGCATTATATTCTGACTGATCAGCAGAATATAGATGTGAACTAGTGTCCAGTCTAATTTGTTGTTGATCGCCATTACCGGCATTCTCTCTCGAAAATTTTATGATTATGGATTAATTCTATTCTTTCTTAGCATTAAGTTTCGGGAAATTACAGTGTTTATAAATGAATTCGATGTCAGATTGTTGCTGTAGCATTAGTTGCTCAGTGATAATTAGAATCTTGAATGAATTGGGATCTTCTTAATTATTCAACCCGTCCTTATCAGGCTGGTTTAGCAGGCTAAGTCTATGGAAACTTAGTCGATAATGATGGATACTGAATAGTTAGGAATTTCTTGAACGTTGTTTTATGGATAGTTGATGCATTCGTTGCTTAGATATGAAAGTGTTACCAGAAGCTATTTTGAAAACACGCAATACTGAAGCTCTTACAAAAATGTCATTACTTCCTATGTGATTTATAGCAATGCAAATCAAATTGATGTTTAAGTTGTTGAAGTATATCCTCTAAATGATTTCGTGTTTCGCTCTTCAAAATATTTCAGAAATTGCTTTTACTTTAATGATACTTGTTGAGCAATTCTTTCGCTCATACTTGCCTGTTTTTAAATTTAACCTCCAGCGAGGATTAGCTTGCGCTGCTTAGCTACGAAATTCGAAGAAGCAAAGAAGAAGCTCTTGGGAGATGGTTAGTCCAGGGTTTACGAACTAGTGTAAGTTCTTTTGTGTAAAGTTGTTTATATTATATCATATTATAGTTGTATATTTTATTTGGGCCTAGTATACTTCATTTCGAAGTTATACTAGTGGGTTTAGTTTTGAGTTGGTATTTGTTGAAAAGAGTTTTAAAAGTAAAAGAAAGTGAGAAATTTAATTTATGGAATTTGGAATTCTTGTTTCTAGAACTGTAACCTTAAAAGATCTTAGAGTAGTTTGGGGTCATTTATGATAATTATCTTCCGCTGGCATTTATTTATTGATTTAACAGGTTAATTTGGATTGAAGTTTTATAGTGACGACCAAATCCTCTGACCCCGGATTTGGGGGCGTTACAAGTACGATACGAAACATAAATCGAGATATATATTAAAGAATGACAATGCGAAGATATAACTAATAATAACAAGAGATGAAATTTTGCGTGATGGCATCATTTGCTTGAATCAAAACATTTTCAAAATCATAACTTAATCCAAAATCATTTTATGACGCTACGGATTACAGCCGGTGATCAGCCGGGAAGTAATCCCAAACCTCGCTGGTATCTAAAACATTAATGGGATCCCTAGGCAACTTTTAAGCCTACAATATAAGTGTGGAAAGGACTCGCGTCTCAGTCCAGATTCACTATTCAAAGAAAACATTTATCCCCCTTTGGGACTGAAAATCCACATTTTAATCATTTCAAAAACTGATGCCGATTATAATAAAATCTCTTAAGTAGTAAACATTTTTATCAAGGGATTTTAGATCAACTTTGAAACACTGGAAATATGTCACCAAATTTCAGGGCCATGATCCACTAGACTTTACTATATTAGGGTAATTGAAAGGTTTCCATATACAAGAACTTTGACAAGGAGATTTAGCAAGGCTATTGGATAATATGAAAGAGTAATGCCAAACTAAGCATAAAGCAATGGTTTTCGACAAGGTAGAAGTACTAGAACATCAAGAAGATAAGCTTCATGAATACTAGGGGTGTTAAGGTATGAAGAAAATGATCTTTAGCTCAAGGTATATCAGGATTGTCAAACTTTAGGGTAAGAAAAAGGGTTATCAATCAATTAAGAACAACTTTAAAGAATATCTGGCTTTTAGGTATCAAGGTAAAGTTTCTATTGGGGTTCAAGTGTAACACCCCCAAATCCGGGGTCGGGGATTCGGGTTGTCACGAGTTCCATTTCCCTTAATAACACCCAATCTTAATAATTAATCAACTATTCTATACTGTGACCCCACCATAAACACACACACCACAAGTTATAGTCTCAGAGATGAATATCCAAAAATAATCACAAGTCGTTTTATTCCACAATTATATGCCAATACACCTTAAAAGGGTTTCTAAATAAATTTACATTTCTTTGCCATTATTACAATTCATAAATATACATAAATCTGGTTCATCAATAGTTGAAAACCTAGCCTATTGGTAGCTCCTACCTCAGCTACGGCGGCATCAACGCTTCCAGAAAACTGCGGAACATTTTCTAACCGCTTGCGAATTGGAAGCTTGGTCCTGTTCATCTTGTCTAGCTGATGTTGTGTAATGAAAGAAGAAAGCAAGGGTGAGCAACAAGCCCACCAAAATAATATGTATAATGATTTACAATATATGAGCATTCTCATAGTACTCATGAAAGTCTTGGTCAAGAAGAAATAAACCAAGTTTGATATCTTACCGCGACCAACTCGAAAAATATTCAGTATATATGTACATATATACTTTTCACAATCTTTGAAATTCTCTGACATGTATAATATACACAGAGTTCCCGTTTATAACTGTATATAATATCGTTGCAAGGTGATCTCATATATTTAACCTTGTCTCAACGTTTTTCCGAAAATCTTTGACATGCACAAGATAATCATTTACTAGATATAAGTTTAAAAGATGAAGTTACAAGATACACCAATATACTTATATCCGAATACTACTTGAACTACCACCGTTCAAGTTATAATCAGTTTGAAAAGTTCATCACCCAGATGAGACTACAAGATAAGACTTGAATAGATTCAATCCTTGTAATATCATTATAAATAATGAAGTTACGAGATACTTCATTAAGTCCCGATATATATATATACCTATATATATATACATTTCATACACTCCTTGAAAACCTCTGTTATGAAAATTATAAACAGAGTTGCAATATCCAATGAATTTTGGAAAGGAGAAAACCTTGGCATAAACCTGATATCTTGCTTATCAGGCAAAGATACCAATAAGTAACCTTTTCTACTAGTAGATGGACGAATTCCCCACTGGTCATCACCCTGGTCGCAATAGGACCTTATGCTGGACTGCCACTCAGCCACTTACGCATTTGATGGACTCCCACTGAGCCACTTACACTATCATGGACGCCCACTGAGCCCATGTTGCTTATGCCGACTCGATAGATGGACTTACTTCCCGAACGTTGGGTAAGTAATCAATTCATTTACCAAAACCGCAACCTTGTTGCGAATATAAAATACACCACAGAGCCGGATCCCTCTGGTTTTGAGCGAGTATTTAAATCCCCTTTAAAAGGAAGATCTTAAATATATAAGAAATGAGTTTTGGGATCCGCTCTAACTTTTTAAAAATCATTTTAAAGACTCGAAAACACTTTAAAGAGTGTTTGGAGTAATGCTGATTTAATAAAGTAAATCAGTCCCAATAAATTAGAAAATATCTGAATATTATCATTTAAATAATATTCTCTTAAAGAATAATCTTTATACAAATAATTGAAATAGAAGTTGTAAAACTTATACTTGAAATGAGTATTAAATAACCAAAGATATACTTATACGAAAGTACTATCTTTATTTGAATAATCAAAAATAAGTTTGATTATCGACACCTTATTCTTTAATAAAATAAAGAATATATCTCAGAAACTAATCGGAGTCATAGGTCCTCATATGAATATTCAAATAATATTCATTAAATAATATAAACTGATTCATAAGCCCTCGAATGAATATTCAAGTAATATTCATTAAATAATATAAAGTGAGTCATAAGTCCTCGAATGAATATTCAAGTAATATTCATTAAATAATATAAAGTTATCGAATAAACCATATTCGATTAATAGTTTTAAAAACTATTCATATATATATATATATATATAATACTCGGGAGCCTCGCCTCCCGGTTTTAGAAAAAGTTCACCTTTTGATCCCCTATACTAAGGGTATACTCAAATACCGCTTATCTCTAGCATAGGTATTATGCAACTAATAAGCATTTGAACCAACAGATATATAAATCAAGAATACGAACCAGGCATGCATATATACCATATCACATGCTACAATATATCGCAAGAATTTTCTAATAACAAATATGCATTTATCACAAGATCATGCATATACACATATATATCACAACAACAGTTATACGGGTAAAAAACTTGCCTGAGCGACTGGGGGTTACAAATGGCTTGGGACGAGTCTGGTAACCTATAAACAACATATAAGTTGGAATTAAACCAAATTCACTTATAAATCTATACTTTAACCAATTTAGACTCTAACGCTCGCTTTGCGCTTAACGATTCACTTAAGTCGCTCGAGTACCCTCGGCTCCACTATTTTTAATAAATTAACCATTACGAGTTTTAAGGAGATTCTTTCGCGAGTGTCTTACCAACTGCCTATTCCACTTAACATAATTGTTTCATACTCCAATTAGTCATTTAAGTTCTTTAACCAAGGTTTCAAAGTAAGGCGAGGGGTAATGGTTCATTCACGAAACGTCGTTACTTAAAACAGCCGTTTCTCCTAAACCGTACATCGGAATCAAACGAACCACATATCAAAACGAAGCTCGTAACATGAACTATCTAAACATGGCAATGATCAAAACCTAGCAGTGAGTTAACGGGTCCTAATGTTAAGAGCAAAAACAGTCTAAAGTAAATCGGGCATTACGACGGCTATGTTTACGCGATTTCCCAAATTTATACCATTCCAAATCAACCACCAAGCAACCCCAATTCATTCATACAACCAAAATCCATCCATACCATACTAAAACAGCCCCAACACCTCAAGTTCTCCAATTTATGTTATTCTCAAACATGAATTTAAAACTATACTTAAGTCCTTTAACTAATCAATAAGATTTCAACATCCAATTTACTACAACTCCAACCCAAACTCTAAACATGCAAGCATCAAGCTACTCTTTTACCATAACAATCAAAATCATCCTAATATACAAAGTAAAGCTAGGGTTTGGAGATGTTATACCTTGCTTGAAGTGATGTGAGTAGCTAGGAAGCCTTAAGAAGCCTTGAGATGTCTTAGGGATGCTTGGATCTTAAAGGAAAAACAAGAAAAATCAAGTTAAAAATCTTGAAATCACTATTCATTATCTTCTTCATTGATTTCTTGGAAGAGATTGAGAATGAATTGGAGGCTTAAACTTATAGGATAGCCATATCTATGCATAAGGAGTACTAGATAATTACCTTACTAATTAAGGAAGCTTGGAACTTGAACTTTGAAATTTCTTCTTCTTGAAATGAAGAAAAGCCGAGAGCAAATGTTGAAGAAGAAAGGAAATGATTTTTGTGTTTGTGATTTGTTTAGCTTAGCTTGGTTGCTTTTGATTTGATTTTGGTTAATTACCTTATTAACCTTGAAAATTGTGTGGTTAAAAACCAACCACGCCTCCTCCCCTCTATGTCATGCTTATGTCACCTTTGCTATGTCATCACCCCTTACTTGCCCTCTTCTTATTGGTTTGATGATCTCATCATCCCTCACCTCCTTGATTAACTCCTAATTGTTTGCCTAATGACCACTGATCTGTTATACTGTTCGCTTAACTTTCGTTCTCGTTTCTCGTTTGAGGGATCATACCCGGGATCTTATTACTTGGGTTTCCTTAACCTTTCTCAGTACATTATATTCCTTTTATGATCCTCTCTTATAATCCTTTAATTTAAATCCTTTTTATCCGGTTACCTTATACTCAATTCTTTCTGTATCTAGTGGATTTCCGGGAAAAATCAAAGTGTTCGGAATTGGATTCTGACGATCTTTACATACACTTATATACAATATAGAGCACCAATAAATCTCAGAATATCAATAACAGAACCCCTACATAGTGTGGCATGAAAAGTTTTCTTGTTCAGAAATATCAGCAAAAACACTATTCATAAGGGTTACAAAAAGTTCAAAATTTTGGGGTTATTACAGTCTCCCCTCCTTAAAAGGATTCCGTCCCGGAATCAAATAGAAAACAATTGGGGGTACTTTTCTAGCATTGCGCTCTCTAGTTCCCAAGTTGATTCTTCCATATTATGATTCTGCCATAGCACTCTGACTAGCTTGATCACTTTGTTCCGAAGCACCTGCTCCTCCTTATCCATAATCTTTACTGGTTTCTCCACGTAAGTCAGATCTGGTTGCACATCCACATGCTCGTACTCCACTATGTGTCTGGCATCCCGATGATACTTCCTTAGCATTGACACATGGAACACATTATGAACTTACTACATGTTCGGGGGTAGGGCTAGCTCATATGCTAACTTCCCAATACGTCTTAATACCTCAAAGGGTCCAACAATTCGTAGGCTTAGCTTTCTTTCTTTTTGAACCTCATCAATCCTTTCCAAGGGATACCTTTAACATTACTAGGTCCCCTATTTCCTATTCTTTGTCATTTCGTGTCAAATTAACATATTTATCATGTCCATCTTGGGCTACTACCAGCCGTCCTCTGATTAGATCTATCATATCCTTGGTCCTTTGGACCACTGCTGGTCCGAGCATCTTGCGCTCTACAACTTCATCCTAACATAAGGGAGATCGACATTTTCTTCCCTCAAAGATCTCATAAGACGACATCTCGATACCTGACATACAATCTATTATCGTGAGAAAACTCAATCTGCGTTAAGTGATCATTCCAAATTCTCTCAAGTCTATTGCACAGACTCTCATTATAGCTTTTAGCATTAGAGCTTTTGCTTCTCAATACCCATTCTTTTCCAGTTCGTAATCGCTACTACCTTCCGTTCCTAATATTATACTGGTTATACTTTTGCTCGTTAGCGTTCTATAACCTTTTAATAACCACGTCAACCTTAGTATCACTAACGCGTTAGAATCGGAATACCATCGTACTGATTCTACTTCCTTTAGCTGCTTCCATCTTCGAAAGCTTGATCCATCATATAGAAGTAAAGGAATTTGTTGAGAGATCACTATGATCATGAACACTTGTTCTATTGCATAGTTAGTACAGAAGGTGGCCAGCCTTTAGCACTTGACAAGCAATTAAACGACATGTGGTATCCTACTAGGCTTCTATCACACAGATAGATAGTCATTCGGCAATACCTCCCCTTCTGGAAGGGTTGTTCTTCTCAGCTTACATGAAATGAAAAGAAGAGAAAAGAACGAACTGAAGAGAATTGTATATATGTAAAAAATATTGCCATAAAATATCTGGCTTGGAATCTACCTCTGAACTATAGAGGTTTGTCATAGGAGAACAAAACATATATGTATTTATATCAACATAAATTATTATAACATCGTATTTCACATGCCTAAATATTTTTGCTATTCCGTCCATCATTCTATGGACCCATGCTCTTCCTCGAGCTTATACATAATCACCTTTGAAACTCCCTCGACATCGAAAATTGAATCTGGGATCTCATTCTAGACACCATCGTTACTAGAATTCTATGCTTGCATCGCAACCTTCCTCGTATAGTAATATGACTCTCTATTGATAAGAAGGAATAAATATTCAATAGGTAGATAATCTACTTAACCAGTCTATTCAACGATAACTTATACATCACCACAACCCGATTAGGGGTACCCAATCTCAACATCCATTACACTACAACTCTCACGGTTGTAATCGGCTCATTATTCAAAGAATCGTTGCTGCATTACTATGGTCCACCACTGACCTACTGTCGTCATTCATTTTCCTTGGAATCTTAATAGCTAACTATATGGAGTCCATACCTGTCGTATCAAATTCTTCTAAGGAGTTAACATAATTACCATTCATCATTCATGAAGAACACTCCAGATCCTGACGTACTTTCATGACATGAAGCAGATAAAATTGCAGAAGAGTTTCAATCAAAGCAACGATAGCAGGTTAATACCATTCTTAATCATATGTCTTCAATAGAAGACTTAACTCAAAGGTTCGTCTAGTCCTTTTTGAAATATGGTCCTGGCTTATCTCAAGATAGTACCTTCTGAGATAAATATCTCGCTCATGGCGATTACACAAATTAAACCTTTACAAACTACTATTCCGGTTGGGTATTGCACAGTCATCAGAAGGAATGTCAATCTTCCAAACCATAATACAACCTTCACAGCTTTAACCATCATCACTGTATTCCTTTGGCACAAGCACCTATAATTATCCTCTTACCTTTAAAATGTCGGCCACCTCTTTGGCCTTTCCTGATAGTAAAATTTCCTTACAGTCAATGTCATTTTAACCACCTCCAAATAAATTTTCTACCTCTTTTCAATCACTGCTTATGTGAAGATGTTTTCCTTAAAATCTGATGAGAAAAAAAAATATCACCATTTTTCCATAAGTTATCGCCTCAGTCTTTAGAGGTTAATCACTGTCACGACTGACTCTCAATCATACTTAGAACATCTTTTATCTTAGGTCCTAATTTCCCTGAACAATTTCGATCTTTACTGGTTCGATCCATACTTTCTCATGGTTTAACACGTGCCCCACTTGGCATCATTATAATTACGTCATATTTCCTTTATCAATATTTCTATTCTTGAGAATTTTGAATATTACCTTTCTCCTTGTAAAACCTCTAAGGTTATCCTTGAATCGTTCCTCCTGTATTCCCTAGATACAGGGCATATCAAAATACCATTTACTAATACTAGAACCATTGTCTATGTACTTCTGAAAAATTTCTTTACTGATCTTTAAAGGTTGTTGTTACCTTGATCCTTTCCAATTCATACTTGTCAAAACTCATGTTGTCCCTATTAAGGGTGAAATGCTAACCTTTATGCATTCCCCTAGGATTCGTTTTAAGTTACCGATGTTCTATCCTTAATTCCACCTTTAAAAAGATACATGCATCCTTCCATGGATAAATTAAGCCATATATCCCTGATGAGGGTGTCTTTATTCAATCATTCCCACCTCGATAGTATATGCCTAATTTCATAATAATATCCTTATCCAAAATGAGGTCAATCCATATGGCCTCCAAAAGACAATAACGGTTATCCACTTTTCTTTCCTGATTCGGTAATGATAACAAGGATGTCCTGGAAGATATTGGTCGTGTTCAACGTGAACTTCTTCTTAATAATTCCGTATTTACTTTTGTTATTTATCTCAACAGTCATCTCAATGTTGGGATATCTCTCATTCCTGGCGTCTTCCTTCCTGGGTATCAAGCCACCGGTCTCACACTCCACCTTCTTGAAGGTCACTTTCTTCATCCAATTTTCCTAATTTCTTACTTTCTTGTCTCCTCGGCCTATCCGCGTCTCATTATTTATCCTTCGAACTATCTCAAGGTTTCCCGAATCCTTCCAACTTGAAGGGGGTTCAACATATATGTATCTCTTATGCCTTCAACCAACAATTTAACTCATGGTAAATCACCCTCATCCTGACGATTACTTACTTTTCTATTTCTATTGCTACGAGTCTTTAGGGTTTCCTCATACCCAAATTCCTTATTATTCCTCAAACTCTATTGCCTTTATATTCCTTTCCACTTCAGTTTCTTTTTATTTTCCTTTCTCTTATCATTATTTCCTGAACTAACACAACATAAGCATTGATTTCAAACATCCCGTCATTCTGGATTCGTGTCCTCAGAACGAATCTTGGCAACTTTTACAACTTAGATCCATAATTCATCATACTCGTCCGCCTTGTTCTGGCTCTAAAGCTTTTACACTATCTCCATAACCTTGGGAAGTACTTTCCTGAAAACAATTGACTGAACTGTAATCAGTTTATCATAACCTCTTGCTCCGTGCCTTTCTTGGTCTTTCACCGGTGGGTGGTCTCTCTCTTAGGAGGGTAAGTGACAAAAACACTATTTTCTGATTCGTCAATCATTTAGAATCTCAAATGATTCCTGTATTTCCTTTAGCCAGGCTCTTGCCTCGGCTGGGTCAGCTATTCCCTTGGAACTCTGAGAGCTTAGCGACTTAAAGGTCCTGAAAGAATTTCACACCACATTGTTTCCTCAAAGTGGTGGTTAGGGTAAAAGTACAAGTTTTGTTTTAGGCAGGTCCATGGATTGCCCAATAGGAGTACCATCCTGGTTCTTCCTATCTTGATCGACTTCTGTTTTCTCAGTCTAAATATTTCTTCCTACTCCCCATAATTGGGGTCATCTTTTAATTTAAAAATCTTCATTTTCCACTTCTTTATATTCTGGGTTCCTTATATCTTAATTACGACCTCCCTAATTATCACATTCAAGGTTTGCCCCTAATCTTATTCCTCATGGGGGCATAATGCTTGGAAAAATTTTAAGAATCTCTGGATATTTATTTTACTTACTTTGCTTAATTCTTTCCCTCGTTCTGTCCTTGCATGATTGCAAATTATAAATTCTCAAGTTCTATAAACTTCATGACACTCTCTTAAGTGTTAATAGTTCAATTAACAATATGAACTTATCACAAACAACTGATCTGAACTAAAATTAACGAATATATACATAACCATTTGTTCGAGGGTACAACTACTGAACACATTAAAGAGAATTACATCATTTGATCTGATCGCTTATATCCCAAAAGTACTACCATAGATAATCATCTCGTCATTAAAACTAATCATTCATAACTTAGGCTAATCCTCCAAAAGCGGTGCTACATGAAACCCTTTTCTGATCGCTCTGGATCTGCGCACTACCATGGATCAAGAAATGCGGGCACGCACGACATCCCTAACCTTCTCCATCACAGAGGTGATGAGGTCTAAGATAGTGGCAAGTAGAGCTGGATCAATCTGACCCTCAAGATGGCCTCTAGCTGAAACACGGGTGATAGCCTCAATCCTTTCCATGCTATGAGCTAATCCTGTCGGAAGTACCCCGCCCTCAATCCTTGGTGCAGTAAGTCGATCCAACAGATCACTCCAAACATTACGGGCCTCGGACAGGCCACCCAAAGTCATGTAATAATCGGCGATAAGAGAAGCCTGAGTGGTTGCACCTAGCAGTCCATGGGTTGCAGGTGGTGCAGGCCCAGGGGATCCAAATGGATAACCAAGCACGGTATCAGGTGACAATGGTGCAGGAGATAAAGGTGGCATTTCCTCAGTAGGTGCTGGGCTCTGTACAGGGGAGGGAACATGAATTGGTGGAACCTCATGGATGTCTTCAGGAGCCTCGGGAAGAGGGTCTGATACTGGTTTAATTGGTGCCATGGAAGGCCCCACTCCTTCTGCCCTCATTAACCTTTGTGCCCTTGGTAACTCTTCATTCTCTAGTGCCACCCTCGCGGCCACTCTTGCTCTGGTAGTCGCCCTGACTACGGTCATCAATTCCTCAGCGGTCCTCTCTTCATTCTCGTCAGGATCCTCCACGAGATCCTCCTCGGCAACAATCCCTTCTGGGATAACATCCTCAACCGCAACATTCTCAATATGAATCTCATCCGGTCCCTCGTTAGGGTACTCTATCAGATTCACAATTTGATCTCCAACATGTAATAAAACATCCTCATGCTGATGCTCCTGAATCTCAGGGTTCGGTGCCCCGCTGCCCTATACGAGAACGAACTATGTTACTATCACGATATTTATAAGGGTTCCCATAAGGGTTTTAACTGTCAGTACTACGTTAGGTAGTCCGACTATGAACTTGGCAAGAGTTCTTATTATCTTAGTGAACTTATTATCTTAACGTCACATCATCTCTGAGGTTTATAACGCTTGGCTCTGATACCATTTCTGTAACACCCCCAAATCCGGGGTCGGGGATCCGGGTTGTCACGAGTTCCATTTCCCTTAATAACACCCAATCTTAATAATTAATCAACAATTCTGTACTGTGACCCCACCATAAACACACACACCACAAGTTATAGTCTGAGAGATGAATATCCAAAAATAATCACAAGTCGTTTTATTCCACAATTATATGCCAATACACCTTAAAAGGGTTTCTGAATAAATTTACATTTCTTTTCCATTATTACAATTCATAAATATACATAAATCTGGTTCATCAATAGTTGAAAACCTAGCCTATTGGTAGCTCCTACCTCAGCTACGGCGGCATCAACGCTTCCAGAAAACTGCGGAACATTTTCTAACCGCTTGCGAATTGGAAGCTTGGTCCTGTTCATCTTGTCTAGCTGATGTTGTGTGATGAAAGAAGAAAGCAAGGGTGAGCAACAAGCCCACCAAAATAATATGTATAATGATTTACAATATATGAGCATTCTCATAGTACTCATGAAAGTCTTGGTCAAGAAGAAATGAACCAAGTTTGATATCTTACCGCGACCAAGTCGCAAAATATTCAGTATATATGTACATATATACTTTTCACAATCTTTGAAATCCTCTGACATGTATAATATACACAGAGTTCCCGTTTATAATTGTATAAAAATATCGTTGCAAGGTGATCTCATATATCTAACCTTGTCTCAACATTTTTCCGAAAATCTTTGACATGCACAAGATAATCATTTACTAGATATAAGTTTAAAAGATGAAGTTACAAGATACTCCAATATACTTATATCCGAATACTACTTGAACTACCACCGTTCAAGTTATAATCAGTTTGAAAAGTTCATCACCCAGATGAGACTACAAGATAAGACTTGAATAGATTCAATCCTTGAAATATCATTATAAATAATGAAGTTACGAGATACTTTATTAAGTCCCGATATATATATACACCTATATATATATACATTTTATACACTCCTTGAAAACCTCTGTTATGAAAATTATAAACAGAGTTGCAATATCCAATGAATTTTGGAAAGGAGAAAACCTTGGCATAAACCTGTTATCTTGCTGATCAGGCAAAGATACCAATAAGTAACCTTTTCTACTAGTAGATGGACGAATTCCCCACTGGTCATCATCCTGGTCGCAATATGACCTTATGCTGGACTGCCACTCAACCACTTACGCATTTGATGGACTCCCATTGAGCCACTTACACTATCATGGACGCCCACTGAGCCCATGTTGCTTATGCCGACTCGATAGATGGACTTACTTCCCGAACGTTGGGTAAGTAATCAATTCATTTACCAAAACCGCAACCTTGTTGCGAATATAAAATACACCACAGAGCCGGATCCCTCTGGTTTTGAGCGAGTATTTAAATCCCCTTTAAAAGGAAGATCTTAAATATATAAGAAATGAGTTTTGGGATCCGCTCTAACTTTTTAAAAATCATTTTAAAGACTCGAAAACACTTTAAAGAGTGTTTGGAGTAATGTTGATTTAATAAAGTAAATCAGTCCCAATAAATTAGAAAATATCTGAATATTATCATTTAAATAATATTCTCTTAAAGAATAATCTTTATACAAATAATTGAAGTAGAAGTTGTAAAACTTATACTTGAAATGAGTATTAAATAACCAAAGATATACTTATACGACAGTACTATCTTTATTTGAATTATCAAAAATAAGTTTGATTATCGACACCTTATTTTTTAATAAAATAAAGAATATATCTCAGAAAATAATCGGAGTCATAGGTCCTCATATGAATATTCAAATAATATTCATTAAATAATATAAACTGAGTCATAAGCCCTCGAATGAATATTCAAGTAATATTCATTAAATAATATAAAGTGAGTCATAAGTCCTCGAATGAATATTCAAGTAATATTCATTAAATAATGTAAAGTTATCGAATAAACCTTATTCGATTAATAGTTTTAAAAACTATTCATATATATATATATATATATATAATACTCGGGAGCCTCGCCTCCCGGTTTTAGAAAAAGTTCACCTTTTGATCCCCTATACTAAGGGTATACTCAAATACCGCTTATCTCTAGCATAGGTATTATGCAACTAATAAGCATTTGAACCAACAGATATATAAATCAAGAATACAAAACAGGCATGCATATATACCATATCACATGCTACAATATATCGCAAGAATTTGCTAATAACAAATATGCATTTATCACAAGATCATACATATACACATATACATCACAACAACAGTTATACGGGTAGAAAACTTGCCTGAGCGACTGGGGGTTACAAATGGCTTGGGACGAGTCTGGTAACCTATAAACAACATATAAGTTGGAATTAAACCAAAGTCACTTATAAATCTATACTTTAACCAATTTAGACTCCAACGCTCGCTTTGCGCTTAACGATTCACTTAAGTCGCTCGAGTACCCTCGGCTCCACCATTTTTAATAAATTAACCATTATGAGTTTTAAGGCGATTCTTTCGCGAGTGTCTTACCAACTGTCTATTCCACTTAACATAATTGTTTCATACTCCAATTAGTCCTTTAAGGTCTTTAACCAAGGTTTCAAAGTAAGGCGAGGGGTAATGGTTCGTTCGCGAAACGTCGTTACTTAAAACGGCCGTTTCTCCTAAACCGTACATCGGAATCAAACGAACCACATATCAAAACGAAGCTCGTAACATGAACTATCTAAACATGGCAATGTTCAAAACCTAGCAGTGAGTTCACGGGTCCTAATGTTAAGAGCAAAAGCAGTCTAAAGTAAATCGGGCATTACGACGGCTATGTTTACGCAATTTCCCAAATTTATACCATTCCAAATCAACCACCAAGCAACCCCAATTCATTCATACAACCAAAATCCATCCATACCATACTACAACAGCCCCAACACCTCAAGTTCTCCAATTTATGTTATTCTCAAACATGAATTTAAAACTATACTTAAGTCCTTTAACTAATCAATAAGATTTCAAAATCCAATTTACTACAACTCCAACCCAAACTCTAAACATGCAAGCATCAAGATACTCTTTTACCATAACAATCAAAATCATCCTAATATACAAAGTAAATCTAGGGTTTGGAGATGTTATACCTTCCTTGAAGTGATGTGAGTAGCTAGGAAGCCTTAAGAAGCCTTGAGATGTCTTAGGGATGCTTGGATCTTAAAGGAAAAACAAGAAAAATCAAGTTAAAAATCTTGAAATCACTATTCATTATCTTCTTCATTGATTTCTTGGAAGAGATTGAGAATGAATTGGAGGCTTAAACTTATAGGATAGCCATATCTATGCATAAGGAGTACTAGATAATTACCTTACTAATTAAGGAAGCTTGGAACTTGAACTTTGAAATTTCTTCTTCTTGAAATGAAGAAAAGCCGAGAGCAAATGTTGAAGAAGAAAGGAAATGATTTTTGTGTTTGTAATTTGTTTAGCTTAGCTTGGTTGCTTTTGATTTGATTTTGGTTAATTACCTTATTAACCTTGAAAATTGTGTGGTTAAAAACTAACCACACCTCCTCCCCCCCTATGTCATGCTTATGTCACCTTTGCTATATCATCACCCCTTACTTGCCCTCTTCTTATTGGTTTGATGACCTCATCATCCCTCACCTCCTTGATTAACTCCTAATTGTTTGCCTAATGACCGCTGATCTGTTATACTGTTCGCTTAACTTTCGTTCTCGTTTCTCGTTTGAGGGATCATACCCGGGATCTTATTACTTGGGTTTCCTTAACCTTTCTCAATACATTATATTTCTTTTATGATCCTCTCTTATAATCCTTTAATTTAAATCCTTTTTATCCGGTTACCTTATACTCAATTCTTTCTGTATCTAGTGGATTTCCGGGAAAAATCAAAGTGTTCGGAATTGGATTCTGACGATCTTTACATACACTTATATACAATATAGAGTACCAATAAAATCTCAGAATATCAATAACAGAACCCCTACATAGTGTGGCATGAAAAGTTTTCTTGTTCAGAAATATCAACAAAAACACTATTCATAAGGGTTACAAAAAGTTCAAAATTTTGGGGTTATTACATTAAGCATCAGGGTGAGATGTCAATATTTTAGGAATCAATAGCATGTTAATCAAGAGGATCAATCAAGTATTATATCAAATCTTTATTTTATCATGGCATTCCAATTACTTTGATATACTAGCGTGATACGACTTTTGATCTACTTGCAATATGTACTTGAGGGTTCATGGCATTTCTATATAATACGAAGATAGATTTAAGAATCGCTTGGTTCAAGTATATCAAGATAACTCAAAATACTCGCATCAATATATATGAACTAATTATCACATATTTGCAGTGTAAATGAAAAATAGGTTGAATCACTTGCCTTGAGAAAGGCTGGTCTGGTCTGGCTGGTAGGAGCAACTGGAAGCTTTACTCAACCTTTATGGCAAGTTTACCCTCGTCTCGAGATCCTACTTAAATAATAATAACCTCATTATAATATATTCTCACCAAGTCAACCTATTTACAACCCGAAAATAAGCACAAATGGCACTTAGGCCTATATGCACACAATTTCTAATCACCTTATAAATACAATAGTACACATAGCCACATATACTCACATACCATATTTTAATACCAAATAATATCACACACACAATAATGCAACACCAGGCTTGGATGATCTCGATCCCCAACTAAGTCACTTGATCGCTAAACTAGACAAAGTCTTCAACTTTGATCTCCTAACTCGATGTGCCTTTACTAAACTATCCAAAACCTATTGACCCTCACTTGGGCCTTTCACTCTACTGGTTTTATGCTACTTGCAACTATAGTGGTCAACCTAGGTCTCACTCATAAGTGCTCTAAAACTATGTGATAAGTGAAAGTGTTTACTAAGGAAAATTTCAGAATGACATCTATGGTTTATTGAGTGTATTAGACACTCTTGCACTACAAGTTTACCTCCAAAACTTTTACACTAGACTCTTCTGACCATAAGGCATCTCCCAAACTCGATGTGGTTCAAGGGCCTAGCCTGGGCCTCCTTGGGCCTAAGCTTAAAGTCCATGGTTCTCCTGTTTTTCTGGGCAGAAAACGCCCTGACTTGAACCAACTTGTGACACATGGTTCTAACACAAATCTTATGAACTATGGCTGTAAAAACTCCTCTGACACTCCCTCTAACTAAGGCTCAACAGGGCCTAATGAGGGCCTACCCATGACATGGTCAAAACTTCCTATTTCTAAGTTGCAACAAAACTGTCCCCTGCTGGACAGATTTTGTGATTCCACTCGTGCACCCAACCAAACGACTTACGAACCTCCAACAAACACCTAAAACATTTTATATACTCCTAGTGCTAGCTTCTGGTGGCTTGGGCCTCAAAGTGCACAACAAATGCTCATTCAAAACTTCCCCTTAAACTAGTGCATCAAATCTGGAAAAATGCAAACACTAACTAATCCCTTTCCACCTTAACTCCCGCTTAAAAACCAAGCATCCAACCCTTACCAAAGAAAACCTAGTGCCTTATTGTCCTAAAATAGTGCTCCAACAGGAGGGGAGATCATCCATGGCCAGGAACAACAACATGCAACTAAAAATATAACATGCAACTCATGGAAACACTTAACAAGATTTCGGCTAAAGCATAAAGTTTAAATGCTTGCAAATTCGACTTGTACCTATTACTCATCCTCAATATTGATGAAATATATCTTCTCTTAACTATTAATAAGAAATTTATCATGGAAACAATCTATTTTAAGCACACATATTTCGAATTTATAGATTTTTAGACATTGCCACATGATTTCGAAAAGAGTAGCATGCAAAACATGGTTGATCATCATTTTAATATCTTAAAACTAGCATGCATGGCTAAACATGAATATATAATGAAATTTCAGTAGCATGCAAAGGATTTTAAAGCATGGTTTCTCCATAAAACACTTAGTTAACACATATATAAAATGTATCTTATAGAGAGCTCTTGAATTCACAAGAATCAAGAGTTTTTCTTTGGAGATCACACAAGAACTACACATGCAACCATAAAACTTCAACTCCCAAGTCACAAAACTCTTGGGAAGTATATAAAATGAATGTAGGTAGAAGATTTACACTAGGGAAGATGAGAAATAGAATGAAAAATGGAAGGGAGTGGGGGATGGGGGCTTCGGCCGAGAGCAACAAGGGAGAGAGGGGAGGAGAGAAAAATGAGGTGTGTTGGAGTGTGGAGTGAGTGAAAATGACTTCTCCCACTTGGTTTTTGGTTTTATGCTTTTGGGTTGACAAAATAATGAATGGAAGTGAGAATGTACAAAAATGACCTCTAGCTAAAGTTAGGCCATTTTGCATGCAAAGTTAGTGTGGTAATTTGGTAATCAACAAATGAGTTAGTGGGGTTGAAAAGGTCTTCTTTGCCCTTTGAGAGAATAGAAGGGTGATTTGCATGCAAGGGCTTCTATGTAATTTTCTAATTATAACAAATAAAATTTGTAAAGATTTATTTTTATAAAATAAAATACAAGTTCAAAAATTATAAAATTTATTCCATAAAATAACTTGGATTTTTAGAAATTTTATAAAATCACTTTTGAAATTTGTGAACAAAATAACTTTTAAAAGAAAATTTTCCAAGGTTTAGAATATTCCTTATAAATTAAAAATAAGGGAAATAAATAAAATCTTGCTTTGAAAAATCATATACTATATAAAGCAAATTTAAAATGCAGAAATTTTCATTCACACAACGTACAACCATTAAGTATATTTACATTCGGCTCTAATATTATACCAAGTCCAAAATTAATATTACACAAAATGCCGGTCGTAACACTCTTTCATCAATCCTAGGAGTGATTGTAATACCATTAAGTCTTCTGCACCTGAGATAATTGATGAAATTTGAAGCTGTGCAGAGACACTCGACAGATAATTTATATCCATTGGGTTAGTAGTTTGACTATCTGACGGATAACTGATGTTAAGCTTATCCGTCGGGATACAATCACTACTCGACGAATGTATAATATCCATCGAGAGAGTAAGAATAAATGAGTTTGGAGTGGAAATTATTATGGACTCTATGCATATTGATGAGAATTTTGGCACAGATGTCTCATCAGTTCCTGAAAGAATAAACAAATCATCCAAAAGATGATGCTCACTTGCACTAGATTTTGGCTTCCCCAACAGAATTAAAGAAGGGGAATCAGGAATTGATGTGTTGATCATATCCATATCCAGAGAGTTTGTGGGAGAATTTGGTGTTTGAGGTGCTTCAATAACTAAATATTTTGGCTGTGACTCCACATTTATTGGAGCCACATCAAACTGACTTTGAAAAAGGTGCAGTGACTGTGTCTTTAGCACCAGTTTGCACAGTGTGTGAACCCTGTTCATTCCCAAGGGTTTTTGGTTTCTTCTTTCTAGTATAGGTTTGGGGTGAGCTTGTGTCCCTTACCCTTTTGGCATGTGCTCTTGGCTGAGAGCTTTGTCCAATAGTCACATCCTTTTGGGACGATGCAACTAGCAATGAGCTTATGTCCTTATTAAGCACTGCAGTTTGCTGGGAAACTACAGTGTGGCTAGGCTGGGAAACACTCACCTCTCCAACCTTATCCTTAGGGTTTCTTTTATGTTCACCCTGTCCTTCACCTACCTTACCCACCTTCACACTCCCCTCTTTAGATTTGGTGGATTTTGCAACTGGCATCTTTTGAGAGATACTAGAGGGGGCTTTCTTTGACTTGGATTTAGAAATTTTTGATGGTTTGGTAGCTTGGGTAGGCAACTGTTGGGTCATTGACACAGTTGCCATAGCTACACTAGAATGCAAAGAAATTTGTGAGGTTGGAAGAGTAAGGACATATGAAATTACCTCACTTACCTGAGGTGCTTCCATTACAGGGAAATAGAAGAGTGGCACCTCTTTGTGATGGTTTGCCCTGTTCAAATCTGCAATAATTCTTCTTTCTTGAACCCAACAATCTAATTTGTTGGTTGGGTTCTCAAGCACAATATCCTCAGAGAGGTGGTTAGCAATCATCATCAAAAATCTAGCATAATAAACATTTTTACCCCTTTTATTTAATTCCCCTAACTTAAACCCCAACTCAAACAAATCAAGATTAGTAAAGTTAAAGAACTTATCAGTGACTAGCATGTAGAGCATGTTAAGCATAGAGATATTGACAGAGTTAAAATTACTGATTTTACCAAAAAAGACCTTGGTAACTACATCACACAGATAACTCCATTCTTTTCTAAGACCCAACCTCCTAATTTTACTTAATTTAGAAGTAGAGAGTGCATAGTTTATGGAGTTAAGCATGTTAATAATGTCAGTGTCTGTGTGTGGTGAAGTTACAATATTATCAGGAATCTTGAAACATGCTTTAATAATATCACTATTAATACAGAATTGCTTATCTTTAATAGTGAGTGTGATGGTCTTATCAGTTGAGTTGTACACAGCAGTTGACCAAATTTCTTCAACAACCTCACAGAAGATGGTGGGTGATTCTAGCATGGCATAGTTGATTTTGCAGTTCTTCACAAAATCCATGATTTTGTGGTAGTCACCAGACTGTTGAATCCTCTTGTTTACTAAAGCCGTGAAGTTGTTCTTCTCATAGATAAATCCAGTTTGTGACATGATCTTGATGACTGGTCCAATTGTTAGAGAGTGGAAATTGCAGAGATAGAGATGATAATTTTTTTTGAGAAAGAGAGAATTTAGAGCAGATGATTTGAGAATGATAAAAGAAAAGTAATGAAAATGAATTATGCTTTTATAGTATCTCAAAAATAACTGTCAAAAATAATAAAGTAAAATAATGTAACCAATGAGAATTGCCCAAAATAGTCGTTTAAAAATAAACTGTGAAAATTTCATCAATTATCCATCGTGTTATGCTTACAAACTGTAAGTATACTCGATGGATAATGTTCAGAGAATCAACGGCTAAAAATAAGACAATTTGACGGATGAGGATAAATCAGATATCCGTCGAGTCATAAAATATTCCAGAAAAATAATTGATTTTATTAACCAAATGTATACCGACGGATGATCAAACTCGATGGATAGTGATAATCCGTCGAGATGTAAATTTTTACTTAGCCAAAATTTCATCCATGACTAAAAAATCATAAATTTCTGGCTGCATTACAACTTGCAAACAATCTATAAAGATTTAAGAGTAATTTAACATACCTAACTCACTTACCAACCTTGAAAAGGTGTATTCATCCAGTGGCTTGGTAAATATATCTGCAAGCTGCTTTTCACTTGGAACAAAATGTAGTTCCACAGTACCATTCATTACATATTCCCTTATGAAGTGGTACTTGATGTCTATGTGCTTTGTCCTTGAATGTTGTACTGGATTTTCAGTGATGGCAATAACACTTGTCTTATCACATAAAATAGGAATTCTTTCCACTTGCAGACCATAGTCTAGCAATTGGTTTCTCATCCACAAAATCTGTGCACAGCAACTGCCAGCAGCAATATATTCAGCTTCAGCTATAGAAGTAGAAACTGAATTTTGGTTTTTACTGAACCAGGACACAAGCTTGTTTTCTAGAAATTGGAAGGTTCATGTTGTACTTTTTCTATCAATTCTACAACCTGCATAATCTGCATCTGAATAACCAGTTAGATCAAAACCAGAATCTCTAGGGTACCAAATGCCAAGTTTTGGTGTTCCCTTGAGATATCTGAAAATTCTCTTTATAGCTACTAAGTGAGATTCTCTAGGATCAGCATGAAATCTAGCACACAAACATGTAGCAAACATTATATCTGGCCTAGCAGCTGCTAAGAATAGAAGTGAGCCAACCATTCCCCTGTAACTTGAAATATCCACAGACTTTTCAATAGTGTTTAATTCAAGCTTAGTTGTAGTGGCCATGGGAGTTTTTACAGATGTGCAATCCATTAGATCAAGCTTCTTTAAAAGATCATAAATATATTTAGTTTGACTAATAAATATTCCATCACTAACTTGCTTAACTTGCAAACCAAGAAAGTAAGTTAGTTCTCCCATCATACTCATTTCATACTTACTTTGCATCAATTTGGAAAACTTTTTGCAAACTTTTTCATTTGTAGAGCAAAACTTAATGTCATCTACATAAATTTGAACAAGTATACTAGAGCCATTAACATTTCTAAAGAAAAGAGTTTTGTCTACAGTATCTCTAGTGAAGTGATTCTCTAAAAGAAACTTTGACAAAGTGTCATACCAGGCTCTAGGTGCTTGCTTTAGTCCATGACGTGCTTTCAAAAGATAGTAAATATATTCTGGAAAGTTTGGATCTTCAAAACCAGGAGGCTGACTGACATAGACTTCCTCCTCCAAATCTCTATTCAGAAAGACACTTTTGACATCCATTTGATAGACTTTGAAATTGGCATGGGCTGCATAGGCTAAGAAAATTCTGATGGCTTCAAGTCTTGCAACATGAGCAAATGTTTCATCAAAATCTATTCCTTCTTGTTGACAATAGCCCTTAGCAACCAATCTAGATTTATTCCTGACTACTATGCCATTTTCATCCATCTTGTTTCTGAATACCCATTTGGTGTCTATTAGATTTTTTCCTTTAGGCTTGGGCACCAGCTTCCATATCTTATTCCTCTCAAATTGGTTTAGCTCCTCCCGCATCGCTAAAATCCAATAAGGATCCAACAAAGCTTCTTCTACCTTCTTTGGTTCTTCCTTAGAAAGAAAGCTGTTGTATAGACATTCTTCTTGAGTTGCTCTCCTTGTTTGAACTCTAGAAGATACATCACCAATGATGAGCTCAAAGGGATGATCCTTTGTCCATTTCCTTTATTGAGGTAGATTAGCTCTAGATGAAGAGGCCTCATTGTTGTCTTGATGTGTGATTGAATTTAGATTATTAGAAACTTCCTCTGAGTTAATGGATCTTTGATTTGAGAAAGGGGAACTTTCTGTAAGTGATCTATTCTGACCTACAGCTTCTTTTGATGACCCGACGAATGGTGAATTTTGAGTACTGACGGATGAAGCTGGTTGTCTCCCGACGGATAAAGCAGATTGCCTCCTGACGGATGAAGCATTATGCAACTCAACAGATATTGAATTTTGTGCTTCATTGGTAGTGGATTTTTCTGCATTATCCTTTGATACTGTTTCTTGATCACTTTCATCATCACTGTCAACACTAACCATCTCCATATTTTCAAATTTGAGTCTCATGGTAATCTCCATCTTGTAGTTCTTCAATCTTTTTATCATCAAACACAACATGTATTGATTCCACAATAATGTTGGTTCTTAGATTGTAGACTCTATATGCTTTACCAACAGCATATCCAACAAAAATTCCTTTATCTGCTGTAGCATCAAACTTCCCATTCTGATCAGTTTGATCTCTTAAGATATAACATTTGCAGCCAAAGACATGAAGAAAATTTAGAGTTGGCTTGTTGTTCTTGAATAATTGATAGGGAGTCATGCATTTTGCTTGATTAACCAGAGAAATATTCTGAGTGTAGCATGCAGTATTTACAGCTTCTGCCCAGAAATATGTTGGTAACTTAGACTCTTCAAGCATTGTCCTTGCAGCTTCAATAAGTGATATGTTCTTCCTTTCTACTACTCCATTTTGTTGTGGAGTTCTTGCTGCTGAAAACTCATGCAAAATCCCATTTTCTTCACAAAATGCTCTCATGACAGAATTCTTAAACTCAGTTCCATTGTCACTCATGATTCTTCTAACTTTGAAATCAGGATGATTATTGACTTGCCTTATGTGATTGATGATGATTTTACCAGTCTCATCTTTAGACTTTAGGAAATATGTCCAAGAGAACTTTGAGAAATCATCTACAATTACTAGGCAAAATCTTTTCCTTGAGATGGACAACACATTGACTAGTCCAAACAAATCCATATGTAGCAGTTGCAAAGGTTCTTCAATTGTTGAATCAAGTTTCTTTCTGAATGATGCTTTGATCTGCTTTCCTTTTTGGAAGGCATCACACAATCCATCCTTAGAAAACTCCACTTGAGGAATACCTCTAACTAGTTCTTTCTTTACAAGTTCATTCATGGTCTTGAAGTTTAAATGGGATAGCTTCTTGTGCCATAACCAACTTTCATCCTGACTTGCTTTGCTGAGAAGACAAGTAACAGATTCTGCATTTGATGAGTTGAAGTCAGCTAGGTACACATTTCCTTTTCTTACACCAGTGAGAACCACTTTATTGCTCCTTTTGTTTGTAACAACACAGGCTTCAGAGTTGAAGTTTACTGAATTGCCTTTATCACATAGCTGGCTGATACTCAACAAATTGTGCTTGAGACCATCCACTAAGGCAACCTCCTCAATGATGACATTGTCTTTTGAAATCAAGCCATATCCCACAGTATAACCCTTGTTGTCATCTCCAAAAGTAATACTTGGGCCAGCTCTCTCCTTGAACTCTGTGAGCAGGGTAGAATCACCAGTCATGTGTCTTGAACAACCACTATCCAAGTACCATAGATTCTTTCTGTTTCCCTGCACACATCAAAATCAAATCAAGTTGATTTTGGTACCCAAGTTTCCTTGGGTCTTGCCTTGTTAGCTTTCTTTTTCTGTTTCTTAGGCTTTATCTCATTTGACTTAGGGATTTCAGATTCATCCTTAGTTATTTGGGTTGGGCCTTTGAAACCATTCATTACAACAGAATTATCATGCATATTTTGATAAACAGGGAATGGCATGCTATTAGTAAACATGTTATTCCAGTAAGGCATGCTAAATGACATTTATGGCATACTAAATGCAACATAATAAGGATTAGGTGCAAATGGCATATTAGCAAACTGTGCATTCATATTCTGTGTAGACATAGCATTCATAGGCATAGAAGGCATGGCATTTATGTTGGGAAATTGAGGTGGCACAGATATGGAAGTAGGCATGGCAATTTTGCAATTAACAGACAAATGATTTACACTACCACACTTGACACAGATTTTTCTAGGAGCATATTTATCAGGTGTGTAGTTATTATGCTTGTTAATTCCTACTTTACCATTTCTATTATTTTTCGTTTTAGCCTCTATTTTAACCTCAATCTTTTCCAGTCTGTCACTCAATTGCTTGACAGTCATATGACCAACATTAGCCTTTTTCTCCTTCTTCACTTGACTGGATTCTCCTGGAACAAAATTCTTGGAAACTGATCAATTTTCTCATTTAACTTGACAAGTTTGGCTTTACTCACAGGTTTGCTCACAGTCGACGGATGAGGATTTATATCACTCGACGAATAACCCTTTTTGTTATCCGACAGATGACCCTCATCATCCGTCAAGTCTACATCTGTTAGCAATTCTTCAACCAAATTGGATTCCAGCTTCTCCTTATTCTTCTTCCAGGCTGCATCACAAAAGGACTCAATACCTTGAACTTTGGTGATTTGAGTATGAACATCTCTAGATGTTTTCCATGCCTTAATCACCTCCTGTTCTCGTTCAAGCTGCTTCTTCAAGATCTCTTCTTTCTTCAAGGACTCAGTTAATTCATCCTTAACAATTTTACACTCAATTCTTAATTTTTCAAATTCAATGAACTGAGACTCTAGCACATTATTCCTCTCACTTAAAAAAAATTGTTTTCTTTGATTTTAGCATTTTCCTTAGTAAGAGACTTAAGTGTAACACACAAATGATATAATTCTGTAGACATGTCATTTATTGCATCATTACACTCAGCTTTAGATAAATGTGCAAGGTTAGTGGTGATTACTTGATTACTTGAAGAACTTGTCTCTGTTTCATCAGACTTGGCCATTAGGGCTAGATTGACATAGCTGACATCCTCATCCAGACCATCTGATGCCCAGTCATTTTCATGTGTAATGAAAGCCCTTTCCTTTTGTTTGAGCAGCTCAAAGTATTTCTGTTTATAATCCACAGGCTCAAACTTCTTTTTGTTGGAATCTGACTTTCTACACTCACTGGAAAAGTGCCCTGCCAAGCCACATTTGAAACACTTGAATTTTGATTTATCCACCATGTTTCTATTTGGCTTAGTTGCTCCAAAGTTCTTCTTGAACTTGAGCTTGGCAAATCTTCTGGAAAGAAATTCTAGATGTTCATCAATATCCTCCATATCATCTTGGCTCAAAGAATATTCATTTTCTGCTATCAGCCCCTTGCCCTTATTTTCACAGACCTTTGAAGTTGATTCAACAACTTCCATCTTCATTTCCTTCTCTTTCTCTAACTCAGAAACTAGTGCAATGGACCCTCCTTTCTTCTTTTCTCTCTCCATCCTCTCATCTTGCTCTATTTCAAGCTCATAAGTTTTCAAGATGCCATACAGTCTCTCCAAAGTAAACTCCTTGTAATCTTGAGAGTTTCTCAATGAGACTGTCATAGGTTTCCATTCCTTTGGAAGAGATCTAAGGAACTTAAGATTGGATTCTTTTGTCTGATAGACCCTTTCATGCAACTTCTGAAGCATTTAGTAGTTTTTAAAATCTACTAAAAATGTCAGTGAGAGACTCACTATCTTCACTATGAAAGTGCTCATATTGCTGAATTAGCAGCTGCATCTTATTTTTCCTGACTTGTTCAGTGCCATCACAGATAATCTGTATAGTATCCCAAACTTCCTTGGCAGTCTTGTAATTGATGATATTGTCAAACATGTCACCATCAACTCCATTGAACAGAGTATTAATGGCCTTCTTATCCTTCCTGACTTGTTCAATATCAGGATCTGACCATTCATGCCTTGGCTTGGGAACTGATGGCTCATTTCCAGTTGCAGCTGTCATTGGTACATGAGGGCCTCTCTCTATGCAATCTACATAAGCCTCATCTTGAGAAAGTAAGTGAAGATGCATTTTTACCTTCCAGTGATGGTAATTATCTTTGTCCAGAAAAGGAATCTTGACTCCTACATCCTTCTTGTTCATCTTGTTGTTTGTTGTGATCTTTAAACTCTTTGTTCTTCAAGAGCTTGCTCTGATACCAATTGTTAGTCCCTAACAATGCAACAAGAATTATAGAAGGGGGGTTGAATGGAATTCTTGAACCTTTTTCAAAAATATAAAATGTTTTATCTTAATAATATATAAGTGTTTGATTTGCAAAGTACGGAATAAGAAGTTAGTAAAATCAAAACACAAGTAATTAAAAACACAAGCCTTTAAAAACTTTCTGGTGGATTTGAATGTATCCACCAGAGATATATATTATATCAAGAGAACTCTGTGTAGCAAGATTAGCTCACAACTGTTTACAAATATGAACAACTAAGTTTACAAAGAAATGCTAAGGATTCAGCTTACAATTGTTTCTCTGAGATAATGTTCTTAGTCTTGTTGTTATTCTATTTGCTACTTCTTGGTTTATATATCACCAAGATTACAAAGTAATAAGACAAGATAATAAAACAAAACCTATCAAGTCTAATACTATGCTGCTTCATTACTCTATTCCAGCATCTTTGAATATCTTCATAAGTGCATCTCCAATAGGGGTGCTTACAAGGGTGCCAACATCTATGTGGCTAAAATACATTTTGTACTAGATGTGTGTAAATTACAACTTCCTCTTTTATTGTATCATATTCATTTATTTATCAAATGTGGGGACTATTTAGGCAACTTGAAAAGGTGCTAACTATTGGAGATAAAAGTTGCTACATTTGACATGGAAGTGAAATAAAATAAAAAACTATTATTTTTAGTGAGTTGGCAAGTCTTGGCACCCCTAGAGGGTGCCTCTATTGGAGATGCTCTAATAGCATGGAAATGGCAATGCTTATTTGTTCTCTAAAACCTAGTTGAATAGGCTTCCACATTCCTTTTGCATACACTCGACGCATGTGACTGTGTAATCACTGTCAACGGATGTTTGAATTGATTATCCGTCGGTACATGATCATCCGTTGGGTTGCCTTTTTGATCATCCGTCGAGTGGCATTGTTGTTTATCCGTCGGGTAGCTATCTGGAACTTGACTTCATGTCATTTATGCAGAATTACAAGACATCATCTATGTACAATTAATCAACCTATTCTGCATATCTAATTAAAGTCAACATGACTTGAGTGCTACTACAGAATCTAAACAAGGTGTATGCATAAATGTGCTACAGACTCATTATTACACAAGTTACTCACTCGATGGATAATTAATCATCATCCGTCAGGACTATATTGAGTCATCCGTCGGGACTATATTCCTTATCCGTCGAGTGCAACATTTTTCACCAAGTAAAATCTACTAAGGTGTTTTGTTAATGAAATCATCAAGTTCACAACATATCCACAACAGAGAGAGAGAGTGGGAGAGAGAGAGAGAGTAGGGAGATGGGGGAGAGATACATAAGAATTCTAATTGAAGCCCCAAAAGTTGACCTACTTCAACTCCAATTAGAGAAGCCCCAATTTGGAACACCTAGTCGAAATCTTAGTTAGCACTAATTGAACACCTAATCACCTAATTAACCCCAATCGACGCCTAAATCTTAAAGCCCGAGATGAACAACTTGAAAACCTGAAATCTTGAAGCCCGAAAATAGAGAGAGTGTTCGATTACAGAGAGTGTGCGATTATGAGTTTGAAATGTGAGTGTGTGAGTGTGAGTTTCTATGTGTACTTTATTTTGTTAAAATTTCAATGCCGCGCTCCCCAATTTTCATCTCCCGCCCACCAATTTCAACTCTCGGCCCAAGTTTTAATCTAAATAAATAGCCCGACCCAACATTATTTTGCTGAAATTTAAATTATAATTTCTTTTTTTAACAAATATAATTTTTAACATTTATTTATGAGAAATAAATAAATTAAACAATATGTTAATGTTGTAAAATGATCAATATATCAACAAATTAATGACTTGTTAGGTTTTATAAAACGTTCAATTTATCAATATAATACTGTAAATCACGTAGATAAAATTATTAACTTCTATAAATAAATAAAATTATATATTTTAATTATTATTTCATTTTTATGTAAATAATTATCAATTAGTTAAATTAAAAAAAATTATATTTAATTATATATGTCATTTTGGTAACACATTGTAACTATACCGCAACATTAAAAAAGAGGGGTTGCGATATACATTTGTTTAGAAGGCTACTATTACACTTTTCTTTGCAACCCCAGTATAAAGTGTAGCAGCATGTAATCTATGGTGTAGTGAATTCAAGGCCTCATAGTCCAAAACAATAGCTATGTTAGCACATGGTTTGTTTTTCTCATGATACTAACCAATCAACTGAGATGCATTCTTGAAAGATTTGAGCTTCAAATTATTTTTCTCAATTCTTTCTCTCAACACTGCTTCTACTTCTCCAGCACACTTAAGCTTGTTCTTGAGGTACTCATTTTCTTGCTTAACTATTTCACGACCAACAAGCTGCAGTTCTAGCTCCCTTTTCTCAATCTCAAGTTTTTTATTAATTTTTGACAGCCTACTTGCTTCCTCAGTAGCTGCCATCATGCTTGTATGAATGTGAAATATTTCTGTACTCTATTTCTCAAAAGTTTCTTTATATTGAGTGGCATTTAAATCAATTGCAGTAAGGATAGGTACCTCTGATTTAGATGCAGATGATTCCCCTTGCTCCAAATCCATGAGAGCATAATTTCCATATTCTTCATAGTCATCCTCATCATCTATATCATTCCAACTTTTGCCCTATGCAATATAAGCTTTTCCCCGTTGCTTTCTCAAGAGTACTTCATACTTTGCTTCTTCACCTTCTTTGGCTTTCTGCACTCTGTAGAAAAGTGACCAAGTTCATCACAGTCGAAGCACCTTATCTTTGATCTGTCCACAGATCCTGACTTGTAGCCACCTTTTTTAGTTGGATCAAATTGAATTTTTTCTTTCTAGTTGTTGTTGTTGGATATTTGGCCTCTACTCTTCCAGTACTTAGGCTTTTTGACTTTGATATTTGAAAATTTTCTTGCAAGATAAGCCATTGACTGATTCATTTCATCCATTTCATCAAGAGTTTAATACTCATCCTCTGTAGGCTCTAAAATGACTTGCTTTTGTGGCTCCTTGTTTTTCTACTCAATAACTTGAGTCCGGGGTTCCAGTTCATCTTCAGAAATTTTGTTATCATTTGCTACCAAGGCAATTGACACATTCACAACAGACTAGCTTTCAATGACTTCCTCTGCAACATTTCCATATTATCGATCTTGGGAATACCATATAAGACCTCCAAAGTTATTCTGCCTAAATCTCTTCCCTTTCTTATTGCAGATATCTTTTATTCCATGTGATAGGAAGAATGGGCAAAATTTTAGGTTAACGTCTTCAGCTTCATAATACTTGTCATGAAGCTACAAATCATTTATGAGTTTATTGAATCTCTCAAAGACCTTAGTTATGCCTTCCTTTAGTTTGACCATAAAACCCTCATACTTTGAAACCAAGATCTTTCTTTGATTATATCTAACCTCTTCTGTTTCTTCACACAAGATCTCTATCTTCTCCCAGATTTGTTTAACTGACTCAAAATTAATAATTTATTATACATTACATTATCAAAGGACTCAATTAATATTAGTTGTAAGCCATTTGCTAGATATTTAGTGTAATGAAATATAACACAAATGGGGGGTGGGTGTGTTTTCTTGGTTTTTAATTAGCTTTGAAAGTGTTTGGTTTATAATTGAACAAAGCAGATATGAACTTGTACTGATAAAATGTTTAAATGTAAACACACAAAAAAATTATCAAGAACTCACTTAATTGTATTAATCAAATTTGTTTTGCTATAAATTTTTAGTCTTAGAAATTAGAATTCAGCTATAAATCTTGAGAGAGAAACCGAGATATTTTTCTAAATCTGTTTGATATTGCTAAACTAAGGGCCCGTGCATGCTTTATAGACCAACATCATGGGTTCACAAAACTTGCACTAAAATGTAAGAACACGGTTTCTAAAGCTATCTTGTCTATTTCCATTTCCAGTGTTAGCAAATCTGTACAGAATCTTGTAGGTATGTGACCCTCCTTTGTGTAGTGAATCATGGCCCTTGATCTTGAATTCTTCAAGCTGCATTTGTAGTCTTTTCAATTCAGTGATATAATTGTTTATTGACTGATAATCTTGAATATTTAATTTGTCTGCATTATGTATTTTAAGATAGTTTATCGAGACCTTTTTTGTTCTGTAGAGATGTCACATATCGATAAGTATAATGACTTAACGATATCTTCAGTTCTCTACATGTGTCTTTGACTTATCGAGGTCTCCAGTTCTCTACATATAAAATGACTTATCGATATTTTCAGTTCTTTATATAGGCTTTTGACTTGTCGATATCTCTAGTTCTCTACATGAAAGTTTAGCTTGTCGATATCTCTGGATCTCTACATAAAAAAATGATTTGTCGATATTTCCAGTTCTTTACATGTTCTTTTTGACTTGTCGATATCCGAGATCTCTACATGCATATTGACTTTTTGATATCTCTTGGGACTACTCTATAAATCATTTTGACTTCTCGAAAGACTTCTCGATATTCTTTATGGGATTTGATCTTCTTCCAGAATTTATTCCTTATATTGAAGGTTGTTCACAAAAAAATCCTCCAGTCTAATCTATTTAACATTTTTACAGACTCAAGAAATACAATTCTAGAATACAAATTTAGATTATCATACAACTTATCCTTAGGGTTGTCAGTATGACTTAGTCTTATTATATTAAGGCATGTCTTGCACAACATTATTTTTAGGGATGACAAAATAATCCGATCCGATTGATATCCGATCCGAAACCCAAAGTTTTGGATATACCGAACCCGAAATTTTGGATTTGGATTTGGATTTCAACAATACCGAACCGATACCCGATCCGAAATCCAAAATTCAATCCTAACCCGATCCAAACCCGAAACCCGACTAAAACCCGACACATTTATTATAGATTATATGTAATATTTTACATGTAATACATATAATTTACATATTTTTCTTGTATTATTTGAGTAATAGTAGATTATTATTAAGATTGTCAACTTATTTAGTGAATTATAACTTTTTATTTCAAAATAACCTTTATTATGTAAGATGTACTTTGTATATATTTATAAAAGAATAATTTTCGATGAAATACTAAATATTATTTCATCAACATATCTTAGATATTACTCACTGTGTCAACCCGTATAATATAATATGTTTAACTATTTATTAGTTATTGTATTTTAATTTTAGCAATCATATAAATGTGACTAATAGTGTTTGTATGTATAAATAATATTAAATTTGACTGGGTTATTCGTAATTTTGAATACCCGAAAAATACCCGATCCGATTTGAAACCCGACGGATTTGGATTTGGATAACCCGAAAATATTTGGATTTGGATTTGAATTTTACAATATCCGATCTGAACCCGACCCGTTGCCATCCCTGATTATTTTAGTTATTTGTGTTAAATGTTTGTTATGTATAAATATGTTTGACTAGATTGTTTAATCCCTAAAATATAAACACGTTGGGTTTAAATTATTAAGGTATTATCAAAGTTTATTAAGAGTAATTGTCATCTTTGATGGCTATTCTCCACTTGAATGCTAAATTTTAAATAAGTACTTGTTTAATTTAGTTGTTTATGGAAATAAGTCTTCACGATTCAGTGATTAACTCAAATAAAACATAAATGAAGATTAAATTTTTAGCTCTGTTAAGACCGTTGGTTGCTTTTGCATATACGACTGCTTAATTTTTTTTTGTCTGTTGATTATACTAGTTGGATTATTTTATGATTGGTGTTTATTGTAATGTAATGTTATGCTAACATAGATATGGCTTAACATGAGTGTGTCCAACAAGTAATTCTTATTTTTGTCTTCTAAATATGTACTTGATAGACTCCTTACAATTGATTATAAGTTTGATGTAACAAACGTTAAACAAGATACTTATTTGTAAATTAAGAAGAAATACATTGATAAGAAAATAATAACCATTATGGTCAGAAATATGCTATGTGATTATATCTTACATCGGATTTTTGTTGGGTTTAAACCCAATATGTGGTATGAGCTTGATGATACAAGACATACCTCGATTGGGTTATAATTGTATGTGTTGATTATTATCATAATGCGATTGGGTAATAAACATATGGGTAGACAATTATTATTATAATCAGATTATATATGTCTTGTTGGCTAAGTTTCTGATGGCTATATATACATAGTCATGTTATTATTTTCATATATGCTTAAGAGATGAAGTCATCTTAGGTATCAGTTGGGAGATACTTGAGTATTGGTTGGCTCAAGTATCAATTGGAACACCGCTGAGGTGTTATTGTTTAATTGATAAGAGAATGCTCAAGATTTTGGACTCAAGTATCACTCGAGAGCGGATGCTTGAGTATGTTAGGCTTGCGTATTATAGTTTTGATTGTGTATTATTGATAACTGTTTTGGTTAATAATACAAGTTGGAACGTGGGTTTTCCATGTTAAATATATTGTTGTGTGTGTATTCTATATTGGTAGAATTGAATCTCGAAAATGTGTGTTTATTTTCTCCTAACAAGTGGTATCAAGAGCCGAGGTTCGAGGTTCATGATTAATTGGGTTGGAGGAACGTTCGAGGTTCAATTGGTATGGTGGAGTATGTTGATGGATTTGATGACAAAGTTATGCGCGGTATGGCGGTTGACTTGCACTGTGGATCAATTCGTTCGGACTCGAGGTGGAAGATGAACGGGATCATTGCAATAGTTTCGATGCTTTGATGGCTGATCAACCAGGTGAAGAATTTGGATGATGCTCGTGATGTTCTTCAAAAGAGGCTGAAAGATTGTGAAAGTAAGGATCAAGTGACTCAATGATGAAAGAAGGCACTCGTGGTTGATGCACGTGATTTTGTGGATGGATATGCCCTTATGATGAGTAACAGTAGTTTGGAGTTATTGGAGGTCACTATACGGGTATTAGTGATTCTCAAAAGTTGGAAGAACGAGATAAAGGGATTCTTGTTCAAGGGGAGGCATTGGCGAACGGATATCGATAGCTTGAAGACTATTAATTCGGTTGTAAAATTGTATGGGAAGATTGTTGGGTTTAAACCAAATATGTGGTATGAGCTTGATGATACAAGACATAATTGGATTGGGTTATGATTGTATGTGTTTAAAATTATTATCATAATGGGATTGGGTAATAATTGTATAGGTAGAAAATTATTATTATAACCATGTAATGTATGTCTTGTTGGCTAAGTTTGGGATGATTATATATACATAGTCATGTTATTGTTTTCATAATACTTAAAGAGATGTAGTCGTCTTAGGTATCAGTTGGGAGATACTTGAGCATTGGTTGGCTCAAGTATCGATTGGAACACCGCTGATGTGTTATTATTTAATTGATAAGAGAATGCTCAAGATATAGGACTAAAGTATCGCTCAAGAGAGGATGCTTGAGTATGTTAGGCATGAATATTCTAGTTTTGATTGGGTATTATTGATAACTGTTATTTTATTAATAATACAAGTTGGAACGTGGGTTTTCCACGTTAAATATATTGTTCTGTGTGTACTCTATATTGGTAGAATTGAATCTCGAAAATATTTGTGTGTTTCCTCCTAAAATTTTTTATATATGTTTCTTCTTAAATGCACTGAGATAATAGTTTTTTCTTTTACTATTATTTTGATATGATTATAAACAAAGCTACACATGCATTTGATTTTGTACTTCTAGCTTTTTAACCTTATTCTCATGAAATGGCCGGAGATATGGAATCGACTAATTCAATTGTAGTAACTCGATTTTTTGAGACTTTGTAAAAACGCTTAATGAATAGTAACCCTGACAGACGGGGAAAACTTTTTAGCCCACACTATGTTGTGCATGAGAAATTGAGTTTCAGAGTTGATAACATGATTATACGTACCAAATGAGTGTATGTAAATGCTATTAGTTTTCGAAGAATACGAACTTTGAAAAATGACCGTATTTACAAACCATCAAGGATTACGGGAATCACAATATAATTACAAATTTAAAACCCTACGGATTTATATCCACGAACGATACTTCAAAATATAAAGAATATATATGAAAGGATTTACACCCCGGACCGTTTACGAGAAATTATTATGAAAACGATTAAGCGACCGAACAAACGCGTAAATGAATAAATAAACGTATTGAACTAAATCAAAGAAGTAATCATGGCTAGGTTACCAAATAGTAACCTAAGCTAGGTAGGGATGATCACCTAAGCTAGAAAATAGTGACCATGAATAGTGCCAAGGAGTACTTAGCTAATAACCTAACTTTGAATTTGTGTAAGCTAGCAAAGATATATATATATTAGATATATATATATTTGGGATGAGATATACACACAAACACATCACTTCTCTAAGAAGCATCCAAGAAACAACACAAAAATTATCTCTCTCCCTCACCTTCTTCTTCATTCGGCCAAACACAAAAATAGCAAGAAATTAAAATCAAAACCCTAAGTTCTAGTCATGGAAAAAATCTATAATATATAATAGATGATGTCAAAGATTACTGGAGCTAACAATGTCATTAGCATCTATGATCTGAGTAGAAGATTAATGAATAGTTATTTCAGTAATCAGTTAAACTTGGGGTTAGTCTTGTTAGCAGGCATGAATTTGTGTGAAGCAATCTTCTCACAAATTGGGGGAGATTGTTGAAAAAGACATGCATGTACTATAACAAGACTAAGACAACTTGTCAACCCTAAGTAAGTTGTATTGTTATCTAAATTTGTATTATGTACTTGTAACACTTAAAGTCTGTAAAATTGTAAAGGAGCAGACTGGAATCTTTTTCCTAAAATAGTATCAAGCCTAAGGATTCTATCTGGAAGAAGATCAATAAGATCATGCCTATGAAGAATTTTGAAGAAGCATGGAGTTGAATAAATCTGTTTGGAGAAAAATATTCCAAGTCAAGATCTCTATAAGTCATAAATTTAATGTTATAGAGAAGTCATTCGAGAACTCCAGAATGACTTATCTAGAAGTCATTCAAACTCCAAAGAGTACCGATAGATGAGCAATATCTACTCGACGGATGAGCAATATATACTCGATGGATGAGCTATATATCTACTCGATGGATGAACAATATCTACTCGACGGATAAACAATATCTACTCGACGGATGAGCTATATATCTACTCGATGGATGAGCTTTATATCTACTCAACGGATAAGCAATATCCACCAGGAGTAGAGAAGTCAGGAAAGCTACTCGAGAACTCAAGAAGATATCGACAAGTCATTCTTTTTCCACTAAAGAACTCAGAGTTATCGACAAGTCTATATCCATTCGAGAACTCGGAGATATCTACAAGTCAAGTGATGTTATGAAGACTAGAGATCTCGATGAGCTGAAGACCTCTACAAGCCAAACTCATTATGGAGTACTAGAGATCTCGATAAGCCTTTGTACTTATCGAGATATCAAGTGTCCTAATAATTCAAACTGGAGATCTCGAAGTATAGTCTCAAAGTACAGAATTGCAGATCAGTTTAATATCCAAGATAAACAATCAACAAACAATCCAACAACTGGATTGATAAGTCTACAAAAAGCAGCTTAAAGTATGTGCAAGATCAATGGCAAAGATTAACTGACAGAGGAAGATAAAAGTAAACACAGGATGCTAAAGATATGCTAAGCCAGAAATGGAAGATTTGCTTTTATATAAATAGAAATGACAAGTGACAGTTTAGAAAAGTAAATATCATGTTTATTATCCACTGTGTAAACCAGCAGTTAACTGAGCTATATAGTTAACACTGGTCCTCTAGTTAGTGGTAACAATTTAGATCAAAATTCTTGTAACATTCTCGAGAAGAAGCCGAGCTCTTTAACTTCGAAGAGCTTAGAAATTTTGTAGCAAAACATCTTAATTTTTAATACAAAAATTAAGTGAGTTTTGAAGATCTGTGTTCTTTATTTTGTGCAAGTTTAATTTATGCATGAACACTTTTCTATACAAGATTTAATTTACTTTGTTCAACTATTATCTTTCAAGAAAAGCCTAAAATCAGAAAAACACATTTACCCCCCCCCCCTCTGTGTGTGATTCATTACCTAACAAGTGGTATCAGAGCAAAATCTGAAAGAAAATAGATTCAAGATCTTGGAAGAATGAATACACATAAAATCAGTAGCATCAAAATTCCTACCTTTGACAAAGCTAACTACACTCTTTGGATAAAGAAAATGATGCTGTTTATCCAGATGGCCAATCCACTCTATGTTCAGATTCTCAAGAATGGACCCTTCACTCCTATGGTAGGAGTTGAGGAATCTACAGATGGAGACATGGTCATACCAGCTCATTATGCTCCTAAAGATCCAGCTGAGTATTCTGACCCTGAAAAGGAAAAAGTCTCCCTGGACAGCAGTTTACAATTGATATTGATTGAGTCACTTGACAATGTGATGTACAACAACATTGTACACTATGACACTGCTAAGCAAATATGGGAGAAGTTTGAAATACTCTATGAAGGAACTGAGGAAGTTAGATCTAATTAAAGAAGGATACTAATTTCACAGTATGAGGGTTTCATGGCTAAGCCCAAGGAAAGCATTACTGGAGTGTTTGAAAGATTTAATAAGCTGATAAATGACTTGCAGTTTCATGACAAGTACTATGAAGCTGAAGAGGTGAATCTAAAGTTCTTGCTTACTCTTCCTGATCATTTGGAACAGAAAATCTCAGCAATCAGGGAAGGGAGAGATTTGAGCAGGATAACTCTGGAAGTTCTATATGGAATTCTCAAAACCTATGAACTAGAGATGATTCAAAGGCAATCATTGAGATCTGGCGAAGGACATATTGTAGATGGTTAAAGTGCTTTAATAGTAAATGAAGGCCAAACATCCAATGATGAACCAAGATCTCATATCTCAGTTGCCTCAACAAGTGAGCAGAGAACAATTGATTCACATGAGCAAGTCATACTAGAGTTGGAAAAGGATGAGTACTATACTCTTGAAGAACTAGATGAGCTAGATCAGTCAATGGCCTATCTGGATAGAAAATTCTCTAACATTAGAGTAAAGAAGTCAAGGTACTTCAGGAATAAAGGACAATCCTTCAACTAAGACAACAACTGGAAATAGAAAGGGAAGTAAAATTCTGATAGCAAAAGTGGTTACACAACAGCATCTGTTGTCATATCTAATATAAGGTGCTTCAGCTGTGATGAACTAGGCTACTTTGCTACCGAATGCAGGAAACCCAATAAGGCAAAGAAAGATAAGGCTTATCTTGAACTTGAAGCAAAGTATGAAGCTCTTCTGAAGAAACATCAAAGTAAAGCTTATATTGCAGAAGGTAAAAGTTGGGATGACTCTGAGAATGATTAAGATGAAGAACTTGGAAATTATGCACTCATGGTCTTGGAGCAAGGAGAATCATCCTCATCTAAATCACAGGTACCAACTCTTACCTCCACTGATTTAAATGTGAATCAATATAAGGAAACTGTTGAAAAGATGAGCACATAAATGTTTCACATTCATACAAGCATGGTTGCTGCTAATGAAGAAGTTAGTAGATTAACAAAGTTAAATGAAAAGCTTGAAAGTGAAAAACAAGAAGCTGAATTGTTGACAGTGGATCTTGAAGCCTTGAAACAAGAAAATGGCTATCTGAAAAACAAGCTTAAGTGTGCAAATGAGATTGAGGCTTTGTTGAGAGAAAAACTGGCGAAAAGTGAAGTAAAGTTGAAGTCCTTCAAGAATGCATCTGAATTGGTTTGTCAGTACCATGAGAAAAATAAACCATGTGCAAACATTGCCATTGGTCTTGATTATAATACCTTAAACAACAAGAAGAAAAACACCGGTGACAGAGGAAAAGCAACAAAGATTGAAAACATTCCAGCAATGCTAAAAAATGTCGGGTCACCGGTATTTAAGACTTATGAGGTAAACTTCAGTGAAGAAGAATTGATTATCAAGTAAGAAATTGCAGATGAGGATAGTGAAAAGAAGAATGCAAATTCAATTCAATCTTCCAAGGCTGAAGAAAATCCTATGGACAACCAAAGTACCAAGACTCCTGTCAAAGAAACCAGGATTGAAGATGCAAGAAAGAAGAAGAAAAATAGAAGTAGAAGAATGGGGAAAAACAAAAGCAATAATCTGACCTATGTTGCAGATATTCCTGGAAAGAAGTGTGGAATATGTAATTTTACAAATCATCTAACTCATCTTTGTAAAAAGGGTATTAGTAAGCCAACTGAAGGAACTTGCAAATACAATGAAGTAGATTTAGATGATCCCTAGTCATTTTATGATAAGTTTGATTGCATTCCTTGTAACTTGAAAGTGATGAAGAGTTGTCACAAACTGAGAGTGGACCTAAAAGAAACACAAATTGAGTCTACATCAGAAAGGGAAAATGCACAACAATCATTGAACTCTATTTTATCTGAATAAATCACTCTACTTCTGCTAAATCAGTTAACAAGAAGAAAGTACCCAACACTACTTGGGTTACTAAACACACCTGAATCTCATTGTGTGCATGGAAAAGTGAAGAAAGTCATATGGATCATTGACAGTGGATGTTCAGTTGTCATTCATCGGGACTATAAAGTTCATCCGTCGGGACCATATTAGAACATCCGTCGAGAGCTACAAAAACACTAAGTTAAATATATTAAGGTGTTTTGTTCAACTTATGATCAAGTTCACAACATATTCCTAACAATCTCCCCCAATTTATTTCTACTGGAATTGTCGCCATAAATTAAGAGAAACTTGATGATAACAAAACACCCTAAATGAACAGATGAATAATGGTAGATAAAACTAGTAAGTGCTATAATTTATTTAAAGTTTGAACAAAGTAAAATGTATAAAGAGTTCTCAAAATCATTTTTCAAGGTGCTCTTCTAGTCTGAGCAGATGATTTCTATTTCCTTGATTGTCTTGATTTCTGCCCAAGCTTCCAGTTTTTTTCTTCTATTTGATTTTGGAGTTGTCTGTGAAATTCAAATTCTTCAGCATTTGATAGATCCAACTTTTCTTGCATTTCCAATGAGTCTCATTGCTTGAGATGTTCCATTGGTCATCCAATCTGAAGAATCTTCTAACACCTTTGTCATCCATGAATTCCATCATCCAGTAAGGCCTCAAGTGCACTATATTTCCTGTGAAGGGAATGCATAGAGTTCTAGGAAGTACATTTGAGGCTTTTATGCTCCTAAGTTCTTCTGTCTTCTTTAGAACCAATTTCTTGGCATTCACATTGAATCCAAAATTTTTCTTGAAGGATGAGAAGATCTTTATTAAAACAGAACAACTTTCTTGAAGAATTTTGTAAAGGGGCCATATGATCTCTTTCTCACCCTTGTATTTGAACACCAGTCTTTCAGGGAGATTTCTGTGAGCATCAATTGCTCTCACTTCTTCTAGTTCATCCATGTAAAGATATATATCTGAAAACTCCTTGATGTCACAGATATATAGAATATCTCCATTGTTGATAGTTGGTTGAGCTTTGGTTAAGGTTTTGGTTCTGAGAGTCACAGTATTGACCTTCTTGATTGCTTTTATCTTTATCTTCTTTGACTTGTTGAAGATTGGTAAATTGAGCTCAGGAAGTGGCAAACTGTCCCAGTCTACTTGCTCATCCTTGGGAACTATTGGCTCACCATGAAAGTTCCTTGTAGGATCCACCTTAAATTCTTCCTGCACCATTGAGGGATTGGATGTTTGAGTTGTAGTTGTAGACTGGATGGGAATGTAATCTTCCATCATATCATCATTAAATTCCAATCTTCTTTTGGAAAGTATTTTGTATCTGAACTTCCTTCTCTGTTGAGGTTCATTTTGCATTTTCTGATCCTGAGCTTCAGCTATCACAGGTTGCTTCTCAGAAATCTCAGTTGTAGTTTTCACAGCTTGAAGTTTGGCTACTATAACAGCTTGCTCCTTCTTCTGTTTGAGCTTTTTAGCATCTAAAGTAGCCTGCTTCCTTTCTTGATTGATTCTCTCTTTTTCTTCCTTCTTAGCTTCTGCAAACTGAGGGTGTCCAGCCACCACACAGATTTATTTCCCATTCCTGTAGATCTTAGCAATTCTTTTTTTAGCACTGAGTCAGTTGGATCTTTGAAGAATGCAATGGACCTTACCAACAACTTCTTTTCATCTGGCCTTGGAGTCTCAAACATAAGATCCAAGGGATTTTTTTCAGATGACTTTGGATAATTCCTTTTGGGCTTCAAAACCAAGTTAGCTTTTGGAGACTTTATGCATAAAGGTTGGCCTTTTTCCAGATTACCTAGACTCATGTCATTCACAGAAATTTTCTTAACTTGAGAGAGGTGATGAAAGGTCTTGTTTGGTTTCTCAATTAGACCAAATTTCTTTGTGATTTCTTCATCAATCTTCCTCCATTTGTCATCCAATTCCTTCTCAACTACTGCAACATCAAACTTCTTGAAATTTATCTTTGAATCCAACATAGCAGCTGCTATCTGGATCAGATCAATGCTGTCCAAGACTGGTGGCTTAGGAAAAGTAATTTCTGGAACAATTACTTGACTGACTTGTATGTTTTGCACATTCTCCCCCCTTACTGATTGGCTCTCTTTGACTAATTGGGACAAGTAAATCTTTCTCCCCTTTTTTGTTAGAATCAAGTTGAGTGGAGGTAGAAGTTTGTGCAGCCACTAACTTTTAAAACAACTGAGTTTGTTGAGCTTGATATAAATGAATTGCAGTGATAGAAGCTTCCACTGTCTTGAATCTTGTGTCCAAAGAGTCCACTTTGCTGGCCAGATCATAATTTTTCATGAGTTATCTGTTAATGTCAAGCATGGTGGTGTTGGGAAATTTAGCATATATCCTGTCAGTAACACCCTTCTTGACTTGATCAATGTCTGTCTTCAGCTCAGTGACTACTATAGACTGTTTGAGAGACTGTATTTGATGTATTTGGAGAGAATTGAGGTGTGCTTTGTTATTCCCAGTGGACTAACAATGAGATTTACAGAAGGGGGGTTGAATGTAAATCTCAAAACTTTTTCAAGCTTTGAGCAGTTTGTAAGACTAAGTGTTTGAGTGATCAAATGTGTGTAAATTGCTTGGAGCTGATGCAGATAGATATATATTTAAACACAGATGAAATGAACACAAAGAACTTAAAAACTTTTCTGGTGGATTTGTTGTTCCACCAGAGATGTGTTATTTCAGAAAATCTGTGATTCAAAATTAAATCACAGCTGCTTCCTAGTACAAACTAGATGATTTTCTCTTTTGATATTTCTAAACAGCTCAGGGAAAATTTATATCTAATTACTAGCTTCTACTTGGTTTATATAACACCAAGTTTACAAGTGAAGACAAAGATAAAGTACAATAAGACAATAGTTCTCCACTTGTTTCTGTTCCATTTTTATCCAGTGTAATATGGAATTATCTGTTGACTTTCCATTTTGAACCAGACTAAAAACGTCTGCTTTTTCTGCTGTTCCTGAAATAGGCTACCACATCTCTATCAATCCATGTGCCTCTGTCAGCTTTGTTAACTGTCACTATCCACTGCTATGAGACTGAGCATCCGTTGAAGCTTTCATCCATTGATGGCTTTATCCGTTGATGCTCTAGCAGTGCATCCGTTGAAGCTTTCATCCGTTGATGGCTTTATCCGTTGATGCTCTAGCAGTGCATCCGTTGAAGCTTTAGAGACATCCGTTGAAGCTTAGTTTCTTATCCGTTGAAGGTCTTCAATATCAGTTGATACTTCTTCATTTATACAAAATTACAAGGCATGAAATATTTACAATTAGCCCTCCTACTTGTACATCCATTAGTAGTCAACATGACTGATTATCTCCTAACAACATCTAAGAATTACAGCTTGAAACCAGAGAGTGAGATGTGCTACAATACCAAACTTATTGCTAAGTAAGGCTACTCCTTCAACGGATAGCCAAGATGGTCTTATCCGTTGAGGCTACAAACACTAGATTTCTACTTAAGTGTTTTGCTGAACTTATCATCAAACTAATACACATATTCCTAACAATCTCCCCCTATTTATGTCTACTAGAACTGTAGGCATAAATTTGGGTTTAGCTTGATGATAACAAAACACTTAACAAATATATAAACTGTAACTAAGCAGAAATTCAAAAGTGCTGCAAAAGTGTATGTGCTGAGATGAAATTGAAGAAATACATTGTTACCAAGGGTGCTCCTTTAGCTTGAGCAAATTACTTTCTTTTCCTTTGATCCCTGGTTTTCTTTCCTAGCCTCCTGTCATTCTCCTCCATTTGAAGTTGAAGTTGTCTGTAGAATTCAGCTTCATCTTCTTCATTGATGTCTAACTTAGATTGCATATCCTTGAGAGTTTCATTACTGGCAATCTTTAGCTGATCTTCAATTCTGAAAAATCTTCTGACTCATTTGTTGTCTCTGAACTCCATCAACCAATGAGGTGATTTATGAATTGTAATACCTCTCTCTGGAATGAGTAAAGTTCTAGGCAAGGCATTGGGCTCCCTCTAAGTTTTCCTTATGTTGGCAATCTTGTTGAGAATCTCAGTCCTGGCTGTTCTGGTAAAGCCAGAATCCTTATGTATGGCTGAGTAGACTATAATCAAGGTAGTGTAGCCTTCATTCAGAATTCTGTGAAGAGGCCATGTTCTTTCCCCAGCTCCTTTGTATTTGAACACTAGTCTTTCTGGTAGCTGTCTGTAGGCAGCTATTCCCCTTACATCCTCCAGCTCATCCAGATAGAGTTCAATGTCTGAAAATTCTTTTATGTCACAGATGTGAACATAATCATCTTTAGAGTTTTGAGGTTTGGACTTAGGCTTCTGTGTGAATTTGATTGAGGCTTTAGAGGGTGTTGATTTGATTCTTCTTTTCTGCTTCTTTGATGATGGAGAAGAGGTTAGGAAGGTGGGCAATTTGATGGTGTCCCAATCAATTGGTTCCTCCTTGGGAATGATTGTTTCACCATGAATGTTCATGAAGGGGTCAGGTACAATGGGTTCAGGAATGGAGGGTAGTGGTTTGGATATTGATTGGGTTTCTTCAGTCTTATCTACCTTCTTTCTCTTTGCATTGACCTTCTTTCTTTTCCCTTTCTTCTATTCTTCCTTACTTCTTTCCTTCATCTCAGTACCAACCATGTCCCCCATAGCTTCATCTTCACCTTTGTCTTCAATTACTTTCTGATCTTCAGCCTGACTTGACTCTAGCTGTTTTTCAAGCTTTGCTTGTGCTCTTTTGTCAGCCTTTAGCTGTTTGGCTTCTTCCTTCAACCTTTTGGTTTCTTCCTTCTTGGCTATTGAGAATTTGGGATGTCCTTGCATCACACATATGCTCTTTCCCTCTCTGAAAATAATAGCCATGTTTCTCCTTACAGCCTCATCCATGGTCTCTTTGAGATATGCAATACTCCATCCTAAAAGCTTGTCCTCATCTGCTTTTGGAAGAGGAAAATCCACCTCTTTTAGAGGATTCTTTGTAGAGTCCTTATTGGATCTGTTGTTGGGCTTGAGAACCATAGGTTGCAGATCTTTGGAAGAAGTTTTTCCATCCTTATGCCTCCCTACTGGCTTGAGTTCCATAATAATTGATTCCACTTTTGTGCTATGCTTCACAGATTGTGATTGAGAAGTTGTAGAACCAAATATTTGTTGCATCTTTTCATCAATCTTCTTCCTTTGCTCTTTGACTTGCAATTCTGCTGCTGCTATCTGGATTAGATCAATTCCATCTAGCTTTCCTTTGACTTGAATTGGTGGAGAAGTTGTGATGACAGGAACTAGCACTTGAGAAATCTGAACTGTTGTAGATGGCTCTCCTTCCCCTTCCCCTTTATTCCACCCCTTTTTGTTATCATCAAGGGTAGGGGTCAAGCCTTGTGCTTGTGCCAGCTGCATGAGGAGATTTGTTTGAGTTTGTTGATTATGAAGAATGGTGACCATAGAGTCTTCAATTATTTGAACCCTATCTTCCAATCTGGCCAACCTCTTATCAGCATCAGAGGCCTTTCTTAGTCTCCCCAACAAATCTTGCATAGTACCATAGGGTAGAACTGAATCCAATTTCTCAGCATTGTAGGATTTCAGATCAGCAATGTCCAGCTTGAGCTCATCCATCAAAATTGGGGAGCACCAAGAAATTTAATTCACCATGGGTAGGGATATTATTGCTGACATAATAACTTCTATACGAAATGCTGATATGGATAGAAAAAGGGTGGTTCGAATAGCATATACTAATATCACTGAAAACTTAGATTGTGCTGGTAATGCTGCAACTGCAAAAGATGCAGAGATTCCAGATGAGCTTGAAGAATTGCCTTGGTGCCAGCATCCTGAGTCTCCTGAATGGCTTGCTGAATTGTCATGACTTCTTTGACCAAAGTGACACCAAACTCTCCTGGTGTTGATGGTTTGGCCCATGCCCATGCAGGAAGATTAGGAACAGAACTAGGGGCTGCTACTCCCCCTAAGTTCATGCTCTCATTCAAAGAATTAGAGTCATCATCATTAGAATTTACTCCAAATTCTTCAGATGGCTCACCAGCTTGAGAAGGCAGCCTGTTGACAGCAGCTTTGTCTCTTAGAAGAGATTCTGAAGTGTGTACAATGTGTAGTGTCTGTTCTGCCTCCACATTGCCCTGTGCAGCCAATAATTGATAGGCTGAAACAGGGTGAGTAAAAGTGTCAGCATCCAAGGAAATGTTATCAATGACAGCTTTGTAGTGTTGCTGAAATTGTCTTCCCTTATCTCCATCATCCACTTTCATTAACTCACTAGCAATGTCTGGATCCACCCTTATAGCTTCTGTACATGCCTTTCTCTCAATTTCTCTCTTTTCTTGCATCAGGGGCTCCCCCTGGCTCACACACACCCTCACACCCTCACCTTCACCTTCTAAGGTGGCACTCCTCTCACTTACTTTTGCCATGCTGGAATAAATAACATGCATTTGGTGACTCTCATCCTCTCCTTTTGCCTGGGAGCAACCCAGCCTCTCACTCAAAAAATCACTCCCTTCCCTCAAACCTAAAAGTGATTGTACAGTTGTCATGTCCTCTACAGTTGGAATTGATTCTGTTAAGTGTGTAGAGACCATCAACGGATAGGGAATATCCGTTAAAGTGGAAACTGATGGTATAAACGGATAACTGCTGTTAAGCTTATCCGTTGAAGAACAACCACTTGTCAACGGATGAGAGATATCCGTTGAAGAAGGAAAAGATGTAGATATAGAAAGTGACATAATTGTTGAATCTGTGTGGATTGATTTTAAGTGTGGTGACACAGATTCTGCAACTACATCTGAAAGAATTGGCTGATGATCCAACAAATCATCTAAAAGATGATGATCACCAGGTTTTGAGTGGGGCTCCTCCCTGAGTTTTAATGAGGGAGAATCAGGAATTGATGTGAATATCATATCCACATCTAGAGAGGGTGTTGGAGAGGTTGATGAATGGTGTGTTTCTATATTGAGAGAATGGGGCTGTGATTCCATATTTGCTGGAATCACATCAAGCTGAATTTGAGAAGGCATAGATACAGGTGGGTGTATCTGTGCTGTGTGTGCCCCTTGTGTGGAAACTAGGGTTTTGGCCTTCTTCTTCCTTGAAAAGGCTTGAATTGGTGAATATGTAGCTTCAGTGTCCCTCCCTCTTTTGTTCTGTGTCCCTGGATGGGGACTATTTTCAATAGTTACATCCTTTTGGGAGGATGCAACTAGGGATGTGCTGGACTCCTTTTGAACCACTACAGTCTTTTGAGAGACTGTGGCTTGGCTGGAATGGGTACCACTCACCTCTCCTACCTTATCCTGGGGGGCTTTTTGATGTTCACCCCTCCCCTCACCACTCACACCCTGTTCACTCCCTTCAGGGTTTATGGTAGTTGTTACAACTGTTGCCTTTTGAGAAACAACAGAGGTAGGTTTCTTTGACTTGACTTTGGAGATTTTAGATTTGGTGGCTTTGGTAGGAGCCTGTTTGGACAATGACACAGGTTCCATAGCCACACTAGAAAGCAAAGAAACATTGGGGTTGGAAATAGTAGGAGTTATAGAAACATTTACCTCACTTACCTGTGGTGCATTCATGATTGGCAAGTATACCAATGGCACCTGGCTGTTGAGGTTCATTCTCAAAAGGTCTGCAAGGACCCTTTTCTCTTGTGCCCAGCATTTGAGTTTATTATTCTCATTGGATATAACCAAACCTTCAGCAACATGGTTAGCCAATAACATAAAGAATCTAGCAAAGTAGATGTTATGTGGTCTATTAGCTTTGTTACCTAATCTAGAACCTAATTCTAGCATAACACAGTTGCTAAAATTAAAGTACCTATCAGAAACTAGCATATAGAGCATATTAACAAGAGATGAAGTGATAGCATCAAAATTGCTAATCTTCCCAGAGAAAACCTTAATAAAGGCATCTCCAAGAAAACTCCATTCTTTCCTAAGGCCTTTCCTTCTAATACTACCTAAACTAGTAGAATCAAAAGCATAGCCTATGGAATCTAGCATAGCAGAGACATCTTTATCAGTGTGTGGTGTCATGGCATTATTCTCAGGCAACTTAAAGCAAGATTGTAAATCATCACAATTAATGCAATAGTCCTTACCTTTGAGAGAGAAAGCAATGGTCATATATGTGGAGTTGAACTCTGCAGTTGTCCAAATCTCCTCAATCACTTCATAGTAGATGGTTGGGGCTTCCAGCATTGTATAGCTCAGTTTGCAGTTCTTGATAAAGTCCATCATCTTGTGATAATCAGAATGGGCTTCATTCTTTTCAACCAAGACTATGAAATTATTCTTTTCATAAATAAATCCTGTTTGAGACATAATTTTGACTACTGGTGCCATTGTTGTGAGTAGAGGTTGCAGAGAAAAACTTGAGAATTGAGAGAGAAAGAGAATGATAATTGCAAGAAAGCGTAAAGTGAAAATAAGAATTCAAATGGGCTTTTATACTTTCTTGAATTAAAACACAAAATAAAACAATTAAATGATACTTTTAAGTAAGTGAAAGCCGTTCAGGAATAAAAGAAACTGTAGAAATTCTGAAAACTACCGTAAATACAAATACATACAACACTGTATATCTGTATCAATGGTTGAGTAAAAGAATCAACGGCTGTGACTCACTAACGTGACACATCAACGGATAAGGTAAATAGTTATCCGTTGATGAACAACACTATTTTATCCGTTGAAGGATAAAATTACCAGAAATGTATTTGTCTTTCAACGGATAATGAATATCCGTTGATAGAACAATTTTGGCTTTCAACGGATAGGGAATATCCGTTGATAGGATAAGTCTTGATTAAAGCCAACTTTGTTCTTGCAGCAAATTCATTTCAGGCTACAAGACAGATTACATAGATGACATAGATTATGAATAGTTAAGCATACCTAACTCACTTACTAATCTTGTGAATGTTGATTCATCAAGTGGCTTGGTAAATATGTCTGCAATCTGCTTTTCACTTGGAACAAAATGAAGTTCCACTGTACCTTTCATCACATGTTCCCTAATGAAGTGGTACTTGATATCAATGTGCTTGGTTCTTGAGTGCTGCACTGGATTTTCAGTAATGGCAATGGCACTTGTATTGTCATAAAATATTGGAATTTTGTCAACAGTTATACCATAGTCAAATAACTGGTTCCTCATCCATAGTATTTGTGCACAACAACTACCGGCTGCAATGTACTCAGCTTCAGCTGTTGATGTGGAAACAGAATTCTGCTTCTTGCTGAACCATGATACAAGCTTGTTCCCTAGAAATTGACAGGTGCCTGTTGTGCTTTTCCTGTCTATTTTGCAACCTGCATAATCTGCATATGAGTAGCCAATTAGATCAAAACCAGACTCTCTAGGGTACCAAATTCCTAGATTTGGAGTCCCTTTGAGATATCTGAAAATTCTTTTAATAGCCACTAAGTGAGATTCTTTAGGGTCAGCTTGAAATCTAGCACAGAGACATGTAGAAAACATAATATCAGGTCTACTGGCAGTTAAATATAAAAGTGAGCCAACCATGCCTCTATAACTTGTAATATCCACAGACTTTTCAGCCTTGTTTAATTCAAGCTTGGTGGCAGTGGCCATGGGAGTTTTTGCAGGTGAACAATCCATTAAGTCAAACTTCTTTAAAAGATCATAAATATATTTAGTTTGACTAATGAAAATTCCACCACTAACTTGTTTAACTTGTAAACCAAGAAAGTAAGTTAGCTCTCCCATCATGCTCATTTCATATTTACTTTGCATTAATTTAGCAAACTTTTTACAAAGTTTATCATCTGTAGATCCAAATATAATATCATCTACATAAATTTGTACAAGTATCTTAGAGCCATTAACATTTCTAAAGAAGAGAGTTTTGTCAACAGTACCTCTTGTGAAGTGATTATCTAGAAGGAACTTTGACAAAGTCTCATACCAGGCTCTAGGTGCTTGCTTTAGTCCATAGAGTGCTTTCAATAGATAATATACATGGTCTGGAAAATTTTGATCTTCAAAACCTGGAGGTTGGCTTACATAAACTTCTTCCTCCAATTCCCCATTTAGAAATGCACTCTTGACATCCATCTGATAGACTTTGAAATTGGCATTAGCTGCATAGGCTAGAAAGATTCTGATGGCTTCAAGTCTTGCAACTGGAGCAAATGTTTCATCAAAATCTATTCCCTCTTGTTGAGAATAGCCTTTGGCAACCAATCTGGCTTTATTCCTTATGACAATGCCATTTTCATCTATCTTGTTTCTGAATACCCATTTTGTGTCAATAGAACTCTTGTTCTTTGGCTTGGGTACCAGCTTCCATACTTTGTTCCTTTCAAATTGGTTTAGCTCCTCTTGCATTGCTAAAATCCAATCTGGATCCAATAGAGCTTCTTCCACTTTCTTAGGTTCCTCCTGTGATAGAAAGCTACTATACAGACATTCATCTTGAGTAGCCCTTCTAGTTTGTACTTTTGATGTAGCATCACCAATGATCAGTTCAAAAGGGTGATTCTTGGTCCATTTCCTTTGAGGTGGTAGATTAGCCCTTAATGAGGTTGCCTCAGTATTGTCATGATGTGAGATAGAATGTTGATTTGTTGAAACTCCCCCTGAGTTGCTGATCCTTTGAAAGGAAATGGGAGTTCTATCAACTGATGAGGTGAAGTGATTATCCGTTGACAGACTGTGATCAACGGATGCTTCGTTATGAACTTCAACGGATGATGCACCTTGTCTTTCAACGGATGCTGCATTGCTTCTTTCAATGGAAGCTAAATTTTGACTTTCAACGGATGCAGCATTCTGTGCATTATCCAAAGGCAGACTCTGGTTTCTTCTTGAGATGTCTTATTCATCATTCTCTTCTTCACTATCATCACAATATATCTCAATATTGTCAAATTTGAGTCCTTCATGATGTCCCTCATCTGTTAGTCCATCAATCTTTTTATCATCAAACACAACATGTACAGATTCCATGACAATGTTGGTTCTTAGATTATAGACCCTATATGATTTACCAGCAAAATAACCAACAAATATTCCTTCATCAGCCTTTGCATCAAACTTTCCTTTGTGATCAGATTGATTCCTTAAGATGTAACATTTGCAACCAAAGACATGTAGAAAGTTTAAAGTTGGTTTTCTTCTCTTGAATAATTGATAGGGAGTCATGCATTTTGCTTGATTGATTAGAGAAATATTCTGAGTGTAACATGCACAGTTAACAGCCTCAACCCAAAAATAAGTTGGGAGTTTTGACTCTTCAAGCATTGTCCTTGCAACTTCAATTAGTGATCTGTTCTTCCTTTCCACCACACCATTTTGTTGTGGAGTTCTTGGAGCTGAGAACTCATGCATGATCCCACTTTCTTCACAGAACAACTTCATGGATGAATTCTTGAACTCAGTTCCATTGTCACTCCTAATATTCCTTACTTTGAAATCAGGATGATTGTTGACTTGCTTGATATGATAGATGATGATTTCACTAGCTTCATCCTTTGATTTAAGAAAATAAACCCATGAAAACTTTGAGAAATCATCTACAATCACTAAGCAGTATCTTTTCCTTGAAATTGACAGTACATTGATTGGTCCAAAAAGATCCATATGTAGAAGTTGTAGTGGTTCATCAATTGCAGATTCAAGCTTCTTACTGAATGATACTTTCTTTTGCTTTCCTTTCTGACAAGCATCACACAGCCCATCCCTTGTGAATTCCACTAGAGGCATTCCTCTAATTAAGTCCTTTTTGACTAGATCATTCATTGTCTTGAAATTCAAATGGGACAGCTTCTTGTGCCATAGCCAACTTTCAACTGAACTTGCTTTGCTGAGAAGACAAGTAATGGATTCTGCATCTGTAGAGTTGAAATCAGCTAAGTACACATTTCCTTTTCTAACTCCAGTTAGAACCACTTTATTGTCCTTTTTACTTGTGACAATACAGGCTTCAGAATTGAAGGAAACAGTATTCCCTCTGTCACATAGTTGACTGATGCTCAATAAATTGTGTTTGAGACCATCAACCAGTGCAACTTCATCAATGATGACATTTTCTTTTGAAATCAAGCCATATCCCATAGTGAATCCTTTGTTGTCATCTCCAAAGGTTATGCTAGGGCCAGCTCTTTCCTTAAACTCTGTGAGCAGGGTGAAATCTCCTGTCATGTGTCTTGAACAACCACTGTCCAAGTACCATAGATTTCTTCTTTGTCCCTGCATACAACAAAATCAATCAAGTTGATTTTGGTACCCAAGTTTCCTTGGGTCCAGCCTTGTTAGTCTTTTTCCTAGACTTCATTCCTCCTGCATCTTTTGACTTAGGTAACTTTAGGTCAACCTTGGTCTCAGATATGGTTGGTTGAAGTGTAGGGTTAGTCACAGAATCATTTAACACATTTGATTAAATTGGATAAGGCATAGGTTGTGCAAACATGTTATTCCACATAGGCATATTGTATGGCATTTGAGGCATACTAAATGCAGTAAAGTAAGGATTATTAATGTATGGCATGTTTGCAAAATGTGCATGGGGATTCTGGTGAGACATAACAGGCATAGCATGCAGAGGTGACATAGACATGTTAGGCATGGAGGGATTTGAAGGCATGGGAGCATTTTTAACAGATTTGCAATTATCAGATAGGTGATTAACACTTTTACAATGTACACAGCTTTTTCTAGGAGCATACCTATCAGGTGTGTAATTGTTATGTTTATTAATCCCTACCTTCCCATTTCTTTTAGATTTTCTTTTAGTTTCCTTCTTATCCTCAACCAACTTAAGCCTATCCTTCAACTGATCTAAAGTCATGTGTCCTATATTCACCTTACTGACATCTCTGGATGTACTTGCTCCTTCTATGACAAAGTTCTTGAGAGTTGAATCATTCTTTTTATTTTTAAAAGAACTTGCCTGTTTTAATTGATGAGCCTTCAACGGATGCTCATTTTCTTCCTTCAACGGATAACTTTCATCATCCGTTGATTCCACATCCGTTGACAATCCATCAATTAATTCTAACTTCTTTTTTTTTCCAGGCATCCTCACAGAATGATTCAATTCCCTGAACCTTGGCAATTTGAACACCAACATCCCTAGATGTTTTCCAGGCTTTGATTACTTCTTGCTCACTTTCTAACTGTTTAGAAAGAATTTCTACTTTCTTAACAGCTTCTTCTAGTTCACTCTCGACAGTCAAGCATTTAAGTTTAATCTTTTCAAGCTCAATTACCTGGCTCTCTAACACAGCATTCCTATCACTTAAAAACACATTATTTTCTTTGATCCTAGTGTTTTCTTTAGCTAGTGATTTAAGAGAAACACGCAAATGATATAATTCATTGGACATATCATTTATGGCTTCATTGCATTCATGTTTAGAAAGCTGAGAGAGATCAGTAGTAATTACCTGGTTGCTTGATGAACTAGTTTCAATTTCATCAGAATTAGCCATCAGGGCTAGGTTGACATATTCCACATCATCATCTTCATTTACCCCATCTGCTGCCCAATCATCTTGAGTGAGAAAAGCTCTTTCCTTTTATTTGAGCAAATCAAAATACTTCCTTTTGTAATCAACTTTCTCAAATTTCTTTTTCTCAGAATTTGGCTTCCTACACTCACTTGCAAAGTGTCCACTAGTGCCACAGTTGTAACATTTGAACTTTGATTTGTCCACCATGTTTTTGTTTGGCTTAGTGAACTTTGTGTTTTTCCTGAACTTCATCTTTGCAAACCTTCTGGACAGAAAAGCCAGATGTTCATCAATATCATCAGATTCATCCTGACTGGAATTGTCTTCATCCTTAGCAACTTGCTCTTTACCCTTGCTTGATTCTGATTTGCTTGAGCCAATTTTGAGACTTGGCATTGTCTTTTCCTCATTTCTGGCTTCAACTTTTTCACTGTCAGCTACAAGTGCAACTGATCCTCCTTTTCTCTTTCCCTTTTCCAACAGCTCATCTTGCTCCATCTCAAGTTCATAAGTCTTCAAAATTCCATATAATCTTTCAAGTGTGAAGTCCTTATAATCTTGAGAATTTCTTAGAGAAACAGTCATAGGCTTCCATTCCTTTGGTAGAGACCTTAGAAATTTTAGATTGGAGTCCTTGACTTGGTACATTCTCCCATACAGCTTTAATCCATTCAATAGTTTCTGAAATTTGTTGAATGTATCATTCAATGATTCTCCTTCTTCAAAGTGGAAATATTCATATTGTTGAATGAGAAACTGCATTTTGTTTTTTCTAACTTGCTCCGTGCCTTCACAGATAAGCTGCACAGTATCCCAAATTTCCTTAGCAGTTTGGCTATTGATGACATTGTCAAACATATCTTGATCCAGGCCATTAAACAAAATGTTCATGGCTTTCTTGTCCTTGTGGACCTCTTCAATATCTTCAACAGTCCATTCTGCCTTTGGCTTGGGAATAGACTGTCCAACAGCAACTGTAGCAGTAGCAGCTGTGGCCACCTTGTGTGGGATGTGAGGACCATTCTCAATGCAGTTGATGTAGCTTTCATCTTGAGAGAGAAGATGTAAATGCATTTTCACCTTCCAGTGATGATAGTTATCTCTTTCCAGGATTGGAATCTTTATACCAATATCCTTCTTACTCATGATGTTAGCAGAATAGATCTTTAAACTCTCTGTATGTTAAGAGCTTGCTCTGATACCAATTGTTATTCCCAGTGGACTAACAATGAGATTTACAGAAGGGGGGTTGAATGTAAATCTCAAAACTTTTTCAAGCTTTGAGCAGTTTGTAAGACTAAGTGTTTGAGTGATCAAATGTGTATAAATTGCTTGGAGCTGATGCAGACATATATATATTTAAACACAGATGAAATGAACACAAAGAACTTAAAAACTTTTCTGGTGGATTTGTTGTTCCACCAGAGATGTGTTATTTCAGAAAATCTGTGATTCAAAATTAAATCACAGCTGCTTCCTAGTACAAACTAGATGATTTTCTCTTTTGATATTTCTAAACAGCTCAGGGAAAATTCATATCTAATTACTAGCTTCTACTTGGTTTATATAACACCAAGTTTACAAGTGAAGACAAAGATAAAGTACAATAAGACAATAGTTCTCCACTTGTTTCTGTTCCATTTTTATCCAGTGTAATATGGAATTATCTGTTGACTTTCCATTTTGAACCAGACTAAAAATGGCTGCTTTTTCTGCTGTTCCTGAAATAGGCTACCACATCTCTGTCAATCCATGTGCCTCTGTCAGCTTTGTTAACTGTCACTATCAACTGCTATGAGACTGAACATCCGTTGAAGCTTTCATCCGTTGATGGCTTTATCCGTTGATGCTCTAGCAGTGCATCCGTTGAAGCTTTCATCCGTTGATGGCTTTATCCGTTGATGCTCTAGCAGTGCATCCGTTGAAGCTTTAGAGACATCCGTTGAAGCTTAGTTTCTTATCCGTTGAAGGTCTTCAATATCAGTTGATACTTCTTCATTTACACAAAATTACAAGGCATGAAATATTTACAATTAGCCCTCCTACTTGTACATCCATTAGTAGTCAACATGAATGATTATCTCCTAACAACATCTAAGAATTACAGCTTGAAACCAGAGAGTGAGATGTGCTATAATACCAAACTTATTGCTAAGTAAGGCTACTCCTTCAATGGATAGCCAAGATGGTCTTATCCGTTGAGGCTACAAACACTAGATTTCTACTTAAGTGTTTTGTTGAACTTATCATCAAACTAATACACATATTCCTAACATGCTTGTAGAAGTTTCTTTGTGTTAGCATTTATGGTAGTTTGAAGAGCTGTCTGAGTTTATTGAATAATATGAGATAGAGTAGATTTGAAGTGGTGCTTATCACATGTCTTGGAAAATGCCCAAGATGGCATACTTGATCTTGAGCTAGGGTCTTCTTCTCCCCCTATGTCCATTAGCTCCTCTTCATCATCATCTTCATCCCCAAAGAAGTCCTCAGAACCACCAGTTCCATAATCAATGTCATCACCAACTGTAGATGGCATGGATGTGATGGCATCCTTTTCCCTTTGCATAGAAGTTGTGGTATGCACTAAGTTTAACATCCTTTGCATAGAAGCTGGTTGAGGCCCTATTTTAGGTACTTCTTGTTTTTTGTATTAATACACACAATCAAAATTACTCTTTTTATTAAAGGTATGTTATCTTAATTGTTTTTAGGACCAATAATTTATGGGTGATTGTATTGTCCAGTTAAAATTATGAGAATACCATGTCCTCACTTAATTTTACATATTACATTTTCCCTTTTTATAGTATAGTTTTTGCATATCTATGTGTCTTTATTTTTTTAAGAAATTAGATGTTTCTTAATTTTTTTCTAAAATTTAAAAATTAACACATTTAGGCCTATCCTGACAAATATGATATCTTTTCCATTAACCTAATATATAGCTAAATTTACTTTAGTCTTGTATCCGTGAAGGCTTACTTGTTTAAAATCAACTTTTACTTCTTTGATTGAAAAGAATCATGGACTTGATGACAAGTGAGGTTGAAATTTTTTTAAGAAGTACAATCACATAGAGGAATATATATGTATATGGATTGTATTTAACCTCTGGCTTGTGGTTTTGATCTTGCATATCTTATATTTAAACGTTATATATCATCTTCTAATCTTTTACTATTATTCTTTTCTGAGAACATTAAAAATCTTGGACCTGAAATGCATTAGGTGTACAAGATATAGTAAACTCCGAAATAGAAGTAATACCGATACAAATAAAAAGATATTAAAAAAATAGAACAAGGAAAACATGAATGTCAAAGTAACTCCAAAATCAAGAAGATACTAATATTCTCCACCAAATTGCTCGCTCATAACAAACCATTAACAATGTATTAATATTTCTCTTAGCACTATACATAATGTTTAAGGTCTTTACTTATCATCGTCAACTAAATTATAACATAATGCAATAAAATAAATTATGAAAAGTGAATAAGGAGCAATTTAAACTCCCCAAGCCATATTTCTATTTTGAAACTTAAACTTAATAGCATAACATAATACTTAACATGACTTGAATTTTTGCTTCAAAAAAAACATGACTTGAATTTACATTTTACCAGGATATATGCATTTTCTCATGACTGAACATAACTATATAAACACAGAACATATACACACACAGACACACACACATATTATCATACCAAAAACAAATTCAACTCTCTATTTATCGTACCAAACTTGATTAAAACGATATATATTATCTACACAACAAAGAACTGACAAAGCATGGGTCTAAATACATATCCATAAAAACAAGAGGAAAAATCACAGTTGTCATTTTAGAAAATAAAGGTATTTTGTGTAATAAGTACCTGAAATAAATAAGTGAGAAAGTTCTGTTCAAGAACATTAATCTCGCCACTAGACAAGTGAGCACCATGGACATGGTCAAAGAGGGAGTAAAGTTGTTGCAAGCATAATTGAAGCACATAACCATAAGCATAAATAACATAAATACCAAAAAATAGTTATCCATAACAAAATTCAAATTCAAAAATTTATATCAAAATAAAAACATCAATCTCGACAAAGACAAAACCTAGAAATAATAATTTGGATTTGGTCATGCTTGACTATTTAGTGGAAGAGATGCAAAATGAGAGAGAGATAGAGATAGAGAGAGAGAGAGAGAGTAGAGAGATGGGGGAGATATACATAAGAATTCTAATTGAAGCCCCAAAACTTGACCTACTTCAACTCCAATTAGAGAAGTCCCAATTTGGAACACCTAGTCGAAACCTTAGTTAGCACTAATTGAACACCTAATTAACCCCAATCGACGCCTAAATCTTAAAGCCCGAGATGAACAACTTGAAAACCTGAAATCTTGAAGCCCGAAAAATAGAGAGAGTGTTCGATTACAGAGAATGTGCGATTATGAGTTTGAAATGTGAGTGTGTGCGTGTGAGTTTCCATGTGTACTTTTTTTTATTAAAATTTCAATGTCGTGCTCCCCAATTTTCATCTCCCGCCCACCAATTTTAACTCTCGGCCCAAGTTTTAATCTAAATAAATAGCCCGACCTAACATTTTTTGGCTAAAATTTAAATTATTAATTTCTTTTTTTTTAACAAATATTATTTTTAATATTTAATTATGAGAAATAAATAAATTAAACAATATATTAATGTTGTAAAATGACCTATATATCAACAAATTAATGACTTGTTAGGTTTTATAAAACGTTCAATTTATCAATATAATACTGTAAATCACGTAGATAAAATTATTAACTTCTAAAAATAAATAAAGTTATATATTTTAATTATTATTTCATTTCTATGTAAATAATTATCAATTAGTTAAATTAAAAAAAATCATATTTAATTATATATGTCATTTTGGTAACACATTGTAACTATACCGCAACATTAAAAAAGAGGGGTTGTGATATACATTTGTTTAGAAGGCTACTATTACACTTCTCTTTGCAACCCCAGTATAAAATGTAGCAACATATAATCTATGGCGTAGTGAATTCAAGGCCTCATAGTCCAAACCAATAGCTATGTTAGCACATGGTTTGTTTTTCTCATGATACTAACCAATCAACTGAGATGCATTCTTGAATGATTTGAGCTTCAAATTATTTTTCTTAATTCTTTATCTCAACACTGCTTCTACTTCTCCAGCACACTTAAGCTTGTTCTTGAGGTACTCATTTTCTTGCTTAACTGTTTCAAGACCAACAAGCTGCAGTTCTAGCTCCCTTTTCTCAATCTCAAGTTTTTTATTAATTTTTGACAGCCTACTTGCTTCCTCAGTAGATGCCATCATGCTTGTATGAATATAAAATATTTCTACACTCATTTTCTCAATAGTTTCTTTATATTGAGCGGCATTTAAATCAATTGCAGTAAGGATGGGTACCTCTGATTTAGATGCAGATGATTCCCCTTGCTCCAAATCCATGAGAGCACAATTTCCATATTCTTCACAGTCATCCTCATCATCTATATCATCCCAACTTTTGCCCTATGCAATATAAGCTTTTACCTATTAATTTCTCAAGAGTGTTTCATACTTTGCTTCTTCACCTTTTTTGGCTTTCTGCACTCTGTGGCAAAGTGACCAATTTCATCACAGTCGTAGCACCTTATCTTTGATCTGTCCACAGATCCTGACTTGTAGCCACCTTTTCTAGTTGGATTAAATTGAATTTTTTTCTTTCCAGTTGTTGTTATTGGATGTTTGGCCTCTACTCTTCCAGTATTTAGGCTTTTTGACTTTGATATTCGAAAATTTTCTTACAAGATAAGCCATTGACTGATTCATTTCATCCATTTCATCAAGAGTGTAAAACTCATCCTCTTTAGGCTATAAAATGACTTGCTTTTCTGGCTCCTTATTTTTCTGCTCAACAACTTGAGTCCGGGGTTCCAGTTCATCTTTTGACATTTTGTTATCATTTGCTACCAAGGCACTTGACACATTCAAAACATGCCATTGACTAGCTTTCAATGACTTCCTCTGCAACATTTTCATCTTATCGATCTTGGGAATACCATATAAGACCTCCAAAGTTATTCTGCCTAAATCTCTTCCCTTTCTTATTGCAGATATCTTTTATTCCATGTGATAGGAAGAGTGAGCAAAATTTTAGGTTAACCTCTTCAGCTTCATAATACTTGTCATGAAGCTGCAAATCATTTATCAGTTTATTGAATCTCTCAAAGACCTCAGTTATTCCTTCCTTTAGTTTATCCATAAAACCCTCATACTTTGAAACCAAGATCTTTCTTTGATTATATCTAACCTCTTCTGTTTCTTCACACAAGATCTCTATCTTCACCCAGATTTGTTTAGATGACTTACAATTAATAATTTATTATATATTACATTATCAAAAGACTCAATTAATATTAGTTGTAAGCCATTGTCCAGTGCAACCTTCTCTTTTTCTGGTTCACTGTAGGTAGAGGGATCCTTAGTTGCAAAGTGTGCAGGTATAACCATGTCTCTATCTGTTGCTTCAGGAACCCTTTTCATAGGAATAAAGGGTCCATGCCTGATGATCTCAATATAAATTAGTTTGGTCATCCTTATGAATAACATCATTTTCTTTTTCCATAAGGTGTAGTTCATCTTGTCAAAGACAAGTATCTTGATACTGCTTATTTTCTGCGCACTCATACTTTCAAGATCTTTATATGTTTTCTTTCAGATTTTTCTCTGATACCATTTGCTAGATATTGAGTGCAATGAAATATAACACAAATGGGGGTGGATGTGTTTTCTTGGTTTTTAATTAGCTTTGAAAGTGTTTGGTTTATAATTGAACAAAGCATATATGAACTTGTACTGATAAAATGTTAAAATGTAAACACACAAACAAATTATCAAGAACTCACTTAATTGTATTAATCAAATTTGTTTTGCAACAAAATTTTTGTCTTAGAAATAAGAACTCAGCTACAAATCTTGAGAGAGAAACCAAGATATTTTTCTAGATCTGTTTGATATTGCTAAACTAAGGGCCCGTGCATGCTTTATAGACCAACATCACGGGTTCACAAAACTTGCACTAAAATGTACTAACATGGTTTCTAAAGCTATCTTGTCTATTTCCATTTCCAGTGTTAGCAAATCTATACATAATCTTGTAGGTATGTGACCCTCCTTTGTCTAGTGAATCATGGCCCTTGATCTTGAATTCTTCAAGCTGCATTTGTAGTCTTTTCAATTCAGTGATATAGTTGTTTATTGACTGATAATCTTGAATATTTAATTTGTCTGCATTATGTATTATAAGATGGTTTATCAAGATCTCTTTTGTTCTGTAGAGATGTCACATATCGATAAGTATAATGACTTAACGATATCTTCAGTTCTCTACATGTGTCTTTGACTTATCGAGGTCTCCAGTTCTCTACATATAAAATGACTTATCGATATTTTCAATTCTCTATATAGGCTTTTGGCTTGTCGATATCTCTAATTCTCTACATGAAGATTTGGCTTGTCGATATCTCTGGATCTCTACATGAAAAAATGATTTGTCGAAATTTCCAGTTCTCTACATGTTCTTTTTGACTTGTCGATATTTGAGATCTCTACATGCATATTGACTTTTTGATATCTCTTGGGACTACTCTATAAGTCATTTTGACTTATCGAAAGACTTCTCGATATTCTTTATGTGATTTGTCGATATCTTCCTTAGAACATTTTTCCTAGAACAATATTATTCAAATCCAAGCTGCTACATTTCTCTCTGATGCATGATCACGATTTGATCTTCTTCCAGAATTTATTCCTTAGATTGAAGGCTGTTCACAAAAAAATCCTCCAATCTAATATATTTAACATTTTTACAGACTTAAGAAATACAATTATAGAATACAAATTTAGATTATCATACAACTTATCCTTAGGGTTGTCAATATGACTTAGTCTTATTATATTAAGGCATGTCTTGTACAACATTATTTTAGTTATTTGTGTTAAATGTTTGTTTTGTATAAATGTGTTTGACTAGATTGTTTAATCTCTAAAATATAAACATGTTGGGTTTAAATTATTAAGGTATTATCAAAGTTTATTAAGAGTAATTGTCATCTTTGATGGCTATTCTCCACTTGAATGCTAAATTTTAAATAAGTACTTGTTTAATTTAGTTGTTTATGGAAATACGTCTTCACGATTCAGTGATTAACTCAAATAAAACATAAATGAAGATTAAATTTTTAGCTCTGTTAAGACCGTTGGTTGCTTTTGCATATATGACTGCTTAATTTTTTTTGTCTCTTGATTATACTAGTTGGATTATTTTATGATTGGTGTTTGTTGTAATGTAATGTTATACAAACATAGATATGGCTTAACATGAGTGTGTCCAACAAGTAATTCTTATTTATGTTTTCTAAATATGTACTTGATAGACTCCTTACAGCTGATTATAAGTTTGATGTAACAAACATTAAATAAGATACTTATTTGTAAATTAAGAAGAAATACATTGATAAGAAAATAATAACCATTATGGTCAGAAATATGCTATGTGATTATATCTTACATCAGATTTTTGTTGGGTTTAAACCCAATATTTGGTATGAGCTTGATGATACAAGACATACCTCGATTGGGTTATAATTGCATGTGTTGATTATTATCATAATGGGATTGAGTAATAAACATATGGGTAGACAATTATTATTATAATCTGATTATATATGTGTTGTTGGCTAAGTTTATGATGGCTATATATATATAGTCATGTTATTATTTTCATATATGCTTAAGAGATGTAGTAATCTTAGGTATCAGTTGGGAGATGCTTGAGTATTGGTTGGCTCAAGTATCGATTGGAACACCGCTGAGGTGTTATTGTTTAATTGATAAGAGAATGCTCAAGATTTTGGACTCAACTATCACTCGAGAGCGGATGCTTGAGTATGTTAGGCTTGCGTATTATAGCTTTGATTGTGTATTATTGATAACTGTTTTGGTTAATAAGACAAGTTGGGATGTGGGTTTTCCATGTTAAATATATTGTTGTGTGTGTATTCTATATTGGTAGAATTGAATCTCGAAAATATGTGTGTGTTTTCTCCTAACAAGTGGTATCAAGAGCCGAGGTTCGAGGTTCGTGATTAATCGGGTCGGAGGAATGTTCGAGGTTCAATTGGTATGGTGGAGTATGTTGATGGATTTGATGACAAAGTTACGTGCGGTATGGCGGTTGACTTGCACTGTGGATCAATTCGTTTGGACTCGAGGTGGAAGGTGAACGGGATCATTGCAATAGTTTCGATGCTTTGATGGCTGATCAACCAGGTGAAGAATTTTGATGATGCTCGTGATGTTCTTCAAAAGAGGCTGAAAGATTGTGAAAGCAAGGATCGAGTGACTCAATGGTGAAAGGAGGCACTCATGGTTGATGCACATGATTTTGTGGATGGATATGCCCTTATGATGAGTAACAGTAGTTTGGAGTTATTGGAGGTCACTATACATGTATTAGTGATTCGCAAAAGTTGGAAGAACGAGATGAAGGGATTCTTGTTCAAGGGGGGCATTGGAGAACGGATATCGATAGCTTGAAGATGACCATTAATTCGGTTATAAAATTATATTGGGTTAAAGGGGAAGATTGTTGGGTTTAAACCAAATATGTGGTATGAGCTTGATGATACAAGACATAATTGGATTGGGTTATAATCGTATGTGTTGAAAATTATCATAATGGGATTGGGTAATAATTGTAATGTATGTCTTATTGGCTAAGTTTGTGATGACTATATATACATAGTCATGTTATTATTTTCATAATACTTAAAGAAATGTAGTCGTCTTAGATATCAGTTGCGAGATACTTGAGCATTGGTTGGCTCAAATATCGATTGGAACATCGCTGATGTGTTATTATTTAATTGATAAGAGAATGCTCAAGATGTAGGACTCAAGTATCGCTCGAGAGAGGATGCTTGAGTATGTTAGGCTTGAGTATTCTAGTTTTGATTGTGTATTATTGATAATTGTTTTCGATTAATAATACAAGTTGGAACGTGGGTTTTCCACGTTAATATATTGTTGTGTGTATACTCTATATTGGTAGAATTGAATCTCGAAAATGTTTGTGTGTTTCCTCCTAATTTTTTTTATATGTGTTTCTTCTTAAATGCACTGAGATAATAGTTTTTTCTTTTACTATTGTTTTGATATGATTATAAACAAAGCTACATATGCATTTGATTTTGTACTTCTAGTTTTTTAACCTTATTCTCATGAAATGGCCGGATATATGGAATCGACTAATTCAATTGTAATAACTCGAATTTTTGAGACTTTGTAAAAATGCTTAATGAATAGTAACCCTGACAGACGGGGAAATTTTTTTAGCCCACACTATGTTGTGCATGAGAAATTGAGTTTCAGAGTTGATAACATGATTATACGTACCAAATGATGTATGTAAACGCTATTAGTTTTTGAAGAATACGAACCTTCAAAAATGACCGTATTTACGAACCATCAGGGATTACGGGAATCACAATATAATTACGAATTTTAAACCCTACGGATTTATATCCAAGAACGATACTTTAAAAATATATACGAAAGGATTTACACCGCGGATCGTTTATGAGAAATTATTATGAAAATGATTAAGCGACCGAACAAACGCGTAAACGAATAAATAAACGTATTGAACTAAATCAAAGAAGTAATCATGTTTAGGTTACCAAATAGTAACCTAAGCTAGGTAGGGATGATCACCTAAGCTAGAAAATAATGACCATGAATAGTGCCAAGGAGTACTTAGTTAATAACGTAGCTTTGAATTTGTGCAAACTAGCAAAGATATATATTAGATATGAATATTTAGGATGAGATATACACACAAACACATCACTTCTCCAAGAAGCATCCAAGAAACAACACAAAAATTCTCTCTCTCCCTCACCTTCTTCTTCATTCGGCCAAACACAAAAATAGCAAGAAATCAAAATCAAAACCCTAAGTTCTAGTCATGGAAAAAATCTGTAATATATAATATATGATGTCAAAGATTACTGGAGCTAACAATGTCATTAGCATCTATGATCTGAGTAGAAGATTAATGAACAGTTATTTCAGTAATCAGTTAAACTTGGGGTTAGTCTTGTTAACAGGCATGAATTTATGTGAAGCAATCTTCTCGCAAATTGGGGGAGATTGTTGAAAAAGACATGCCTGTACTTTAACAAGACTAAGACAACTTGTCAACCCTAAGTAAGTTGTATTGTTATCTAAATTTGTATTCTGTACTTTTAACACTTAAAGTCTATAAAATTCCAAAGGAGCAGACTTGAATCTTTTTCCTAAAATAGTATCAAGCCTATGGATTCTATCTGGAAGAAGATCAAGAAGATCATGCCTATGAAGAATTTTGAAGAAGCTTGGAGTTGAATAAATTGTTTTGGGAGAAAAATGTTCTAAGTCAAGATCTCTACAAGTCACAGATTTAATGTTATAGAGAAGTCATTCAAGAACTCCAGAATGACTTATCGAGAAGTCATTCAAACTCTAGAGAGTACCGATGGATGAGCAATATCTACTTGACGGATGAGCAATATCTACTCGATGGATGAGCTATATATCTACTCGATGGATGAACAATATCTACTCGACGGATGAGCAATATCTACTCGACGGATGAGCTATATATCTACTCGATGGATGAGCTTTATATCTACTCAACGGATAAGCAATATCCACCAGAAGTAGAGAAGTAAGGAAAGCTACTCGAGAACTCAAGAAGATATCGACAAGTCATTCTTTCACTAAAGAACTCAGAGTTATCGACAAGTCTATATCCATTCGAGAACTCAGAGATATCTACAAGTCAAGTGATGTTATGAAGACTAGAGATCTCGATGAGCTGAAGACCTCTACAAGCCAAACTCATTATGGAGTACTAGAGATCTCGATAAGCCTTTGTACTTATCGAGATATCAAGTGTTCGAATAATTCAAACTGGAGATCTCGAAGTATAGTCTCAAAGTACAAAATTGCAGATCAGTTTAATATCCAACATAAACAATCAACAAATAATCCAACAACTAGATTGACAAGTCTATAAAAAGCAGCTTGAAGTGCGTGCAAGATCAATGGCAAAGATTAACTGATAGAGGAAGATAAAAGTAAACACGGGATGCTAAATATATGCTAAGCCAGATATGGAAGATTTGCTTTTATATAAATAGAAATGACAAGTGATAGTTTAGAAAAGTAAATATCATGTTTATTATCCACTGTGTAAACCAGCTGTTAACTGAGCTATAAAGTTAACACTGGTCCTCTACTTAGTGGTAACAATTTAGATGAAAATTCTTGTAACACTCTCGAGAAGAAGCTGAGCTCTTTAACTTCGAAGAGCTTAGAAATTTTGTAGCAAAACATATTAATTTTTAATACAAAAATTAAGTGAGTTTTTAAGATCTATGTTTTTTATTTTGTGCAAGATTAATTTCTGCATGAACACTTTTCTATACAAGATTTAATTTACTTTGTTCAACAATTATCTTTCAAGAAAACCCTAAAATCAGAAAAATACATTCACCCCCCTCTGTGTGTGATTCATTACCTAACAAGTGGTATCAGAGCAAAATCTGAAAGAAAACAGATTCAAGATCTTGGAAGAATGAATACACAAAAAATCAGTAGCATCAAAATTCCTACCTTTGACAAAGCTAACTACACTCTGTGGAAAAAGAAAATGATGTTGTTTATCAAGATGGCCAATCCACTCTATGTTCAGATTCTCAAGAATGGACCCTTCACTCCTATGGTAAGAGTTGAGGAATCTACAGATGGAGACATGGTCATACCAGCTCATTATGCTCCTAAAGATCGAGCTGAGTATTCTGACCCTGAAAAGGAAAAAGTCTCCCTGGACAGCAGTTTACAATTGATATTGATTGAGTCATTTGACAATGTGATGTACAACAACATTGTCAACTGTGACACTGCTAAGCAAATATGGGAGAAGATTGAAATACTCTGTGAAGGAACTGAGGAAGTTAGATCTAATTAAAGAAGGATACTAATTTCACAGTATGAGGGTTTCATGGCTAAGCCCAAGGAAAGCATTACTAGAGTGTTTGAAAGATTTAATAAGTTGATAAATGACTTGCAGCTTCATGACAAGTACTATGAAGCTGAAGAGGTGAATCTAAAGTTCTTGCTTACTCTTCCTGATCATTTGGAACAGAAAATCTCAGCAATCAGGGAAGGGAGAGACTTGAGCAGGATAACTCTGGAAGTTCTATATGGAATTCTCAAAACCTATGAACTAGAGATGATTCAAAGGCAATCATTGAGATCTGGCCAAGGACATGTTGTAGATGGTTCAAGTGCTTTAATAGTAAATGAAGGCCAAACATCCAATGATGAACCAAGATCTCATATCTCAGTTGCCTCTACAAGTGAGCAGAGAACAATTGATTCACAGGAGCAAGTCATACTAGAGTTGGAAATGATGAATACTACACTCTTGAAGAAATGGATGAGCTAGATCAGTCAATGGCCTATCTGGCTAGAAAATTCTCTAACATTAGAGTAAAGAAGCCAAGGTACTTCAGGAATAAAGGACAACAGCTGGAAAGAGAAAGGGAAGTACAATTCTGATAGCAAAAGTGGTTACAAAACTGGATCTGTTGACAGATCTAATATAAGGTGCTTCAGCTATGATGAACTAGGACACTTTGCTATAAAATGCAGGAAACCCAAGAAGGCAAATAAAGATAAGGCTTATCTTGAAACATTGCCATTGGTCTTGATTATAATACCTTAAATAGCAAGAAGAAAAACACTAGTGACAGAGGAAAAGCAACAAAGAGTGAAAACGTTCCAGCAATGCTGAAAAATGTTGGGTCACCAGTATTTAAGACTTGTGAGGTAAACTTCAGTGAAGAAGAATTGATTATCAAATAAGAAATTGCAGATGAGGATAGTGAAAAGAAGAATGCAAATTCAATTCAATCTTCCAAGGCTGAAGAAAATCCTATGGACAACCAAAGTACCAAGAATCCTGTTAAAGAAACCAAGATTGAAGATGCAAGAAAGAAGAACAAAAATAGAAGTAGAAGAATGGGGAAAACAAAAGCAATAATCTGACCTATGTTGCAGATGTTCCTGGCAAGAAGTGTGGAATATGTAATTCTATAAATCATCTAACTCATCTTTGTAAAAAGGGTGTTAGTAAGCCAACTGAAGGAACTTGCAAATACAATAAAGCAGATTTAGATGATCCCTACTCATTTTGTGATAAGTTTGATTGCATCCCTTGTAACTTGAAAGTGATAAAGAGTTGTCACAAACTGAGAGGGACCTAAAAGAAACACAAATTGAGTCTACATCAGAAAGGGAAAATGTACAAAAATCATTGAACTCTATTTAATCTGAAACAAATCACTCTACTTCTGCTAAATCAGTTAACAAGAAGAAAGTACCCAACACTACTTGGGTTACTAAACACACCTGAATCTCATTGTGTGCAGGGTAAAGTGAAGAAAGTCATATGGATCATTGACAGTGGATGTTCCAGACATATGACAGGTGATAAGGCCCTGCTATCACAGTTTGAGGAGAAAGTTGGCCCATTGGTGACCTTTGGTGACAACAGCAAAGGATTCACAATGGGATATGACAAGATTATTTCTGAAAATATTTTCATTGATGATGTAGCACTAGTAGCTGGTCTTGAGGTGAATCTTCTCAGTGTTAGCCAGTTTGCAGACAAAGGCTTTGAAGTTTTATTCAACAAAGAAGAATGCACCTTTATCAGCAAGAAAACTGGTGAAATTGCTCTGAAAGGAGCAAGGAAAGGAAGCTTGTTTATTGCAGACTTGGACTCAATAAATAAGGATGGTATTTGCTGCTTCTACACCAAGGCATCAGAAGAACAAAGCAAGCTATGGCATAAGAAGCTGTCTCACTTGAATTTCAAGGCAATTAACAACCTAGTCAAAAAGGAGTTAGTGAGAGACATGCCCAAGATGGAGTTTGCTCAAGTTGAAGTATGTGAAGCTTGTCAGAAAGGAAAGATGAAAAGATGTAGTCACAAGTCAAAAACTGTAAATTCTATTAGTGTGCCCTTGCAACTTATTCACATGGACTTATTTGGGACAGTAAATGTCTTATCAATTTCAAGGAACATATATGCACTTGTGATGGTGGATAATTTCTCAAGATACACTTGGGTAGAGTTCATGTACTCTAATGATAAAACTCCACATATCATAATTGAGCACATCAAGAAGATAGAAAAGCAGGCTGAAGATTATAATTATGTGAAAAGATTGAGAAGTGACAATGAAACAGAATTCAAAAATGCTACATTAAGTGTGAATTCTGTGAATTCTGCAAAGGCAAAGACATTGTTCAAGAATTCTCAGCTACCAGGACACCTCAATAAAGTGGAGTAGTTGAAAGAAAGAACAGAATATTGGTTGAAGTTGCTAGAACAATGTTGTAAGATGCCAAGTTACCAACAAATTTCTGGGAAGAGACTGTCAACACTGCATATTATACTCAGAATAGATATCTCATTAACATAGCACATGGCAAGTCACCCTACTCAATCATGTCCAAGAGAAAGCCTACTGTAAAGCATCTTCATATGTTTGGAAGCAAGTGTTACATTTTGAAAGATAATTCTAAATATGTGGGAAAATTTGACTCAAAGGTCTTTGAAGCAATTTTTCTGGGATATTCACTGGAAAGAACAGCCTACAAAGTCTATGTGATTGATCAAAAGATGATTATGGAAAGCACATATGTGACCTTTGATGATGACAAGTGTCCAGGCTTGGAATGCCTTGATGATAATGAAGCTAAAGCCCTTGCATTTGAAAAGCTCAACATTGATAGTGATTCTGATGGAGAAGATGAAGTTAATGCACAACAAATGATGAATGAAGAGTCTACTGAACAGGAAAATCATGGTAATGGAAGCTCATCTCAAACACCTGAACTTGATAGCACAAACTCAGGGGGAGAAAGAGAAGAAGGATCTACCAGTCATATCAATAATGGAGAAAATGATGAAGGCACAAGTCAACAAACTCACACTAGGAAGTAGGATAGAAGTCACACCAGAGAAGCAATTATTAGTGATCCTACTGCTGGTGTGAGGACTAGAAGTGCAACTGCTAATGAGTGCCTACATGCATGTTTTCTGTCTCAAGTAGAGCCTAAGAAAATTGATGAAGCTCTGCTAGATCCTGACTGGACATCTGCCATGCAGGAAGAGCTGAATCAGTTTGAAAGAAGCAAAGTCTGGAAGTTAGTTCCTGCACCAAAGAACAGAAGCATTATTGGAACAAAATGGGTGTTCAGGAACAAAATGGATGAAAATGGTATAGTTACCAGAAACAAATCAAGGTTGGTTGCAAAAGGCTACTCACAAGAAGAAGGGATTGATTATGATGAAACTTTTGCTCCTGTTGCAAGACTTGAAGCTATAAGAATTTTTCTAGAATTTGCTGCACATTCAAACTTTAAAGTGTATCAAATGGATGTCAAAAGTGCCTTTTTGAATGGTGAGCTAGAAGAAGAAGTTTATGTGCAACAGCCTCCTGGCTTTGAGGATCCAAAATTTCCTAACTTTATGTATAAGTTACTCAAGGCTCTATATGGACTAAAACAGGCACCTAGAGCTTGGTATGACACACTATCTGATTTCCTATTGAAGCATGGTTTTACTAGAGGAACCATAGACAAGACTCTCTTCTACAAGAAACATGGTGAAGATATGATCCTAGTTCAGATCTATATAGATGATATCATCTTTGGTTCTACTAATGAGAAGTTGTGCCAAAGATTCTCCAAGCTTATGCAAAGTGAATATGAAATGAGTATGATGGGGGAACTAAATTACTTCCTCGGACTTCAAGTCAACCAAAGAAGTGATGGTATCTTCATCAGCCAAACTAAATATGTCAAGGATCTTTTGAAAAGGTTTGGAATGGTTGATTGTTCACCTGCATCTACACCTATGTCTACTGTATCAAAGTTGGATGAAGATAAAAAGGGCAAGAGTATAGATATCTCAAGCTACAGAGGGATGATTGGATCATTGCTTTATTCACAGCAAGCAGACCAGACATCATGTTCACAATATTTCTATGTGCAAGATTTCAATCCAATCCAAAAGAATCACATTTGATGGCTGTAAAGAGGATTTTCAGATATTTGAAGGGAACTCCAACCTTGGGATTATGGTATCCTAAGGGAACTAGTTTTGAAGCTGTTGGATACACAGATGCAGATTTTGCTGGATGCAGGGTTGACAGAAAGAGTACCAGTGGAAGCTATCAATTTCTTGGACAAAGACTTGTATCTTGTTACAGCAAGAAACAACAATCTGTATCAACTTCTACAGCTGAAGCTGAATACATAGCTGCAGGAAGTTGTTGTGCTCAAGTGCTTTGGATTATAAATCAGCTAATGGATTATGGTCTAGTGTTACACAAAATTCCTATCATGTGTGACAATACTAGTGATATATCTATAATAGCTAATCCTGTTAATCATTTTAGGACAAAGCACATTGATGTGAGGTACCATTTTATTAGAGAACATGGTACCATTTTATTAGAGAATATGCTACTAATGGTACCATTGAGCTCATTTTTGTACCAACAGAAAAACAACTAGCTGACATTTTTACTAAACCTTCGGATGAAGCAACTTTCACTAGACTTGTAAGTGAAATTGGAATGCTAAATTCTTCATCCTAAGGAAAGAACTCAGGTAATGTTTTGCAGCAGATTAATATCTAGTAAATCAAAGTTAATTTGATTAAATTGGAAATTACCTGAAATATAAATTATAAATATTTCAGAAATCTCTGCATATTTGTTTTTCAAATTCAATTAACTTGGAATTTTTCAAATTCTAAGTAAACTGTTTAGTTGTTAATTTACATCCTTAATATGTAAAATTAACTCAAGGCAGAATTACAATAACCAAAAGTATCTAGAGAACTGAGTTCTCGATAAGTATAAATTGACTTCTCGACAAGTCATTTTAGGACTTCTCGAGTGAGTCTTCGATAAGTCAACTTACTGACTTCTCGAGTGACTTCTCGATAGGTTCAAAATGACTTATCGATAAGTCCTTGTAGAGTTTTCTAGTAGTATTCATTCACAGAGTTCTCTATAAGTACAAACTTTAACTTATCAATAACTCAGAACTAAGATAATTTAAATTGATAAATTATTTTGATAAAACACTTTTGGAAAATGCACTCTAATTTTATTTTGAATTTATTCAAGTAAAAGTTAGAATTAGTTCAGTCCATTTTTGGGGACAAACTGGGTATTTATTTGACATTTCGATAAATCAAGTTTGAGTTCTCTATAAGAGTGATTTAAAATGATTTCTCGACATGTACTTCATTTCTCAAAATGACTTCTCGATAGACAACTCCAAATGTCTACTTTTGAGTTCTTGACAAGTCATCTACTTTCACTATAAATACCCAGACTTCTCGATTATTTTAACTTGGAATAAACTGAGTATTTATTAATTCATATCCTCACTATATGAAGTTAATAAATAGCAGATCAAAAGAAGCAAAAAGTATGAAAAATTGACATAATCTAATTCATGAATTATGTTCGGCAAAATACTTTTGACATACCTTGTCTATTATTACTCTCACTTATTAACATATTTACATGCTTAATTTCTTATGTTGGTCTAATGTAAGTAGACTAGTATTTTTTTTATCTGATGTTTTGAGATAGCTATCAATGGTTAAATTATTTGACTATATGCTGATAGGAGTAGTTACTTTTATATAGGGAGTACTTGTTGTTGTGTATATATTGTGTACTTGATGATTTCATTAACAAAATACCTTGGTAGATTTTACTTAGTGAAAAATGTAGCACTCGATAGATAAGGATTATAGTCCCGACGGATGACTCAATATAGTCCCGACGGATGATGATTTATTATCCATCGAGTGAGTAGCTTATGTAACAATAAGTCTGTAGCACATTTCTACATACACATTGTTTAGATTCTGTAAGTAGTACTCAAGTCATGTTGACTTTAAGTAGATATGCAGAATAGGTTGATTAATTGTACATAGATGATGTCTTGTAATTCTGCATAAATGAAATGAAGTCAAGTGCCAGATTGCTACCCGACGGATAAACAACAATGCCATTCGACGGATGATCAACAAGACAACCCGACGGATGATCATGAACTCGACGAATGATCAAGAACCCGATGGATAAAGAATTCAAACATCTGTTGACACTGATAACACAGTCACATGCGTCGAGTGTATGCAAATGGAATGTGGAAGCCTATTCAACTGGGTTTTAGAGAACAAAGAAGCATTGCCATTTCCATGCTATTATAAAGATATTTAAAGATGCTGGAAAAGAGTAATGGAGTAGCATAGTACTAGACTTGATAGTTTTTGTTTTATTATCTTGTCTTATTACTTTGTAATCTTGGTGATATATAAACCAAGGAGTAGCAAATAGAACAACTAACTAAGCAACCAAGAGAGAAACATCTGTAAGCTGTATTCTTAGCATTTCTCTGCATTCTTAGTTGTTAAAATTGGTAAGCAGTTGTGAGCTAATTGCTACACAGAGTTCTCTTGATATAATATATATCTCTGGTGGATACATTCAAATCCACCATAAAGTTTTTAAAGACTTGTGTTTTTAATTACTTGTGTATTGATTCATTCCAAGTTATCATTCCGCAGTTTGCAAATCAATTCACACAGTTATATATTATTAAGATAGAACATTTTATATCTTTGTAAAAAAGTTTCAAAAATTCCATTCAACCCCCCTTCTGTAATTCTTGTTGCATTATTTGGGAATATCAATTGGTATCAGAGTAAGCTCTTAACCAACAGAGAGTTTAAAGATCACAACAAAATAGCAAGATAAACAAGAAGGATGTTGGAGTCAAGATTCCTTTTCTGGACAAAGATAATTACCATCATTGGAAGGTAAAGATGAGGCCTATGTAGATTGCATAGAAAGAGGCACTCATGTTCCAATGAGAGTTGCAACTGGAAATGAGCCATCTGTCCCCAAGCCAAGACATGAATGGTCTGATCCTGATATTGAACAAGTCAGGAAAGGTAAGAAGGCCATGAATATCCTGTTCAATGGAGTTGATAGTGACATGTTTGACAACATCATCAACTACAAAACTGCCAAGGATGTTTGGGATACTATACAGATTATATGTGATGGCACTGAGCAAGTTAGAGAAAACAAGATGCAACTACTGATTCAGCAATATGAGCATTTTCATAATGAAGAAAGTGAGTCTCTCACTGACATTTTTAGTAGGTTTCAAAAACTACTAAATGCTCTGAAGTTGCATGGAAGGGTCTATCAGAAAAAAGACTCCAAAATGAAGTTCCTTAAATCTCTTCCAAAGGAATGGAAACCAATGACAGTTTCATTAAGAAACTCTCACAATTATAAGGAGTTTACTTTGGAGAGACTGTATGGCATCCTGAAGACTTATGAGCTTGAAATAGAGCAAGATGAGAGGATGGAGAGAGGAAAAAAGAAAGGAGGGTCCATTGCACTAGTTGCTGAGTTAGAGAAAGAGAAAGAGATGAAGATGGAAGTTGTTGAATCAACTTCAAAGGTCTGTGAAAATAAGGGCAAGGGGCTGATAGCAGAAAATGAATATTCTTTGAGCCAAGATGACATGGAAGATATTGATGAACATCTAGAATTTCTTTCCAGAAGATTTGCCAAGCTCAAGTTCAAGAAGAACTTTGGAGCAGCTAAGCCAAATAGAAATATGGTGGATAAATCAAAATTCAAGTGTTTCAAATGTGGCTTGGCAGGGCACTTTTCCAGTGAGTGTAGAAAGTCAGATTCCAACAAAAAGAAGTTTGAGCCTGTGGATTATAAACAGAAATACTTTGAGTTGCTCAAACAAAAGGAAAGGGCTTTCATTACACATGAAAATGACTGGGCAGAAGATGGTCTGGATGAAGATGAAGATGTCAGCTATGTCAATCTAGCCCTAATGGCCAAGTCTGATGAAGCAGAGACAAGTTCTTCAAGTAATCAGATAATCACCACTAACCTTGCACATTCATCTAAAGCTGAGTGTAATGATGCCATAAATGACATGTCTACAGAATTATATCATTTGCGTGTTACACTTAAGTCTCTTACTAAGGAAAATGCTAAAATCAAAGAAAACAATTTGTTTTTAAGTGAGAGGAATAATGTGCTAGAGTATCAGTTCATTGAATTTGAAAAATTAAGAATTGAGTGTAAAATTGCTAAGGATGAATTAACTGAGTCCTTGAAGAAAGAAGAGATCTTGAAGAAGCAGCTTAAACGAGAACAGGAGGTGATTAAGGCATGGAAAACATCTAGAGATGTTCATGCTCAAATCACCAAAGTTCAAGGTATTGAGTCCTTTTGTGATGCAGCCTGGAAGAAGAACAAGGAGAAGCTGGAATCCAATTTGGTGGAAGGATTGCTAACAGATGTAGACTCGATGGATGATGAGGGTCATCCGTCGGATAACAAAAAGGGTTATCCGTCGAGTGATATAAATCCTCATCCGTCGACTGTGAGCAAGCCTGTTAGTAAAGCCAAACTTGTCAAGTTAAATGAGAAATATGGATCAGTTTCCAAGAATTTTCTTCTAGGAGAATCTAGTCAAGTGAAGAAGGAGAAGAAGGCTAATGTTGGTCATATGACTGTCAAACAATTGAGTGACAGACTTGAAAAGATTGAGGTTAAAACATAGGCTAAAAAGAAAAAGAATAGAATTGGTAAAGTAGGAATTAACAAGCACAACAACTACACAACTGATAAATATGCTCCTAAAAAAATCTGTGTCAAGTGTGGTAGTGTAAATAATTTGTCTGTTAATTGCAAAACTGCCATGCCTACTTCCATATCCGTGTCACCTTATTTTCCCAACATGAATGCCATTCCTTCTATGCCTATGAATGCTATGTCTACACAAAATATGAATGAACAGTTTGCTAATATGCCATTTGCACCTAATCCTTGTTATGATGCATTTAGTATGCCACAAATGCCATTTAGCATGCCTTACTAGAATACATATTTACTAATAACATGTCATTCCCTGTTAATCAAAATATGCATGATAATTCTGTTACAATGGATGGTTTCAAAGGCCCAACCCAAATGACTAAGGATGAATCTGAAATCCCTAAATCAAATGAGATAAAGCCTAAGAAACATAAAAACAAAGTTAACAAGGCAGGACCCAAGGAAACTTGGGTACCAAAATCAACTTGATTTGATTTTGATGTGTGTAGGGAAACAGAAAGAATCTATGGTACTTGGATAGTGGTTGTTCAAGACACATGACTGGTGATTCTACCCTGCTCACAGAGTTCAAGGAGAGAGCTGGCCCAAGTATTACTTTTGGAGATGACAGCAAGGGTTATACTGTGGGATATGGCTTGATTTCAAAAGATAATGTCATCATTGAAGAGGTTGCCTTGGTGGATGGTCTCAAGCATAATTTGTTGAGTATCAGCCAGCTTTGTGATAAAGGCAATTCAGTAACCTTCAACTCAGAAGCCTGTGTTGTGACTAACAAGAGGAGCAACAAAGTGGTTCTCACTGGTGTGAGAAAAGGAAATGTGTACCTAGATGACTTCAACTCATCAAATGCAGAATCTGTTACTTGTCTTCTCAGCAAAGCAAGTCAGGATGAAAGTTGGTTATGGCACATCTAAACTTCAAGACCATGAATGAACTGGTAAAGAAAGAATTGGTTAGAGGCATTCCTCAAGTTGAGTTTTCAAAGGATGGATTGTGTGATGCCTTCCAAAAAGGAAAGCAGATCAAAGCATCATTCAGAAAGAAGCTTGATTTAATAATTGAAGAACCTTTGCAACTGCTACACATGGATTTTTTTGGACCAGTCAATGTATTGTCCATCTCAAGGAAAAGATTTTTCCTACTAATTGTAGATGATTTCTCAAAGTTCTCTTGGACATATTTCCTAAATTCTAAAGATGAGGCTAATGAAATCATCATCAATCACATAAGGCAAGTCAATAATCATCCTGATTTCAAAGTTAAAAGAATCAGGAGTGACGATGGAACTGAGTTCAGGAATTCTGTCATGAGAGCATTTTGTGAAGAAAATGGGATTTTGCATGAGTTTTCAGCAGCAAGAACTCCACAACAAAATGGAGTAGTAGAAAGGAAGAACCAATGAAGCTACAAGGACAATGCTTGAAGAATCTAAATTACCAACATATTTCTGGGATGAAGCTGTAAATGCTGCATGCTACACTCAGAATATTTCTCTGGTTAATCAAGCAAGATGCATGACTCCCTATCAATTGTTCAAGAACAAGAAACCAACTCTAAATTTTCTTCATGTCTTTGGCTGCAAATGTTGTATCTTGAGAAATCAAACTGATCAGAATGGGAAGTTTGATGCTAAAGCAGATGAAGGAATTTTTGTTGGATATGCTGTTGGTAAAGCATATAGAGTCTACAATCTAAGAACCAACATTGTTGTGGAATCAATACATGTTGTGTTTGATGATAAAAAGATTGAAGGACTGCAAGATGGAGATTACCATGAGAGCCTCAAATTTAACAATGTGGATATGGTTAGTGATGACAATGATGATGAAAGTGATCAAGAAACAGTGTCAAAGGATAATGCAGAAAAATCTACTACCAATGAAGCACAAAATTCAACATCTAGCGAGTTACATAATGCTTCATTCGTCGGGAGACAATCTCCCTTATCCGTCGGGAGACAACCAGCCTCATCTGTCGATACTCAAAATTCACCATCCGTCGGGTCATCAAAATAAACTGGAAGTCAGAATAGATCACCTACAGAAAGCTCTCACTTCCTAAATCAAAGATCCATTAACTCAGGGGGAGTTTCTAATAATCAAAACTCAATCACATATCAAGACAACAATGAGGCCTCTTCATCTAGAGCTAATCTACCTAACAAAGAAAATGGATAAAAGATCACCCCTTAGAGCTCATCATTGGTGATGTATCTTCTAGAGTTCAAACAAGGAGAGCAACTCAAGAAGAATGTCTATATAGCAGCTTTCTTTCTAAGAAAGAACCAAAGAAGGTCGAAGAAGCTTTGTTGGATCCTGATTGGATTTTAGCTATACAAGAGGAGCTAAACCAATTTGAGAGGAATAAGGTATGGAAGCTGGTGCCCAAGCCTAGAGGAAAGAATCCAATTGACACCAAATGGCTATTCAGAAATAAGATAAATGAAAATGGCATAGTAGTCAGGAACAAAGCTAGATTGGTTGTTATGGGCTATTGTCAACAAGAAGGAATTTTGATGAAACATTTGCTCCTGTTGCAAGACTTGAAGCTATCAGAATCTTCTTAGCCTATGCAGCCCATGCCAATTTCAAGGTCTATCAAATGGATGTCAAAAGTGCTTTTTTGAATGGAGATTTGGAGGAGGAAGTCTATGTTAGTCAGCCTCCTGGTTTTGAAGATCCAAATTTTCCAGAATATGTCTACTATCTTTTGAAAGCACTTTATGGACTGAAGCAAGCACCTAGAGCCTGGTATGACACTTTATCAAAGTTCCTTTTGGAAATCACTTCACAAGAGGTACTGTAGATAAAACTTTATTCTTTAGAAATGTTAATGGCTCTAGTATACTTGTTCAAATTTATGCAGATGACATTATTTTTGGCTCTACAGATGAAAAACTTTGCAAAAAGTTTGCCAAATTGATGCAGAGTAGGTATAAAATGAGTATGATGGGAGAATTAACTTACTTTCTTGGTTTGCAAGTTAAGCAAGTTAGTGATGGAATATTCATTAGTAAAACTAAATACATTTATGATCTTTTAAAGAAGTTTGATCTAATGGATTGCACATCCGCAAAAACTCCCATGGCCACTGCAACTAAGCTTGAATTAACCACTACTGAAGTCAGTCGATATTTCAAGTTATAGGGGCATGGTTGGCTCACTTATGTACTTAACAGCTAGTAGGCCAGATATAATGTTTGCTACATGTTTATGTGCTAGATTTCAGGCTGATCCTAGAGAATCTCACTTAGCAGCTATCAAGAGAATTTTCAGATATCTCAAGGGAACAGCAAAACTTGGCATTTGGTACCCTAGAGATTCTGGTTTTGATCTAACTGGTTATTTAGATGCAGATTATGCAGGTTGTAGAATTGATAGAAAAAGTACAACAAGAACCTGTCAATTTCTAGGAAACAAGCTTGTGTCCTGGTTTAGTAAAAAGCAAAATTTAGTTTCTACTTCCACAGCTGAAGCTGAATATATTGCTGCTGGCAGTTGCTGTGCACAGATTTTATGGATGAAATACCAATTGCTAGACTATGGTCTGCAAGTGGAAAGAATTCCCATTTTCTATGATAACACAAGTGAAATTGCCATCACTGAAAATCTAGTGCAACATTCAAGAACAAAGCACATAGATATAAAGTACCATTTCATAAGGGAACATGTAATGAATGGTACTGTAGAACTATATTTTGTTCCAAGTGAAAAGCAGCTTGCAGATATATTTACCAAGCCACTAGATGAATCCACCTTTTCAAGGTTGGTAAGTGAGTTAGGTATGCTAAATTATTCTTAAATCTTTTTTAGATAATTTGCAAGTTGTAATGCAGCCAGAAATTTAATTGATTTTTCAGTCTTAGATGGAATTTTGGCTAAGTCAAAATTTACATCTCGACGAATGATCTTTATCCATCAAGTTTGATCATCCGCCGGAATACTGTTTCTAAATAAAAATCAATTATTTTTTCTGAAATATTTTATAACTCGACAGATAACAGTTTATTCTCATCCGTCGAATTGTCTTAATCTTAGCCGTTAATTTCCTGAACATTATCCATCGAGTATACTTACAGTTTGGTTACATTATTTTACTTTATTATTTTTGATAGTTATTTTTGAGATAGTATAAAAGCCTATTTCATTTCCATTGCTTTTCTTTTATCATTCTCAAATTATCTGCTCTAAATTCTCTCTTTTTCAAAAGCAATTAGCAACTCTATCTCTGCAATTTCCACTCTCTAACAATGGCACAAGTAGTCAAGATCATGTCACAAACTGGATACATCTATGAGAAGAACAACTTCACGGCTCTAGTAAACAAGGGGATTCAATATTTAAGTGACTACCACAAAATGATGGATTTTGTGAAGAACTGCAAACTCAGCTATGCAATGCTAGAATCATCCACCATCTTCTGTGAGGTTGTTGAAGAGATGTGGACTACTGCTTCATACAACTCGACAGATAAGACCATCACACTCACCATTAAAGGTAAGGAATTCTGTATTAATAGTGATGTTATCAAAGCATATTTCAAGATTCCTGATAATACTGTGACCTCACCACACATGAACTATACTCTCTCTACTTCTAAGTTAAGTGACATTAGGAGATTGGGTCTTAGGAAGGAATGGAGTTTCATGTGTGATGTAGTGACCAAGGTCTTTTCTGGTAAAATCAGTAATTTTGATTATGTCAATATTTCCATGCTTAACATTCTTTACATGCTAGTTACAGATAAGTTCTTAATTTTAGTAATCTTGTTTTGTTTAAGTTGGGATTTAAAATAGGAGAGTTAAATAAGAGGGGTAAAAATGTTTATTATGCTAGATTTTTCATGATGTTAGCTAACCACCTCTCTGAGGAAATTGTACTTGAGAACCCAAACAACAAATTAGATTGTTGGGTTCAAGAGAGAAGAATTATTACAGATTTGAATAGGGAAAATCATCATAGAGAGGTGTCACTCTTCTATTTCCCTGTAATAGAAGCACCTCTGGTAAGTGAGGTAAGTTCATCTGTCCCTACTATTCCAACCTCTCAAATTTCTTTGAATTCTAGTGTAACTATGTCAACTGTGTCAATTACCCAACAGTTGCCTACCCAAGCTACTAAATCATCAAAAATTTCAAAATCCAAATCAAAGAAAGCCCCCTCTGGTATCTCTCAAAAGATGTCAGTTGCAAAATCTACCAAAACCAAATAGGGGAGTGTGAAGGTGGGTAAGGTAGGTGAGGAGCAGGGTGAACATAAAAAAACCCTAAGAATAAGGATGGAGAGTTGAGTGGTTCCCAGCCTAGCCACACTGCAGTTTCCCAACAAACTGCAGTGATTAATAAGGACAAAAGCTCATTTCTAGTTGCATCCTCCCAAAAGGATGTGACTATTGAACAAAGCTTTCAACCAAGAGCACATGCCAAAATGGTAAGGGACACTAGCTCACCCCAAACATATGCCAGAAAGAAGAAATCAAAAACCCTTGGGGATGCACAGGGTTCATACACTGTGTAAACTGGTGCTAAAGACACAGTCACTGCACCTTCACAAATTCAGCTTGATGTGGCTCCAATAAATGTGGAGTCACAGCCAAAATCATTAGTTATAGAAGCACCTCAAACACCAAATTCTCCCACAAACTCTCTGGATGTGGACATGATCAACACATCAATTCCTGATTCCCCTTCTTTAACTCTGTTGGGGAAGCCAAAATCTAGAGCAAGTGAGCATCATCTTTTGGATGATTTGTTGGCTCACTTGCCAATTCTTTCAGGAACTGTTGAAACATCTGTGCCCAAAATCTCATCAATCAGCACAGAGTCCACAATAGTTTCAATTCTAAATTCATTCATTTCTACTCTTTCGATGGATATTGCTCATCCGTCGAGTAGTGATTGTATCCCGGCGGATAAGCTTAACAACATTTATCCGTTGGATAGTAAAACTGCTAACCTGATGGATATTCCTCATCCGTCGGGTGTCTCTGCACAACTTCAAATTTCATCCATTATCTCTAGTGCAGAAGACTTAGTGGTTGTACAGTCACTCTTAGGATTGAGGGAAGAGAGTGTTATGAGTGAGAGCCTGGGTTGCTCCCAGGAAAAAGGAGAGGAAAAGAGTGAAAATATGTAATCCATTTCTTTAGGATTGGTAAAAGAGAGTGAGAGGAGTCCCACCTTAGATGGTAAAGGTGAGGGTGTGAGGATGGGGAGCCAGGGTGAGACCCTGATGCAACAAAAGAGAGAACAAGAGAGAAATACAGATACAGGAGCTATAAGGATGGATGTCATTGCTAGTGAGTTAATGAATGTCCAGGATGCAGACAGGGAGGGACTATCTTAGCAACCTCAAGCTGCTATAGACTCCACCTCCCTTGATGCTGAGGCATTTACTCACCCTATTCCATCTTATCAACTTCTAGATGAACAAGGCAATGACAATACAGAAAGGATGCTCAATTTGGTGCATACCACTCAGTCAATGCTAAGAGCTAAGGATACCATCACAGCTTTGCCCTCTACAGCTGGTGATGTTGATTATGAGACTGGTGGTTCAGCAGATTTCTTTGGGGATGAAGGAGAAGATAGTGAAGAAGAGCCATTGGACATAGGGGGAGAAGTACTTTCCAATTCAAGATCAGGCATGCCATCATGGGCATTTTCAAAACATTATGATGGACACTACTTCAAGACAACCCTGATCCAACTCATAAATCAGACAAATTCTGCTCTTCAAACCACTACAAATGCCAACACCAAGAAGCTCCTTCAAGCACATCTTGCTTCTCTGCAACTACAACAAATTCAAGGCTTCCAACATGCTAGAGATGCCAACACCATCAAAGGAGATATTGATGAAATGAAGAAGGCTATTTCTGATAAAATGGACTCTAAGCTTCCAGAAGTTACAATGCTTGACATCAAGAGATAACTCAGGAAAAATTCGGATATTACCACAAAGATAGATGCCTTGGATACAAAGATGACAGCTATGGAAGCATCTATAACAGCCATTCATCTACATCAAGCTCAACAGACAGACTTACTTCAGAAACTGGTGGCTGCACAAACCTCCTCCTCTACTCAACTTGATGATAACAAAAAGGGGGAGAAAGGACCAAGTGAGGGGGAGAAGCTTCACATTCAAATCAGTAAAGTAATTATGCCTATAATTGCTTTCACCAAGCAACCAGTTACAGACAGTATTGATCTGATCAATGAAGCAGCAGCCAATTTAAGAGCAGCTGAAAAGGAGCAGTTAAAGCCAATCAACTGGGAGAAGATTGATGAGGACATTCAGAAGAAGTTTGGGCTAGTAAAGAAGCCAGGAAAAGTCAGCCATTCATCACTCTCAAGTCAGACAGATTTCTGTGAATGAAATGAGCATGAATTATCTGGAAAGGGGACAGCCATCCTGCATCAAATCTCCAAAGGCTGAAATAATTCTGAAGCCACGGGTGAACTATCTAAAATCATCATTAAAGAACCTTTGGATAGAGTGTATGAGACACCTAGGCCTGATGAGAAGAAACTGTTATCAAGGTCAATTGCCTTCTACAAGGATCCAGCTGATTCAGCTTTAAAAAGGAGGATTGCTAATGTTTTCAGGAATGGGAAAGAAATTTGTGTGGTGGCTGGACATCCTCAATTTGCTCAAGCAAAGTGAGAAGAAAAGGCAAGATTAAAGCAGGAAAAGAAGCAGGCTATTCTAGATGCTAAAAAGGCTAAACAAAAGAAAGAGTAAGCTGCTATCTTGGCCAAGCTACAAGCTGTGAAACCAACACAACAAATTTCTGCTCAGCCATCTGAAATCACTGAATCTCAAGATCCAAAGAAGCAAGCTGAACCACAACAGATTAAATCTCAAAGATACAAGGAATTGGCCAAAAGAACCAAAAAGAAATTGAAATTTGTTGGTAAGGAATTGGAGGATCAGTTTCCCAAGGAATCCACTCCAACTACAACTCAAGCATCAAAAACCTTGTGGTATTTGAAGACATCAAGGTGGTGGATCTTTACAGGAACATTCATGATGAACCTATTGTACCTAAGGATGAACCAATAGACTGGGAGAGCCTACCAATTCCTGACTTCAATCTGCCAATCCTTAACAAGCCAAAGAGAATAAAGTCAAGAGCAGTCAAGAAAGTGAAGTTGTCACCTCTCAAATCCAAATCTCTAGTCAAAGCTCAATCTAAAGTCAACAAGGGAGATTACATGTACTTGTGACATCAAGGAATTCTCTGATCTAAATCTCTATCTAGATGAACTAGAAGAAGTGAGAAGAATTGATGCATACAGAAATTTATCTGAAAGGTTAGTTTTCAAGTACAAGGGAGGAAAGGAGATTCAATGGCCACTTCACAGGATCCTTCAGGAAAGCCAAACTGTACTGATAAAGGTTTATTCATCTTTTAAGAAAAACTTTGGGTTCAATGTAACTGCAAGAAGACTGGTTCAAAAGAAGATTGAAGAACTGAGGAGTATTAGAGCTAAAGATACACTCCCAAAGACTCTAATTATTCCTTACACAGGGAGAAGAGTGCATCTAAGCCCCTACTGGCTGATGGAGTTCATGGATGACAAAAGAGTTAGAAGATTTTTCAGATTAGAAGACCAATTGAGCATCTCTAGCAATGAGACTTATCATTTTTTCATGAATATCACTAATGCACTTTCATGTGCAAAATAGTCTTAACAGACTGATAGGTTTGAGGGTAGTACTCCTGAGAGGGAGCTATCTAAATCCTCTCCAGTTCAATTGGAGGTTCCTCATGGAGGAACAACTCCCTTCACAACTCTATCAGAAGCTGCCTCAGCAGCCAAAGCTAGAAGTACAATTGCCTTTGACAATGTCATGAGAAAGGCAAGCATAGCACATTCAAGTACCAGTATGTTACAAGACATACAAGAGTTTGAGGCTGGTGCACATGGCAGTAACCCAGTCAAATCCCCTCCAATTCAATTGGAGGTTCCCACTATAAGTGGAGAACAACACACTGTCAAAACCACAGAGCAATCTGTGAGTCAAACTGTGACCCTAGTCAAAAATATTTATGAACTCACTCATCTGGTGAAATCAGTATGATTAGACCTATATGGATTTCCCCTACTCATATGATCACAGATTATCTCTTCTCAGCCACCTCTAATTTCTGTAGGACAAACAACAATTGAGCCTTTCATGTGAGAATGTGAGAAAAGATTGAGAGAATAACTGAAAATAAGAGAGGCATGATCCTTCCTGGTAAAAGGAGAGGTAGATGGGTGTCTGGATTTAGCAATCCTTGTGAGGTTACTCTGACTCTTAAAAGTCATGAGACTAGTGCAGTGAGAAGTAGTGAGACTACTTATTCAAAAGAACATAGAGCTTAAGAATTTCCTATTCTATTCTACTTGAATAACTCATCACTACAGACTTCACTAAAGCTTGAAGCTGCTGATGGTGTTCTAAATGGACATTGACAAAAGCTTAAACAATGTGCATCTAACTGGATATTTCTTCTTGAAGATAATATCAAAAAGAGGGAAAATATATCTAAATGCCAAAACAGCTAATGGATGTTGCCAGATAATAATATTCTTTTCTTGATAGGGGGAGAATGAAGAGTAAATTTAAATGCAACTCACAAAAGAAGATCAGATGGGAAGATTGGTTTCTGTATTTAGATAAAGTTTTGACATTATCAATCAGAACTTGTGCATAATTTCATAATGAACAAGTTGGGGGAGATTGTAATATATAATAGATGATGTTAAAGATTACTGGAGCTAACAATGTCATTAGCATTTATGATCTGAGTAGAAGATTAATGAACAGTTATTTCAGTAATTAGTTAAACTTGGGGTTAGTCTTGTTAACTGTTAGATATATTTGTGATGTCATGTCTAATCTGATTTGTTTAGTTTCAGAACTTATTATCAGAATTTAACTGGAAATCAGAACTTACTAAAGACAGGAAGTTATCAGAACTTAAGGCATCGGAACTTATATCAGGACTTAAGTGCGGGTACACTTCAGATAAGGATAGTAGCTGATTTACAGGAGAGGATCTGGATTAAACAAGTAAAGATATGCATGAAGAATTGGACAACTATAGGACTGCAGTAGACAATCTCTGATTGATGTATTTTAGGAAACATAACATATCATATCAATTAGGAGATATCTTGTAACTGTGTAGTATATAAACACAGATTAGGGTTTACACTATATGTGTTATCAATTATGAGAATATTATTCATTGTAACCCTAGAAGCTCTTAGTGATATCATACATCATTGAGAGAGTAGATTAAACCTACTGTAACAGAGTTTGATATATTGAATAAACTTGTTTTCTGTTACATACTTGTGTTCATAATCGAATTGATTGTAGATACTATATTCAACCCCCTTCTATAGTATCATTGAGGCCTAACAAGTGGTATCAGAGCCAATCTGTTAAGCTTACAAACAGTTAAGATCCAAATAAACAATCAATCATGTCTGATCAAGCAAAAATACCAGACCCTCAAGAACATGTAAAGGTTAAACCCATTCAAAATACCAGTAGATATGAAACCATCAGGGTTCCTTTGCTCAGCGTGTCTGAGTACCCTATATGGAGTGTGAAGATGGCCATGTTTCTGGAAGCTACAGATCCAGAATATTTAGACATAATTTATGATGGTCCACACAAACCCACAAAGCTTTCTGTTGCAGTTGGGAATGAGCCACAGAGGATGATTCCTAAAGAAAAGAGATAATTCACCACTGAAGACATCTCTTCACTAGGAAAGAATGCAAAAGTAAGACACTTGCTTCATAGTACACTTGATAATGTCTGTAAAAGAAATCTGGGATGCATTGGAAGTGAGATATCAAGGAACAAATGCCATCAAAAAGAACAGGAAGACAATACTCACATAGGATTATGAGCAATTTAACTCAAAATCTGATGAGTCACTAACTGAGACATATGACAAATTCACAAAGCTATTGAATGATCTGTCACTAGTGGATAAGGAATATGATCCAGAAGATTCAAATATGAAATTCCTACTAGCTCTTCTTGAAAAGTGGGATTTAAAAGCTACTACAATAAAAGACAACTATGAACTTGATGATATGTCTCTTGATGAAATCTATGGGATGCTCAAGACTCATGAACTTGAGATGGAGCAAAGAAAGAAGAGGCATGGAGGGAAGTCTAAGACAGTTGCTTTAAAGATTGAAGAAAAGCCAATTATCTCTAGGAAGGCAAAAGGAAAGGCTCTCATCATACAGTCTGATTCAGAGACATCAGATTCTGATGATGATGATTCAGAACCTGAAAATTTATCTGAAGTGGATGTAGATGCAGAGATGATGCAACTGTGTGCTCTTATGGTGAAGGGTATCACAAAAATAGCCTACAAGAAATTCAGAAAGGGTAAGAAGTTTTCTAGGAAAGGAGGAAGTTCTGACAAGAAAGGGTTCAGAAAGACTAAAGGCAAAGGAGGAAAGTCTGACAGAGGAGACAATTCAAATGTCAAATGCTACAATTGTGGTGAAAGAGGCCACATCTCTCTTGATTGCAAGAAAGGAAAAGGTGGTAAAGTCCAGGCACTTATCACAAAGAAGAAAAACTGGGCAGACACTTCAGAATCTAAAGAAGAGGTGAACTATGCCCTAATGGAAAATGCTGATAGCAGTTCTGATGCTGCTAAACTGGAGGTACCTCTATCAACTTTTGCTTTTGATACAGAAGATATTACTGAGTTAAGATTATTTCTGGAAAACATTTATATTAGCTATAGAGATTAGACTTTAGAGAATGAAAGATTAAAATCTGAAAATCTAAAGTACTAAAACAGAATTAGTTATCTAGAAGAAGAGTTAGTCAAGATGAACACTATTCAGACAGAGAGAGATAATGTTGTGTATGTTAAGAATGAATTGCTTAAACAGAATGATTATCTAAAAACTGAATTAGAAAAAGAAAGAGAAATCATCTGAACTTGGACTAACTCAGGCAAAATAAATCAGAATATTCTAAGTAGTGGAAACTGGAAAGAGGGGTTAGGTTATAAAGATGGTAAAAGTGAGAAAGGGACTTTTCTAATTAAGCCAATTGCTATCAAACAGACTAAAAAGCCAAAGGTAAATCCTGTTAAATTTGTTGCAAAAACTGTTGTGTCTGATTCTGAAGATATGAAAGACTCTAAAACAGAAGTTAAAGAAAAGTCAACTTCTGACAAATTAAAACAGGATAAAGCAGCTTTAATAAACATTGGATTAATGACAAAGAAGCAGCTTAAGTATAAGCTGAAAGATATTAAAAATGTGAACAAGGTAAAGGAAGCTAAAAAAATAGGAATGGAAAGGAAGGTGTGAATAAAAGTAATAATTATATGCCTGTTCCTAATGCTCCTAGAAAGAAATGCTATAATTGTGGAAACTCTAACCATCTTGCTTCTTTTTGTAGGAAAAATAAAGATATAAACTCTTTACCTCCTAGATCAGGAGTTAAGAGTCAGTCTATTAGGTTTAAACCACAAAATCCTTGTTTTCATTGTGGTAGTTTATGGCATTCTATTTATACTTGTAAGGAATATCATAGTTTGTACTATGATTACTATGAAATAAAACCTTCTTTGAAGAAAGTTAGTGTAATTCCTTCTAGTGTAAATTTTGATGCAAAGTCTGATATAAAGTCTGATAAAAAACATGTTAGCATAAACTCTGAAACTAAATCCGCTGCAAATACTAACAAACTTAACAAGGCCAAAGGATCCAAGCAAGTCTGGGTCCTTAAAACTAATCAATAGTGGTCTTTGTGATTGCAGGGCAACAGGAAAAACATCCTGGTTCTGGACAGTGGGTGTTCAGGACATATGACTGGAAATAAAGCCCTGCTATCAGACTTTGTGGAGAAAGCTGGCCCAGGAGTTTCTTATGGAGATGGCAACATGGGAAAGACTCTGGGATATGACAATATCAATCTTGGGAATGTCATAATTGAATTAGTAGCTCTTGTCTCAGGACTTAAATACAATCTGCTAAGTGTGAGTCAAATCTGTGACAGAGGTTATCATGTGGATTTCTTTGAGGAACACTGTGAAGTTGTAAGTAATTCTACAGGCAAAGTGGTTCTGAAAGGTTACAGACATGGTAACATATATGAAGCCAGACTTTTAACAAACTCTGATGGTTCTGCAATCTGTCTGTTAAGCAGAGCATCAATTGAAGAAAGCTGGAATTGGCACAAGAGACTCTCTCATTTAAATTTCAACAACATAAATGAGCTAGTAAAGAAAGATCTTGTGAGGGGACTACCAAAATCAATATTTGCTCTTAATGGTCTTTGTGACTTATGTCAAAAGGAAAAACAAAGAAAATCTTCATTCAAGAGCAAAACTGAATCCTCAATTCTTGAGCCTTATCACTTACTACATGTTGATCTATTTGGTCCTGTCAATGTCATGTCTATTGTAAAGAAGAAATATGTTATGGTTATAGTGGATGAGTTCACAAGATACACTTGGGTGTATCACTACAAGAAAAAGGTGAATAGACATCATATGTTAGACATCGGTCGAATGTGCCACCGATGTCTAAACTGTTATAGACATCATCCCACGGAAATGCGATGTCTATGTTGTTAGTAGACATCGCTTTATTTAAGACCGATGTCTATATTTTGAAAACAAAATGAACGCGGCAAAGCCCCCCTTTCTTTCCCCCCTTAGCCAATTTTTCCCCCTTAACGAATTCACTCTCCCTCTCTTCAGACAAATTAGTTAAAATAATCTAAACTAAAAACTAAAAACCGCTCTCTCTCTCTCAAACTCTCTCTCCCTCTTCAATCTCTCTCAAACTCTCAGACCCTCTTCCGTCACTGGTTCTCTCCCACCCAAACTCTTTCTCCCTCTCTCTCACTCACCATCTCTCTCTCGTCCGTCTCAACCTCTCTCTAAAACACACAAACTGTCTCTCTCTCTCTCTCTCGCTCTCAAACTCTCACCGGAGTCTCGCCATTGTTTTGTCGTGGTCTCGGTCGTACTCTCTCTGACCTGTCGCCGCTGCTGCAATATACTCAACCAAAGCAACTGCGCTCACTCTTTGTACTCTCACATTTGCACTGAAATTAGGTTTATTTCTCCTCCTTTTTCATTTTGTAAACTTGAATTAACCTGCATGTTAACTATTAATTTAGAATTTTGAAAACCTTTGATTTGAAAATTGTGTGTTTTTTAAATTGAAACCCTAGATTTGAAAATTGGGGATTTTTTAAATTGAAACCCTAATTTATACTAAGTGGGTGTTGCTCTGTAATTATCTTGTTGCTTGTAAATTTTGGTTTTGATTTTACATTTTTTTAATTTTAATTGTGCTTAATTGTATCTCTCTGTTTTGGCATATGTAATTACTTATAGGATAATTGTATTTTAATTGTATATCTCTATTTTTCAGTGTTGTTCTGTTAGCAATGAATTAGGATAGTGGTATAAAAACATTGATAACAATTTTGTCAATTGTTATCCTAATTTATGTTTGATAATTATGTTTTACTTGTTTTATTTTAAAATTAGATAGTGGTACAAAAAAACAGTAGGAATATAATAAATAATATTAATCATATAAGTTATAAGACTAAAATTTTAGTGATATACCAGGTGGTTTTATATGGACAAGTCTTGGATAAAAGCCGATAGGGATTCTTTGCAATATGAGATTGGTGTCAAAAATTTCTTGATATTTGCCGAGGAAAATGCTAAAAACCCAAAAAAAATACCGTTCCCTTGTGTACGCTGCGTTAACTTCAAAAAATTTACTGTCAAGATAATCAGGGGTCATCTTTATGAATCTGGTTTTAGTTTAGGATAGTTGGATTGGATTTGGCATGGAGAAGGGGTTGCTAGTAGTACTAAGTCATCAGTTGGTAGTACTTGTCCTGATAAAAAGTCCACACCCCCTTCAGAAACATATAATATATGTCAAGCAACATATAATGATGATGAATATTGGGATAATGAATCTGATGACTTTAAGAGGTATGTTGCTGATACGGAACAGCCTCTTTTTTAGGGAAGCGAGTGCACTAAACTTGAGTCAGTCCTCAAATTACATAATTGGAAGGCTAGGTTTGGAGTTAGTGATAAAACCTTTACCGATCTTCTTGAATCCATTTGCTCTTTTCTTCCTAAAGAGCATGTGCTTCCGGGTAGTATGTATGAAGCTAAGAAAACCTTAACTGAATTAGGACTTGAGTATGTCAAAATCCACGCTTGTCCAAATGACTGTGTGTTATACAGGGACCAGCTGCCGAGTCTTTATCTGAGTGTCCCAAATGCCATCTTTCTCGCTGGAAAATTGGGAAAGATGGTAAAGTTAGGGTTAATGTTCCAGCCAAAGTGATGTGGTATTTTTCGATAACCCCTAGATTTAAATGACTGTTTAAATCTGATGCTACTGCTAAATTAATGAGTTGGCATGCGAAGAATCGATCTATAGATGGAAAGATGCGTCATCCATCTAATTCTCCTACTTGGAGAAATGTAGATTGTAGGTGGACCGAGTTCGGTAGCTAGGCTAGAAATATACGCTTAGGATTAGCGGCCGATGGTATAAATCCACACAACAATGGATTAAACAATTGATATAGCTGTTGGTCGGTCATGTTAGTAATGTATAATCTTCCTCCATGGTTATGCATGAAGAGGAAGTTTATGATGTTATCGACATTGATTTCTGGCCCATATGAGCCTGGAAATAACATTGACATATATCTACAACCAATGATCGATGATTTAAAAAAATTGTGGGAGGAAAGGGAACCAAATGTGTATGATGCACATAGCAAATATGTCTTCACTTTAAAGGCAGTTCTGATGTGGACGGTAAATGACTTCTAGGGATACGAAAATCTGTCAGGCTGCATAAATAAGGGGTATAAGGCTTGTCCAGTATGTGGTGATAACACTGTCGCTAGATATTTAAGTCATAGTAGGAAAATGTGTTATCTAGGCCATCGTCGGTATTTAGATGAGCATCATCCTTATAGGAGGCAGCGGATAGCATTTGATGGACAACAAGAACTTGGCTACGCACCTGAGCCACTTAGCGGAGAAGAAGTGTTAATGCAACAGCAGCAACTTGAATTTAGTTTTGGGAAGGGGGAAGGCGAAAAAGGTAGAGTATGCATGGAAAAAGAAATCATTTTTCTTTGAATTGGAATATTGGAAATTCCACCACGTGCGTCATTGTTTAGATGTTATGCACATTGAGAAGAATGTATGCGAAAATATAATTGGGACACTACTTAATATGAAATACAAGACTAAGGAAAGTGTTGCCTCTTGTCTTGATATGATTGATATGGGTGTAAGGACTGATTTAGCTCCTGAAATAGGTGAAAAAAGGATATACTTACCTCCTTCCCCTTTTACTTTGTCTAAAAAAGAAAAAAAACTATGTTGACATCATTGTCCAATATGAAACTTCCATATGGACATGAATCAAATATCAGAAACTATGTATCACTGATTGATATGAAGTTGTATGGGTTGAAATCGCATGACTGCCATATCCTACTCCAGCAGTTACTACCGGTTTGTATTCGTTCCGTGCTTTCAAAAAATGTTAGGGCAAGTATAATAAGATTGTGCTTTTTTTCAACTCCTTGTGCAATAAAGACGTAGATGTGTCAAAATTGAGTAAACTCCAAGCAGATTTGATTTTGATCTTATGTGAGTTGGAAAAAATATTCCCTTCATCCTTTTTCGATGTTATGGTACATCTCACAGTCAATTTAGTAAGGGAATTACGGTTATGCGGACCAGTTTTTTTATAGATGGATGTTTCTATTTGAAAGATTTAATAAAATATTAAAGAGCTATGTCTGAAACTGATTTTATCCGGAAGGTTGTATAGCTGAAGGCTATCTGAAGGAAGAATCAACCGATTTTTGCACGGGGTTCTTTAGCGAGAGTAGTAGAACTGCAGGTCTTCAGAAAGATGATGACAAGTTTTCCGGTCCAATAGATCGTGTGACAATGAAGTCTATTGCCAAAAAAGGACGAGATGAGGCACATCTCGCGGTCCTTCTTAATAATCCTGAAGTGGAACCATACGTTCGGTAAGTAAAATATTTATAAGTATATTTATAAGTGTTTTAGTTATTTTTAGTAGGTGGCTCATTCTATGTACTTGCAATATTTTCATATTGCATAAGGAACACTTGGAAAGAATTTATCAAGGAAAAAAGAAGAGTGTACGGTGGCTTTTGGGAGAGCACAATCGACAATTTCCTGATTGGTTTCAACAAAAAGTTAGTTTACATTCTTTTTTTATTTTATTACAAATTTATGCAAGTCGTGCATTTAATTGAAATTAAGTTTTATGCATCCTTACTTTACTTGTAGGTAAGTATAGAAATGAAGGAAAATTCTGAAGCCGTGTCTAAAACAATTAGATGGTTGGCTGGAAAGCCTTCATTTTCAGTGCTGACGTACGAAGGCTATATTGTTGACGGGGTCCGTTACCATACGAAGGACCGAGATAATGCTAGGGTAGTTCAAAATAGTGTTGTTTTATTAGTTTCTAGGATAGTCCAAGTGTCTAGTGCTAAGGATGTAAATCCCATGGAGTGTGAGTTAACATTCTATGGGATTGTACAAGAAATCTGGGAGTTAGATTACCATACATTCAAGGTCCCTTTATTTTTGTGTACATGGGCAGCCACTGATAGAGGAGTCAAGTCTGATGATCTTGGTTTTACGCTCGTGAACTTCAATCGACCAGACCACAAACAGGACAAATTTGCCTCTGTTGACCAAGTCAGCCAAGTCTTTTATATCAAGGATCCATGTGATGCAAATTGGTCAGTTGTGTTATCGTCAACAACTCGAGATTATCATGACGTGTACAATGAAGATGTGGGAGAAGTTCTGGAGGTACTCGAGGGGTATTCGCAATGCACAAGTAATTGTGAAGAAAGCGCGTGGAAAAAAATTTAAAGTCACATGTGATCAGTGTGGAATTCTTAACGGGGAAACCAGGGCCCGACTGCAGTCCTATATCGGTATGTTAGCCAGGACTACAATTCTAATTGATATTGCTAATTGGACAAGTGTAGATCCTGAATTAAAATCAAAGATTTAGATAGATATTCAGGTACTCCACAACCCCTTCAATTTTTTTGCACTTGTTCTGTTAATTTCTTAATTTAAAATTGTTATTATTCCTTGTGTTTTTTGCCAGTCAACGTTCATAGTTGGTCCACACTGTGAGGACATTGTCTTAAAGTCTGCGGGCTCTAAATGGCGACAATTTAAAACCAATTTGACGAGGAAGTTTGTGCTTCCGTTTGTTGGAGACAAGAAGAAACTGAATAAGCCACCTAAGAGATATGCTTTTATCAGTAAGTCAACATGGAAGAATTTTGTGAAGCAAATGACTGATACTAGCTGGACGGTATATATTTTATTTTATTGGACTTTTGTAATTCTCCAACTGTTTTTCCCTTTCCTGTTAATTTTCATACTTAGTATTGTTTTTTAATTATCGGCATTGCTGTTTTATGATTATGTTAATCCTGTTGGATTTTTTTAATTATTTTCATACTTAGTATTGTTTTTTAATTATCGGCATTGCTGTTTTATGATTATGTTAATCCTGTTGGATTTTTTTAATTATTTTCATACTTAGTATTATTTTTTAATTATCGACATGTCTATTGTATCATCATGTTATTCTTAGTATTATTTTTTAATTATCGACATGGTTGTTAATACTTCTGTAATTTTTTGCAATATCAATAGAATGCTCTGTTGGAAAAAAAAGAGAAGGGTGAAATAGAATTTTTTCGAGGTGAAGACGTTCTGACTACAGCTTTGGACAGTCGTGAACATTCAGGAAGCGTTCGGGCTGTTGGTGGGTACGTAACTCCAAAACAATACTTTAAGCTGCCTAGAGAGAAAAAGATTCGAATCACGAAGAAAAAGTTGATGGCACGTGATCGAGAAAGAGATGAAAAGGTCGATAAAAAGACGCAGGCTCTTGAGGCAGAGATTGCTGAGTTGAAGGCAATGATGGCTTCAGGGATTGCTCTTCACTTCCCAATCATGTCGGAAAAGGCAAGTCATCAGCCAGAAAAAGCATTTGTAGTGGCCTGTAGTGATGATGACGACGATGTTTATGAATGCGTTCCAACACCTGCACCTCCTGGAGTTTTGGTAATTTATCAATAACTTAGTATTTTTTTAATTATTATTATGCAGTAATGATTTCTTTTCAACTTGGTACTTTATATTTCATATTTATGTTTGGTTTTTTTGTATGTATTAGGGGCAGAGATCGTGTGAGCTATCCGTCAACACGATAGACAACAAGGTTGCTTTTGGTATGGTGTACCCTGGTAAGGATAAAGAAAAAGTGCATGGAATTGATATACCACTTGGAAATAAGTGTGTATCTGTTGATGGGCTACTCAAACCAGATGCGTTGCTTCCGGTGTCGGTACGTGGCAAAATGGCGACAGTCCGCGATGCACTTGGCTCCTTTTTAGCATGGCCTGAAGGACTAATCAGCTACACAACTCGAACGGTATGAGGATATTTAAATTGTTGTCTGGATTTAAAAATTAAAAAATACTTTTGTCTGGATTTCAAATTTTGGTAGTTTAATTGTCTACAGATTAAGAAAAAAGAAAGGAAGCGGCCAGGTACAAAGCCAGGTCTAGATTTGAATAATTTGAAGTCAGATTTATTGGAAGCAAAGCCAAGTGCAAAAGTGCCAAAAGGCTTTAACTTACTCTATAAGCATGATGTTACATGGATGAAGACTACTAGGGTTTCGATATAAATTAAATGCGAAAAAGAAGTGTTTGGACATGAGAAAGTAATTTACTTGTTACATGAGAATGTTCAAGCGGTGTTGGAGTTTGAAATGCTAGGGCAACCTGTACTTGCATCTAATATGGTGTAAGTTTCTTTTTTTTCCTTTTTTCAATTTTAGTAATTTTGTGGTTCAGGTTTGTTTAATTATGTCTTTTGGTAAGTAAGTTCTTACTTTGTGATATTAAAAAGCTGAATAGTACGTAAAATAGTATATAATGTATGAAATTTGTCTTTGACCTATTTTTTAATAAAAATAGTATGCATTGGATTTTAGCCATTATTTGGGAAGGTGAAATATATTTTCTTAATCCTCTCCCTCACCCAGTACATTTTCCAGATCTTGAAAAGGCATTATCGAGGTAATTTTGTTTTTCCTGCAACATTTGATGAGAACTTATGATAATATGTGGTCTTATCAGTTTATTTAAATGATGTAGGGCATTGAAAAGTTTTAATTTTGAAACTGGTTGGGGAAATCACAAGCCATCCAAAGCAAAATTTCTAAGTGTAAGCGCTTTTTTGTGCTTTCGTAATTATGGTTAATAAATAGTTTAGTTCAGTTGTAATTTTTTGCTTTGGAACAGGGGTCTCCTAAGCAACCTAGTGGCAAGGAATGCGCTTATGTAGTCATGCACTACTTGAAAGAAATCATCAACGACACTAGATTGACTTTTACTACAAAGGTGTGCATCCTCGTTTTGGCATTGGGATTATATAAAGGTCCACTTTTCATTTTATAAAAATAAAGTTTGTTTGAATTTTTCAGTGGCTACAGTGTTACACTGAGGAGCAGCTTGATGAAGTACGTGTTGAAGCTCTCGGATATATCCAAGAGCACATCTGAACAGTTTCTAGTGCTACTTTGGTTTTGGACAGGTTATGTAGATCTGAACATTTGATATTATGGTTGTGGACTAGCTAGTGCATGTAGTTATTTAGGAGTTGGTCTTGCGGATTGGTAGATGTTTGTTTTGCGGATTGGTAGATGTTGGTTATCCGGATTATTGATATCGATCTTGCGGATTGATATTTGTTGGATGTATGTTGTGAATGGTATTTATGGCCGGATTGCGGATATTGTAAATGCGCGTGCAATTTTAAAATTTTGTGTTTGCATATATAGACATTAGTTTTATTTATGATTCCTTGAAAAGTAATGTCTATTGGTAACATCCACGTCATATTTTTTGTAAAACTGATGTCTAAAACTCTTATTAACATCAATTTTTTCATTGCAAAAGTGATGTCTACAAATATAATGTACATCACTTCTAGAAATAAAAAGATGATGTTGAAAATAGGTATAGACATCAGGAAAAAACGATATTTAACAATACATATAAATTAGTTTTAAAATAATAAAATCGATGTCTTTATACACATAGACATCGTCCAAAACCGATGTCTAACATCTTAATCAATATCACTTTTTTATAAATAAAACCGATATGTATATAGAAAAAGACATCGCCTAAAAGTGATGTCTAAGATGCAATAACACATCGGTTTTGTTTTTAAAAAAATGATGTCTTTATGTAAACAGACATCGCCCAAAACCGATGTCTAATATATCTTTGGACATCATTTTTTTTAAAAACCGATGTCTAACAGCTTAAAGACATCGCTTTTAGGCGATGTTTAAGGTATTCTTAGACATCAAAACTGATTTAAAAACTGATGTCTAAACCTTTTTTTGTTATGTTAGCAATTGTTGCACAAGAAGAATGAAACTGCATCTACTATAACTGATCATGTCAGACAGCTGGATAATATAGTCAAAGATTCTGGTAAAATAATAAGAAGTGATAATGGCACTGAGTTCAAGAATTCAATCATGGAAGAGTTCTGCAAAGGGCATGGAATAAGCAGGAATTTTCTGCACCTGGAACTCCACAGCAGAATGGAGTTGTTGAAAGAAAGAACAAGATTCTTATTGAAGTTGCACGAACTATGCTTGATGAAGCAAAGCTACCAACCTATTTTTGGGCTAAAGCTGTGCAGACTGCTTGTTTTACACAGAATGCTACACTCATAATCAAGCATGGAAAAACACCATATGAGATGGTGAAGAAAAAGAAGCCAAATCTGAAATATTTTCATGTATTTGGATGCAAGTGTTTTGTTCTTAAGACTCATCCTGAATAGCTGTCAAAATTTGATCTAAAAGCTGATGAAGGAATTTTTGTTGGATATCCACTTTCCACAAAAGCCTTCAGAGTCTACAATTTAAGAACAAGGGTTGTCATGGAATCTATCAATGTATTTTTTGATGATAAAAAGATTACTGGACTTGAAGATTTCAATGATCATGATCAGCTGAGATTTGATAATGAAGATGTAAATTCTGATTCTGTAAATTCTGATGACCTAAATCCTGATCCTGTAAGTTATGACGGGTAAAATTCTGATGTCATTGAAACTGTGGTAACTGCTTCAAAGGAAATTGCACCTGTTCAGGGTGAGCAAGCTGATGATCATACCACATCTCAAGACTCTCAAGAAACATTAGAACCAGTCGCTGGCTCTTCAAGTTCTGATTCATCAAGTTCTGATGAGCCAAATTCTTACAATTCTGAAAACTCTAATTCTTAAATTCCTGAAGGATCCAACTCAAATTTTGGAATCTCAGAGAGCATAACTTTAGGGGGAGCATCAGAAAATACTGATGGGGACAACATGGATCATGAAGGAGGATCCAGTTCTAGAAATCAACTTCCATCTGCAAGGAAGTGGACTAAATCACATACACATGACTTAATAATTGGAGATCCTGAAGCAGGTGTCAAAACTAGAACATCAACAACAAATGAATGTCTCTATTATCCTTTCTATCTCAAACTGAACCAAAGAAAGTGGAAGAAGCTCTTCAAGATAGTGATTGGGTGCAAGTAATGAAGGAAGAGTTAAATGAATTTGAAAGAAATAAAGTCTGGACCCTAGTGCCAAGACCAAAGAACAGGTCCATTGATGGCATAAAATGGGTGTTCAGAAACAAAACTGATAGTGATGGCATAATAACAAGGAATTAAGCAAGGCTAGTTGCTAAAGGTTACTCTCAACAGGAGGGTATTGATTATGATGAAACATATGCTCCAGTTGCTAGATTGGAAGCCATAAGAATCTTTTTGGCTTATGCTGCTCACAAGAGGTTTAAAGTCTTTCAAATGGATGTAAAGAGTGCATTTCTCAATGGAGAATTAGAGGAAGAGGTTTATATTGAACAACCTCCAGGATTTGTAGATCCAAAATTTCTTAATCATGTCTACAAACTTGATAAAGCACTCTATGGCCTAAAGCAAGCTCCAAGAGCATGGTATGAAACCCTAGCACAATTTCTTCTGGAAAGTGGATTTACCAGAGGAACAATTGATAAAACTCTGTTCTATATCAACCATGGCAAGGACTTACTTTTAGTCCAAATTTATGTTGATGATATCATTTTTGGTTCTACAAATGCCAAACTCTGTGAAAAGTTTTCAAAGCTAATGTAGTCAAGATATCAAATGAGTATGATGGGAGAACTTAGCTATTTTCTGGGAATTCAAGTCAAGCAAACTAAATCAACTGCATCAACTTTTATAAATCAATCCAAGTACACCAGAAATTTACTCAAGAAATTTGGAATGCAAGACAGTTCTACTGCATCAACTCCCATGGCCACTACCACCAAGTTAGATAAAGATACTGGAGCATCAGTAGATATTACTAACTACAGAGGTATGATTGGCTCTTTACTCTATTTAACTGCAAGTAGACCAGATATCATGTATGCTACCTGTCTTTGTGCAAGATTTCGGGTTAATCCAAGAGAACCTCATCTATTAGCTGTAAAAAGAATTTTCAAGTACCTCAAGGGTACAGTTGATCTAGGATTGTGGTATCCTAGGGAATCAGATTTTAAGCTAATAGGTTACTCAGATGCAAATTTTGCAGGATGCAAAATAGACAGGAAAAGCACTAGTGGAAGCTGCCAATTTCTTGGAGGCAGATTGGTTTCTTGGTTTAGCAAGAAACATAAATCAATTTCCACATCAACTGTAGAAGCAGAATATATTGTTTCAGGAAGCTATTGTGCACAGATTCTTTGGATGAAGAATCAGTTACTGGACTATGGGTTAGAATTTTCTAAAATACCCATTTACTGTGATAATCAAAGTGCTATTGCTATGACAGGTGATCTAGTTCAACAATCACTGACAAAGCACATCAACATTAGGTACCATTTCATAAGGGAACATGTAATGGAAGGTACAGTGGAATTGCATTTTGTTCCAACAGATCAAAAACTAGCAGATATCTTCACAAAACCACTATGTGAAGCTACTTTTACAAGACTGGTAAATGAACTTGGAATGGTTTCAGGTTCTTTCTCAAAATATGTTTAGTTTTTGTTCTCATACATCAGACTTTATGATCAGTGATTACAGATTTTCTTATCTCAATATAATTTGTGCTTAAATTGTAACATATTAAACAATGCCTATTATCTGAAGTGATTCTATAAACTCTGAAAGTGTTTTGAATATTCTGTGACTATTCAATCCATTCAATCCAATGAGGATTATCTTGTTAGATCCTGACTTAATAGTCTTTAACAAACTATGTATCCCATGTTTGAATTAGTTATTTATGTGGAAAGCAATAACACAAGCAAATTCTGATTTTGATCTTAGTCAAATTTACTTCCTGTATCTTATTACTAAGACACAAACTAGATTATTGCTTCTTATCTGTCAAATTCTGATGACAGTAAATCTTAAGAATGAATTACATCCTTGATAAGCCTCACTTATCTGTAGAAAATAAAAAAAAATTAAAATCAGGTACTCCTTTGAGATCTAGAGTAAATATGTGAAAGGGAAGATCCAAGTGCATTGCTGGTATTAAGTTATATGCATTAGAAAAGCAAATTCATTTCTCTTGGTGACTTTTCATATTCTCTGATTACTGGAGAAATATTCTGATAACAGCATAAATTCTGATGGCAGTTGTAACTCATTTACACTGAGAAGCCCTTGTCAAAAGAATTTCAAAAGATGCATAAAATAAGCACAAACAGTTGAGGCGGATTCTTGCATAACTTTATTCTACAGTAGACTTCACAATTCAAGACAGATTTTAAGCATTTTTCTTAGTTATGCCTTATTTTTAAGATATACTAAAGTTTATCAGACTTTAATCTTTATCTGATCATTTTCACATACACACATTATCACTTCATATGAATGATAAAAATTACTGTGGTGATTTAGTTGTTTCTGACAAATAGTTAAGTATTATTTGCATAAATTCTGAGGACAAGTTCTGATTATGTTCTGATGATTAAACTCTGAAGAAACCAGTCAGTATTTGTGTGAAGAAACACAGACACAGTCATTCATTTTATTGAGTACAGAAGCCATGTTCTGATGACCGTTAAATTCTGATAATAGTCAAGTTCTGATGCAAACTCTGATGCTTACGTGTCACATTTTAATTGGTTGACTTATTATTAGTTTTTACTATAACGGTCATTTTTTCAGAAAATAATTAAGTGAGATAAAAACAGTAATAATCATTTGATTAATGGGTTGCGTGTTAGTTTTTACATATGCATGTGTGCAATTATTACTACACATTTCCCGTGCCCACTAATTACTGCCTCGACTATTTACTGTGTGACAAGTGTAACTGTGCCGGTTTTACTTCCAAAAAGAGCCGTTGAGTGGAAAGAGTATAAATATTAGAGATAAAATATTATACAAATCTTTTACCTTCTATCATACTTTATCTCTTATTTCTTTTACTCTCTCTCTCTTTTTCTCTCTATTTTTTTGACGGACTTTCTTACAGGAATTTTATCAAACACTTTCTACACACATTATTTCACTTAATTTCTCACAGAAATGGCACCAAAGAACGTTATCTTTAGTGGAGCCAAGTTCGTCCCCAACAACTATATGGCTATTCTCAGCAAGGACGATGCTCCTTTAGATCTTCACTTCATTCAAGATTTTCTTGCTCGCAGTGAGATTAGGTATGCTTTGACCCAACCACAAGCACTCTCAAGAACACAAATACTGGAGTTTTGGAGGTCTGGAGTCTATGATAATGGTGGAGAAGATGGGTCTCCAAGCATCATTTTCACAACTGGGGAAGATGAGCACCTGGTTACCCTGTCTACTGTTCGACAAGCTTTGCATTTGCCAGAAAATTATACTTTCAATGCTCATATTGGGGATCCACTTCTACAGAGCATGATGGTCAATCTTGGCTATGAGAAAAGTCTGTCCAAGCTGGGACAACTGAAGAGGCCCTACATCAGAAGGGAGTGGAGCTTCTTTTTTGATTGCATCACCAGAGCATTTGCCAACAAATGCTCCAATTTTGATGCCATTCCAATTCTGAGTCAGCAAATAGGGTATGCACTTCTTAATCAAACTGATTTTGATTATGCTACTGCTATTTTGGGTTTTATTGGGGATAGGATGAAAGAGGACCCAAATACTGTTTACTTTGCTAGGTTTAGTCAGCTTATTTAGAGTTTTTGTTGTTCTGATAAGCCCCAAGTCTTTAATGACTTGATTCAAACTTTTAAACTTCATAAAAGGGCCTTCAAAGACTTGTTATCTGCTGATAATAAGAAAGACATACTAAGACCTCTTCAAATTCCTTAATCTATAAAACAATTCTTAGTAAACTCTGACCCCAACACATACACAACCAAATTTCCTGATGTTGCACCCTCTCAACCACCACAATCCACTTCTGGTGTCTCTCAGTAGATACCAGTTGTCAGCACTTCCAACCCAAAACCTAAACCAGCTACCAAGGTTTCCATACCTAAATCCTCAAGAGTGCAAACTGTTCCCAAATCTCCACCAAGGAGAAGAAGAAAGTTAATTCTGAGAGATGAATTTGATGAGGATGAACAAGTCCAGGTAGGTTCCTGCATCAGAACCTGTGACATTAGAAGCTGAAGAGGTAACTCCTCAAAAACAGAATGAAGCTGAGGGTTCTGAGATTTTAAAAAGGAAAAGACCTCCAAGTTCTGATACAGATCATGTCACCCTTCCATCTAGAAAATCAAAATCAAGGAAGACAAGAGCAGGTGTGCATCTTGCATAAATTCAATTTAAGGATGCTGAAGATGCTGAGGAAGGGGATCAGGAATCTCTGATCTCATCAGTACCTATTGTGATTGAAGCCCTTCCAGCACATGAAAAAGTTTTGATTCAGGAATCTGAAATTTCTGAAGTCCACAGTTCAGAACCTGTACAAGAAATCTGTGATTTCTCCACCTCACTCTTCAACCAAAGAAACTGCCTCAGTTGAAGATTCAGAGTTAAGTCCTGAAATTGACATTCACAGGTTGAATATTCTAACTGTTTTGTATCTAGAAGCACCACCAGCAAAAGAGTCCACTCCACCTGTTTCTACAATACTAAATGCTGAAATTCCTACTACACCAATTCTGGATTTGGAAACTGAAGATCGGAATTTAGAAACAGATGAAGTTGCTCCAGAATCTCCTTCAGTTACACAAATTCTGGTGTTATCAGAAGATGATGAGAATTCTAGAGAAAGTGCTCCAGCAAGTGCTTAGTCAATTCTCCAATTCTTGGCAAGGAGGCACTGTTTAAATTTGATGAAGAAGATGCTCCTGTTCCTTGGGATGACACTCACATAGGAGTTGAATGGGCAAAGAAGTGGAATGAACCTGACTTCATTCCCAGCCCAACTATTCTGACAGATCATGTTACAAAAGCTGATGAGTTGCTGATAAATTCTGACTTCAAAACATAACTTAAAGTCACTGCTCTACGTACTAAAACTCTTCAAGGTCTACACTCCAAGACTCATGCAAAGGTTGATAAACTTTAGGAAACAACTGATAAGCTAGACATGGTGCTCAAACTAGACAAGAAGAGGTTTATCAGACCAATTCAAGAAAGAGTGGATGCTATTGAGCTTGTTCAATCCCAGCAGCAGGCCCAACTGGATGAGGTCTTACAAAATCAATCTGCTCAACAGACTCAGTTAAATGAGATCCAATATTCAGTGGAACTCCTTCTTTCTCTATTCCTGACAGATGATGCCAAAAAGGGGGAGAAGGTATTTAAGTCCAAATGCTCAATTAGCAAGGCACTGAAGAAAAAGGATGATTCTGAAGATGACAAGGGAAATCCTAGCAAGGGCAAAGGTCAAAGTAAAGGAAAGCAAGTTCAGAGAGTACATTATAGTAAGCTTTCTGATAAATCTACTATTCAGAGGAGTGATAAGGAAGGAAAGAAGACTTCAGCTACAGATCAAACTTTGTTGCTCACAAGTTCTGAAATTGAAGATCAAGTTCTGACAGCAAGTTCTGATAATCAAATTCTGATGACAAAGTCTGATGTTCTCATTCAAGGTGGAAGTCAAGACTCGAAGAAATTCATGCAAACCTTAAAGTTCAGGGGAAAGAAGGCAACCTTCTTTTACAAGGATCCTAAGATTCAAGCCTTAGATGAGGAACTTGCAAAGAGACTGTTCCTTAAGGATAATCCATGAGTGGATTTAGAGGAACTTAGAGAAGAAGAAGCAAGATTTAATGCTGAAAAGTCAAAACTACCTAAAGCTTCTAATGTAAAGAAGCCTCCCAGACCTAAGGAGAAAGGAATAGTAATAAGAGAATGATCTGCCACAGAGATTCCTAGATCAAGGACTAGATCTTAAACTACTACTGATCCCAAAGAAAAGGGAAAAGGAAAAGTTGGGGAGACAGTCAAGAAACAGAAGATGAAGATTCCTCAAATGCTGATGGATCCTGTGTGCAAAATGGTTCAAGTCTTTGATGATACTGCTGCTGAAGATGAAACAATTGAAACTCTGAAAAGAAAGAGGATGACAGAAGAATCTAAGACAACCTCTGACATAGCTCAATTTGTTCAGAGTGAAGATATTTCAGAACAGCAAGCTACAGATGAAACAGCAAATCCTGACCAATTCATCAAGACATCAACCTCTGACACTGCTCAAGTTGACATAGACAGCTTAACACTTGATCAGAAAAAGAAGCTGCTATGGAATAAAGCTACTCCAGTGGAACCTAAGACCAATCTAATGATGAATCAACTTGTATCTTTTGGGTTTAGACCTAAGCAAGCTAGAGACAAGTACGGGTAGGTTTTGACAAAGAAAAGAGACAAACATGAGTAGAAGTTACTCTCAGAGATCCTTTCATTTTGACATAAAAATCATATGAGGAAATCAAACAAAAGCACCTTGACAAAGTGCTATCTACTTAAATTGTCATGGATACTCATGATGAATCAGAAGTTTAAGAAAAATTGATCCTATTTCTCAATGATGGCAGAACTTACATACTAGCAGATTCTGATGTGCTAAAGAAGTCTGTCAAAGAGCTTTTACATATTCACTCCTTCTGGAAGTAAAATCTGATGTTACAAGAAGATGGTCAGATTATATTTTGAAGGCTATAAGAGATCTTCTCAGAATTTCTGGTGCAAAAGCTTCTGAATACATTCCAAAAATTACTGAAGATGATGGAAAAGAAATTCCTATAAGGAAGAAGTCTGCCAAGATTTAAGTAATTCTGAAGGGAAAGTGTTTATGCTACAATGAAGACTCTTCACATCCCAGAGTTATCAGACTTGGAGATGGGCTTGAAAGAACATCAATTCCTGCACTCAGAGCAGCCATTTATATGATTGGTGATAATGAAGATGAAGAACTGATGCAAGTCAAAGCACAATTAGTTGAAGTTCTGAGAAATGCTGAGGACAAGCTGGTAACAGACTTTACAAGGAATCACTTTGGATTCAGATTGATCCAGTGATATTAGTAAAGCTACATGTACTGTAAGTTGTATTTAGCTGTTAAAAATAATATTTCATTGCATTTGTACTTAAATGTTTTTGACATCATCAAATCGGTTAGCTTGTATATTTTTCATAATTTATAAGTTGGGGGAGATTGTTAGATATATTTGTGATGTCATGTCTAATCTGATTTGTTTAGTTTCTGAACTTATTATCAGAACTTAACTGGAAATCAGAACTTACTGAAGACAGGAAGTTATCAGAACTTAAGGCATCAGAACTTATATCAGGACTTAAGTGGGGGTACACTTCAGATAAGGATAGTAGCTGATTTACAGGAGAGGATCTGGATTAAACAAGTAAATATATGCATGAAGAATTGGATAGCTATAGGACTGCAGTAGATAATCTCTGATTGATGTATTTTAGGAAACAGAACATATCATATCAATTAGGAGATATCTTGTAACTGTGTAGTATATAAACACAGATTAGGGTTTACACTATATGTGTTATCAATCACGAGAATATTATTCATTGTAACCCTAGCAGCTCTTAGTGATATCATACATCACTGATAGAGTAAATTAAACCTACTGTAACAGAGTTTGATATATTGAATAAACTTGTTTTCTGTTACATACTTGTGTTCATAATCGAATTGATTGTAGATACTATATTCAACCCCCTACTACAGTATCATTAAGGCCTAACATTAACATACATGAATTTGTGTGAAGCAATCTTCTCACAAATTGGGGGAGATTGTTGAAAAAGACGTGCATGTACTTTAACAAGACTAAGACAACTTGTCAACCCTAAGTAAGTTATATTGTTATCTAAATTTGTATTCTGTACTTGTAACACATAAAGTCTGTAAAATTGCAAAGGAGCAGACTGGAATCTTTTTCCTAAAACAGTATCAAGCCTAAGGATTCTATCTGGAAGAAGATCAAGAAGATCATGCCTCAGAAGAATTTTAAAGAAGCTTGGAGTTGAATAAATCTGTTTGGAGAAAAATGTTCTAAGTCAAGATCTCTACAAGTTACAGATTTAATGTTATAGAGAAGTCATTCGAGAACTCCAAAATGACTTATCGAGAAGTCATTCAAACTCCAGAGAGTACCGACGGATGAACAATATCCACTCGACGGATGAGCTATATATCTACTCGATGGATGAACAACATCTACTCGACGGATGAGCAATATCTACTCGACGGATGAGCTATATATCTACTCGATGGATGAGCTATATATCTACTTAACGGATAAGCAATATCCATCGAGAGTAGAGAAGTCAGGAAAGGTACTCGAGAACTCAAGAAGATATCGACAAGTCATTCTTTCACTAGAGAACTCAGAGTTATCGACAAGTCTATATCCATTCGAGAACTCAGAGATATCTACAAGTCAAGTGAAGTTATAAAGACTAGAGATCTCGATGAGCTGAAGACCTCTACAATCCAAACTCATTATGGAGTATTAGAGATCTCGATAAGCCTTTGTACTTATCAAGATACCAAGTGTTCTAATAATTCAAACTGGAGATCTCGAAGTACAGTCTCAAAGTACAGAATTGTAGATCAGTTTAATATCCAAGATAAGCAATCAACAAATAATCCAACAGGTGGATTGGCAAGTCTAAAAAAGCAGCTTGAAGTGTGTGCAAGATCAATGGCAAAGATTAACTGACAGAGGAAGATAAAAGTAAACACGGGATTCTAAAGATATGCTAAGCCAGAAATGGAAGATTTGCTTTTCTATAAATAGAAATGACAAGTGACAGTTTAGAAAAGTAAATAGCATGTTTATTATCCATTGTGTAAACCAGCAGTTAACTGAGCTATAAAGTTAACACCGGTCCTCTAGTTAGTGGTAACAATTTAGATCAAAATTCTTGTAACACTCTCGAGAAGAAGCTGAGCTCTTTAACTTCGAAGTGCTTAGAAAATTTGTAGCAAAACATCTTAATTTTTAATACAAAAATTAATGAGTTTTGAAGATCTGTGTTTTTTATTTTGTGCAAGTTTAATTTCTACATGAACACTTTTCTATACAAGATTTAATTTATTTTGTTCAACCATTATCTTTCAAGAAAAGCCTAAAATCAGAAAAACACATTCACCTCCCCCCTGTGTGTGATTCATTACCTAACAAAATCCCCCATTAATTCTCAAGCTTCATACATCCTAAAATAAGGTAAGATAAATTTTTAAGCTCATTTTATCAAGGTTTGATGGATGAAAAAAATTCAAGAAAGATGATAATGAATAATATGAATAATAACTTTTCTTTGGTTTCTTGATTTTAATGGTTGATCTAGGTTCCAAAAACCCTACCAAGCACTCCCAAGACTTCACCATCATCAAAAACACATTTCAAGAAAGGTATAAATCTTTGACCCATCTATAAGGTTGAAGTTCAAGAATAATTTGGAACATAGTTATAAACTTAGTTTTGGTGGTTGATTTGTTGTAATCTTGATGTTCAGTAATTAGATTTAAGGTTAATGATTGTTGCCTCAAGAACATGATGTACTTGAGATGAGTTAGTGTGGTGATGACTATTTGATGATTTTTGGTGGTAGAATAGAAATTTAAGGCGTAAACGAAACTCGGATCGTAATCGTAATCTCGCTAAAATGAACAAAACACAACATTAAATTTCTGCAGAAAGTTACAAATGTGTAAACTGTAGTTTCTTGAAAATTAACACTTGATTATGATATAAAATTTTATAAGGATCGTTTAGGCACTTGAATCGCTTGATTCCGATTTACAGATGAAAAGTTATGACCGTTTTACTAAAAGTGATTTACGCGACAAAAACTGCTACGAATTACGAACTTTGGAAATGGAAATGATTGACTTAACAATATTCATAAATCAGGAATTTTTTACAGAGAGTAGTAAATAGAGTTCCTCAACTTATATAAAAATTTCAAGTTAAAATAATGATTTTTAAATTTTATAAAAATATCGGAACCAAGACCGCGCGATTAGAAAACCGTTAGAATTCATAAGCGGAGCCGACGATAAAAATATAAACGGACATAAGGTAATTCGAAAAGGAAGCGACGGTGATATGAATAAGTAATTAAAGGAATAATAAGGGTAATATAAGTTGAGAGAATGAATAATAAGTAGCATATGAGTACAAGTCGCCATAAATTTGAACGGGATCTAACGAAACGATTTATGTTTATGGTTATAGATTTCCGAGCGGACCCTAGAGCATCCTCCACCTCGAAATACCCAGGAAAGTTTACGAACCCAACTCCATATACTGTTGTGTTGTGAAAGTATTATTTTATTATCTTTTGCATAAATGCCATGCTTGCCATGATACTAAGTATTTGAGTTTTCGCATATTATAGCGATGGTGTTACGATATGTATATGTCGTAGAATGTTTAATGCCGCCACGAGCGTGACGTATAATTATTAGACCGAGAGTTGGTCGGAGTTTTAAAATGAAAACCCGAGAATCATTCAGGTGATATTTTAGGACGATTAAAGTCCGTAGTAGTAGTATTCCAAGGGACTCGACGTCCACTTGCGAAACATTAAATACCTCGAACTTTTATTAAAATGATTTCCAAAAATCGTATTCCCTTAACTATATTTAATTACCCGGATGATGGATATTAATTAATCTATTCATTTAAAATAAGAGAATTATTCTCCAATGATTATTTATTTCAAACTCGATTAATTATTAAAGATTTCTTTAATTATCTAAACATAAATTAGTTGAGAAATATTATTTCAAATATTCTTTTAAAGTATAATTATTCGAGGTTTAATTATTTAAGGATTATTATTTAATTAATAATTATTTATTAAATGATTTAATATGATTTAAAAATCATAAAACCTGATTTAAAAATACTTTCTGATTTTCGGAAAATCATTCGAATAATTTCATATCGTCGGAGAATATTATCTCGACTTATTTAAAATATTTTGAATATAGTTTCAAAAGAAACTCCCCCTTATTTAATTATCTGTTAACAACAGTCAACTCACATCCTTAGTACTTCCTCCGGAAATTTTAGGAAGTACATGTATATATATACACTAATAAGATAAGTTGTTTCTATCAACAAGCAAAATGCTTGGGGAACTTCGATATGGTTCGAGTTCTCGAGATATGATAGGATTCTTTTAAGGACTTGGAGGGGTAGACTCTAGTACTATGTGTACTAGGGAGACTACCAAAGGTACCGCAGGCGAAGGTACTTTGTGTACTCAGGAACTTGTGAAGTATGTGTATACCCAAAATGGGACACGTAGCCCGAATGCGGCAAGGGTGATAACCGGGATACGAAGGTGTCGTCCTTCTACTAGTAGAAAAGGTTACTATTTTCCGTATTACGACTGATCATCGTATACGGTGGCTCCAGTGAATGTCCTATTCTTCCAATTGAAATTGTGATGCAATACCGTAACCCAAGCCTAGGTGCTGGGTTTACCATTAAGATATTCGCGGGATAATAAATCCACTAAAGAATTGTTTTTAAAAGATGGTGTATATCAACAAGAAAATCTATTTTTGAATAAACACATTTATCATATATGGCATTATACTTGAGTTTATCATACAGTCATTTCATACTGTACATTATTATGCTGGGCATTATAGCTCACACTTGTTTTCTTAAATTGATACAACACAATAGTGAATCAAGATCCCTATCATGAAACTCACATCCAGGAAATAGGTAGGAAACGGCCAGCTGTTCCGTAGGATGTTTGGTGTTGTACCTCAGGTAGATCGAATAAGCTGGATTGGTTTTAAGTTGTTTTTAGTCCGGCTTATTTACAAGTATGACTTATGTAAGATAATAAATAAGAAACGAATATATGGCCGACGGACAAACCTTACTTAAAGGTTATTTCTGTGGTAAGACTTAAATACTTTTGAGTTGTAATAATTATCACTTTGTGGATTGATTTACTCTAGTAATGAATGGTTCGTTTCCAAGACAATAACCTATAAGTGTGTGTGTGTGATAAGTGTGGGGTTGTAAAGATGTGAGTATTTATATATTGTGATACGAGATAAGTATTATATCGAATTCAAGATGGAGAGGCCTCCTAGATCCTTGACCTCGGATTTTGGGGCGCCACATCAATAGTAGACAGAGTGTAATATCTCTGATTTTCAGAATTTATTTATTATTATGATTTGAGTGTTTTGTGTGATTTCCTAAAGCATGAGAAATAAAATTTTAGATATTTGTTTGTGTCCTTAACTGGATTACTGTGCTAATTGATATTTTGTATTGATCCTTGTCGTTATTAGAAAACATTTAATTACTCATACTCTTTAAAAATTTATTTGAAAGCCGGTCGTTTTACTGTTATCGGTAATTTGAGTTTGTTTCAAATTTTAATGATCGAGTAGATATTTTCTTCTTATCAAAATATATTTGGTATTTTGTCCGGGTTCGCCATGATAGTGGGTGAGTTGAGAAAATATTTAAAAATAGTAATTAACGACTATTTTGTTATATATTTATTATTATTTAAAATTTTGCTAGCCATGATTTAACATGCAGTAGATTTATGTGTGGTCCTGTAAGGACCGGAGTATTTTTGAATATTTGTTACGTGTTTAAAATGCAATTATATAAAATTATACGTAACTTGAACTCGTGTCAAAGTGCTTTTATTACGTGATGCATGTTTTATCTCGTTCTGCGTGTATTTGCATATGTTATGTTTTCGGGGTTTACTGTTAATTTAGAAATATTTCGGTTTCTTAAAAATGATCGAACCGGGACTCGACTACGACGTCAAAACCCACAAAATTTGTATTTTAATTTTTATAAAATCAAAGATCATTTGAATATTCAATGTTTCACATATTTGGAATATTCAAAATTTCCGGAGAATTATGATATAATTTTTATATTTATTTAGAAAATAATATTTCAACATTATTTAGTTTTGGGCTAATTATTTCTATGGAATTGATTTTAGCTTAAGAAGATAAAAAAATAAAAAAAAACCTAAAGCTACCCACGTACATGCCACTAAATCTAATCCAAACCTCCAGACTCTCTCTCCGCCCTTATCTTTATTCCCTTCCACCGCCACCGTTTATTTCTCTCCTCGGTGAAAGTCGCCTAGCCCTGCTGTTGTTTTTTCGGACAAATATCTTCTCCTCCTCTATTCCATCTCTTCCTCAACACCCGACTTGGGTAACTTTTAATTATGATTTTAAATTTTGTAAGATTTATATTTGTTTAAGTTGTTGATTTTGGTGATATATATATGGCTATATGTGGATATGGTTATGTGTAATTTCGAGAATTTCTGGAATGATTTTATGTTTGAACGGGTTTTGGTTCCGTTTTGGTCCAATGAAAGGCCTGTACATGGTTGTTGTTGTCGCTGGTTGTAGTTGATGGTAGAAGTCGTTTAGATTGTTTTTGGATTGAAAAAATGAACAAAACGAACTGATTGGACCATGAATTGATGTTATCGGAATTTTTTCCGTTGTCGGAGCCGGGAAAAATCCTACCGGGTTATTGCACCTCATGATTCGATTGTTAACCCGTTTCCCCACCCATTTGACCCGATTTTGATTCATAAAGTCCTGATCCAAATTTTAATTTGGTTAATTATTTTAAATAATTAACTGAATTATTTTGTATTCCAAAAATTATTTTCTTTAATATTTTTTAAAATCTAAATTTGAGCTAATTATTCATAATTTGTTTTAGATAATTATTTATTGATTAAATTAGTTGATTAATTTATTTAATCAATTAATTTTAATTATAAATAGTTAAATCAAATTAAATTATTCATATTTAAGCCAATTAATATTTTAGAATTATTATGAGCTTTTTAAAAATATATAATGATAGTCAATAATCAATTAATATTATTAATTGAATTATTCTTATTTTACTCATAATATATAGACCGTTTATTCCTTTAATACGAAATAAACGTGTCTAGACTCATAAAATTACTCTTATTTTATTAAAAATACTTTGAAGACACAAATCCTTTTGTATCGAAAGGTCACTTGTTTTGTAAATGTTTCTAAGTCGCTTATTTATCGAAAATGTGACAAACGGTAAATATTTAAACTATTTTTATAAGTACGATATGTATATTCATAAAGATTATGTGATATAATGCCAATTATGCGGATTCGTTATATATTGTGTATAATTTTGTTGTATGACATTGTGAACGTTGCTGGAATATTTTTAAGCGTATAACTTTTGTACGTGAGTAAGATTTTCGTTACGCAATTAAATAAGTAGCGCAATTTGATAATATATGAATATTTGCGACTACGCGATTAAGTAATAATTGAGATTCTTGCGATTTAGTGATATTTGAATAGTTGCGATTAGGTGATAAATTATATTCTAATATTGTGGAATAGAGTCAATTTACTTGCAATTGCTTGTGTGATTTATAATTTATTAATTATATTTTACATGACTTATTATTAATGTGATAATGTTAGAAAACTCTTTTAATATATATTCTTGTCCGAAATTTTTTTGAAAGCAATTTTATTAAACTTCTAAAATATCATAGTATTTGTGGTATTAATCTTGTGATTTATGGATTTATATTTTAATTACTAAAACTCATTCTTTTTAATCATACTTTTAATAGTTATTGAATTACAAGTGTACCCTTGCATGCAAATTCCACCCAAATAGAAATCAAGGGTAAGACGGACCTTTCACCCTCCACTAAATCCATTTAACTAACTAAATATCCCATAAAACCCTACATGCCAATCTTGCTAGTAGTAGAAGAAGGATAGAATGGTAAAAACAAACTCCACTTACTACTTGGATGAAACAAAAGCTAGTCAAAGCCCTCAACTTCACATTATTTCTCTCACCACACACCACTCCATTCTCTCCTCTCTATACTCCCTCTCGGCAGCGCCCTAAAACCCTCCCCACCCATTTCATTTTCTTCCACATTTCTTCATTTTCTTACACCTTTCAACTCATCTAAGCAAGGGTCATCTACACTTAGTGCTATATCTTCATTTGAGGTTAGTTTCTTAGTTGCATGTGGTTAAAGCCAAAGGTTTTAACTTTTATTCTTATGAATCTAGAGTTGAACTCAATATGGCTCATAAAACTTGAGCAAGAGATGGTCTTGACAAAGTGTTTTGCTGCTATTTTCAAGCCATGATCTTGACCTCAAGCATTCGGCAATGAATCCCAAGGAGCCGAATGGATTTCATTGTGTTAGTTGGTTTTCTTAAAAAAAAGAGACTTTGCATGTTGCTTTCAAAGAACCTCTGATCTTTTAAAATTTATTTCACAAAGTTTCCATACTTGCATGCCATAATTTTTACAATAAAAGTTGAAGTTAGTACTTGCATGACATGATATAAGTGATATTTCGGACAAATGTGTTATGTGATTTAAATTTGAGTTTTGTACAATGCATGCCATGGTTTTTACTCTGAAATGCTAGTGTGTTATGTGCCTTTATAATTCATGATCAAATTTAGTAGCCATCAAGTTGATACCATGTATTTTTAGTTTGAAATTCTGCTTGAAATTGCATATGTAAAATCTGCTTTGTTATGCTCTCTGTTCTTACCTTGGTAAATGACTTATATGGCTATATTTATGCTCATAATCCCCATAAAATGATAGTCAGTAGGGTTTTGTACATTGCAGGTTAGATTTTTTGGCTTGATTGTTGGTATTGGTGATGAGTTGGGAGTTAAGGTGGAAGGGGGAACATTAGGCACTAAGTAACAGATTTTTTCACGATAAGTATAGGAAGTTTTAGGTGAGTCTTGGTGAGGCCTTGCTAGTCCTGAGTTTACTGGAGATATTAATTGAGTTGTACTTGAGTCCAATGGCTTTGATCTATTGAGAAACTTGCATTTAGGTAGGTGCATATCCACATATCCGCATATCCGAGAGTAGCTCAGAACAGGGCAGGTCTGTGTAAACTTGAATTTTGGTCGATTATAACCATATCATAGGCTAGGCCTTCTTTGGGCCTTGGCTTAAATAAGTGTAATACATCTTTAGGAAGCTTAACAACCCATTAGAATTAAAAATTGAGTGATAAAAGTGAGTTTCATGTAAGTAAAATCAGAGCGGGGGAAATCAAAGGGGTCTGGGCAGTGTCAATTTTGAGCAGAGGCCTAGAGAGGCCTATGTGAGGCTTTGGCTTGAAACCAGGTCTGAGAGTTGGGTTTAGGTCTTAAGAATCTATGGGAATTGGTTTCGATAAAAGGCCCAATGTAGAAATTAATATTTCTGCCAAGGGACGCATGTAGTGTAAATAGGTGCTAGCAGGGAACTTCAATGTGAGTATTTATCTTTGTAAGCCTATAGGAGTGAGGCCTATGAGTCTTACTAACTTTAGAAGTTAGTTTAAAGTCTTAAAAACGTTTAATAAGTGATTTGGAGTAAAGGCGCAAGGAGGAAACATCCCATTTCCACCAAGGCACTCGAAGAGCACCCTTAGAGTGGCATTAGGAAGCTTTAGTGGTATTTGTTAAAATTGGGACTTAGTGGTGAAGGGTTTGAGTGTTGCAAAACATCTTTAGGTTTAAGTTAAGGTCATATTAGATAGATGGAAGCATTAGTAACAGTTCTTATGTATTACTTGCTTATGTGCTTAGGGATTTAGGTGATAGTATAAATAACTAAGTAATATATGCCATGCCATTATGTGATCATGTGACTATGTGGATTACTTGCAATGCATGTGATTAAGTTATGTACTTGTGTAATAGTGGTTATGATAAGGGTAAATATTAGTACATAGGTATGTACACTAATTCTAGGAGCTTATGGGCTTATAAGGTGATAAAGGGTAAATAGTAATGAGGTTAATATAATGTGTAGGTTCCGAAGCGAATGGGAAGACTCGTGCCATCAAGATCGAATAATCTTAGAACTGTTGAAAGGAAAGTTACTTACCTCCTTATCCTTATAATTGTTGCAAGTATATATACTTTTCCGTGAATGCTTAGTTGTAATAACCACCATGCCAATAATTATTTCAAATACTTCTGTTAATAACTCTTAACCTTGTTAGTACCTTACCTTCAAAATATTCCCTATCCATTAAACCGTGTATATTAAATTCTCTACCAAATTCCCTAATGCGAACCTCATAACACAATCATATTCATAAATATCAAAATATCGCCCTTGATATAATGTAGAGTTGACTTTTATTTGACCTTGGAACTTACCCCCATAGGGATTTCTAATATGCGTTTGACACATCATTAGTGAACTTGAATTTCCTTGTTATAATTCTATTAAAGTGATACCAAATCTTTCCCTGCATCCATGTTATAAATTAATATAAAATAAATGTTTTCTTGACTTATTGGATTGGACCTAGACGCAAGTCCTTTTCACACTTATTGATAGACTCACATATAGCCTAGGGATCCCATTATATTTTTGAGAACCCATCGCGGTACGGGATTACTTCGCGGCTGATCACCAGCTGTAATCCGTAGCGTCCAAAAATGAATTTTGATGATTTGATATTTAAATTATTATAACATGTTGCCACAATGCAATGATGCCATATTCCATATTTCAATTGCTATGATTCTACCTTTCCCTTTATATTATGACTTCATGTTTCTTATTATCATTTTTATCAAGTATCCATGACCTCTTGATTTATGTACTCTTGATATGCCATCTATAGTAGAACTGTTAGTACTTGCTGAGCATTTTTAGCTTATTTTCTCGTATTTAACCTTGTTCTATAGCTAGCAACCATGGTACGCACCAAGCAAACCGCTCGTAAGTCGACTACCGGACCCGCTGAGAATCATTTGAGGGCGCAGATAGACTATAAATATAGATTAGGCGAAATCCGCCATTATGTAATTTTATATTAGTTAAAAGGGTTGTTCCAAACTCTGAACTTGTAAAGATCTTGGGATTGTTATTATTTTTGGTTGGGTTTGTAATCGGATTATCATCATCTTTTGGATTTATAAGTATATAATATAATTTTGTTTCGCATTTGTTTCGTGTGTGTGTGTTATTTTTTTGGGGTGTGACAAGATGGTATCAGAGCCTAGGTTTAGAGTCCCTGGACAGCCCAATTAGGATTATACGAAGTATTAGTATATAGTATAATATCGGGAGTACTATTGCACGACATTCGAATAAACCGTATATAACCTTTGTATATATATTACTTGACAACAACGTGCACACTCATCGTCTTGGACCCCGCCGGGCGACACAATTGCTTTCTCTATATATGCTGACTTAAGGCTGCATCATGACACTCTCCAAAGAAAGTATGTCAGGCTGATGGAACGTTTTGAAGAGGTTTGTGCAAGTAAGCAAGTGATGGGTGATGGACCTAAGGTGAAAACCATTTCAAAGCTTGAGTCACTGATCCAGGTGGCCACATCAAGATTGGAGGAGATGCCCGTGCATCGCGACCGGTCCAGTCAGATTATTGTGCCAATGATAGTGGATGAGCTTAGGAGCGTTGTCAAGATGCTACGTAAAGATACTACCCCCGACACCGCAAGGACCCGAGAGGAGGAGACCGATGAGGAGGCTTAGGACGAGTTCTAGGGTACTTGACCTTTAGTTGCTTGGATTAAGGCTACTCATTTTATTACTATGTTACTCGTTTCCGTTTCTAGACTCTCGTACTATTTTAATTCGGATCTGTATTCGTACTTGTACCTTGTGATTCGTACCTTTCGACTTGAACCATGTTAAATTCAGTTATGCACTTTCCTTGATTCCTTTATTAGCTCTTTTAAATTTCTTGCTTATAACCATGTATCACCTTTTTTGTTATATTGAAAAATATATACCATGATGACTGCAAATAATACCTAACTTTGTGTCACTTAAACTATATATAACTCTTATTTCAGAAAATAGCACCTAAGAGAGCTCGAGGAAGACCTACAAATAACCGAGAAAATGAAGGAGAATACTGAAACCCCGATATAGCACAACTTTTGGAATTGGTATGCCAACAAACTGCTACTATAGCCCAACAGCAAAAAATTATTCAACAAATGCAACCACCTCAACCACCCGCAGCAATCGCCACTACTTTCAAAACATTCCAATCTGTAAAACCCCCAGAAGTTAGAGTAACACAAGACCCGGTAGAAGCTCATGCCTGGATTAAGGAAATGGAAAAGACCTTTGCCTTAACAAATGTTGGAGATAATCAGAAGGTGGAGTATACCACTTACTTTCTTAAAGGTGAATCAAACTATTGGTGGGAGATAGGGAAAGCTTTAGAAGCTGCTGAAGTTATTACTTGGGATAGGTTTAAGAGAATATTTTTGGATAAATATTTTCCTCGCTATATGCAAACACAAATGGAGATGAAGTTCTTCGAGTTGAAGCAAGACAGTATGACAGTTGGAGAATATGATAAGAAGTTTACAGAACTTTCTAGGTTTATGGGAGAGTATGTTGATTCTAAAGAGAAAAGGGCAAAAAGGTTCCAACAAGGATTGAAGCCTTGGTTAAGGAGTCGTGTGGCAGCTTTTGAGTTGACTACTTATGCTAAAGTGGTTCAGAAGGCGATGGTAATTGAAGGCGAGAGTGAGCAAAATTAAAAGGAAAAAGACAACTAGAAAAGAAGATTTGAAACGGGAGAAGAAGGCTCAAGTTACAAGGACCAGAATCAGAGAACTAATCAAAGGCTTAAACCTCATAGTGGACCCGGGAACTTCAAGAAGAAAGAATTTGGGAATAAATCACAAGAAATGAGATCTCAATCAACTAGTGGACAGAAACCCCCGCAAGGATCAGTTCCGGAATGTAAGATTTGTAATAAGCGACATACGGGAATCTGCAATAAGGCGAATGTAATTTATTTCAAGTGTCATACGAAGGGCCATTATACTCATGAATGCAAGAATCAGAAGGCCAACATCACGTGTTATAAGTATGGGAAAGTAGGACATATGTCACGACAATGCAAAGGAGTGGGTAACAATCAATTACTGCAAATGACCATTGTACCCTACCCTATGAATCAAACAACTCATATGCCAACCCCATCATTCCCAGTGTCTTTCAATCAAGCTCAAATGGCATCATCTTCAAATCATCCAGCTTTGACTTATCCAGCTCAAGCAAGAACTTTCAACATGAACGTGAAGGATGCAATTCAAAGTTCTGATATGGTGTCAAGTACACTTTCGGTGAATGCTGCTAGTGCTAAAGTATTGATTGATTTGGGAGCCACAAGGTCATTTATTTTGAAGTCTTTTGTTGTTAAGTTGAATTGTGAAACCCAATTGATGCATGAACCCTTATCCATTATTTTAGCTATTCAAGATATAGTATCTGTAAATCATATTTTCCCTCATTGTACAATAGAGATAGGTGGACACGTTTTTCCTGCAAACCTTGTTCCATTCCAATTAGGCGAATTTGACGTGATCTTAGGGATGGATTGGCTAACAAGTTTCAATGCTCAAATAGACTGTAAGGATAAAAGGGTAGTATTAAGTACACCTCAAGCTAAGAAAGTGACATTCAAGGGCCAAAGGCAACTCAGACATTTCTCACCATGATGCAAGCAAAGAAGTTGATTCGGAAAGGATGCGAGGCGTATTTGGCGTATGTAGTTGATAAGGGTAGAGAAGTTTCTAGTCCGGAAGATATTCCAGTAGTAAGAGATTTTCTAGACATTTTTCCTAAAGAGCTTCCTGGCTTACCCCCGGACCGACAAATTGAATTTACAATAGACCTTGCACCCGACACTGAACCTGTTTCGAAAACTCCATATAGGAAGGCACCAACGGAGATGGAGGAATTAGCAAAGCAAATACAAGAACTACTAGACAAGGGATTTATAAGACCAAGTGTTTCACCATGGGGTGCGCCAGTTTTTTTTGTGAAGAAGAAGGACAGAAGCATGAGAATTTGTATAGATTATCGAGAATTGAATAAGTTGACGATTAAGAATAAATACTCTTTGCCTAGGATTGATGATCTGTTTGATCAACTTAAAGGAGCCTCTTATTTTTCGAAGATTGATTTGTGATCGGGATACCACCAATTGAAGATTAAGTTTGAAGACATATCAAAAACAACTTTTCGATCAAGATATGGACATTACGAATTTCTCATTATGGCTTTTGGGTTGACGAATGCACCGGTTGCTTTCATGGATTTAATGAATCGAGTATTCAAGGAGTATTTGGACAAGTTTGTCATAGTTTTCATCGATGATATTTAGTATATTCAAAGACAGAAGCTGATCATGCAGAACATCTAAGAATAGTTTTGGAAGTGTTGCGAAAGGAGAGATTGTATACCAAGTTCTCGAAATGTGAGTTTTGGATAACTGAAGTAAGATTTCTATGTCACATTGTTGGAAGTGAGGGAATTAGAGTAGATCCTGAAAAGATTAAGGCTGTAATGAATTGGGAGAGACCAACGACGCCAACAGAAGTGAGAAGTTTTATGGGACTAGCGGGATACTACAGAAGATTTGTAAAGGATTTTTCGAAAATTGTCGTACCACTGACCAAATTGACAAGGAAGAATGAGAAGTTTGAATGGACGGAGAAGTGCGAAAATTATTTTCAAGAATTGAAGTAAAGATTGGTAACTGCTCCGGTTTTAGCATTTCCAGATGATAAGGGAGATTTTGTGATATACAGTGATGCCTCTTATAAAGGACTTGGATGCGTATTGATGCAACACGGGAAGGTGATAGCGTATGGTTCAAGACAACTTAAACCACATGAACAGAAGTACCCAACTCATGACTTAGAATTAGCTGCGATAGTATTTGCTTTAAAACTATGAAGACACTACTTATATGGGAAGAAGTGCGAGATATACACGGATCACAAGAGTCTGAAGTACCTCTTTACTCAGAAGGAGCTAAATATGAGACGGCGCCGATGGTTGGAATTGATCAAAGACTACGATTGTTCGATACAATATCATCCAGGACAGGCCAACGTGGTAGCAGATGCTTTGAGTAAGAATGAAAAGTTAAATATAATAACAATATCGAAGGAATTATCTGACGAAGTTGAAAATTGCAATTAGAGTTTTGTGATCATGGAGGAGCAGAAGAAAGGTGTTATGCCATTACCTTTCAACCAACACTTCTAGAGAGGATAAAGAAATGCTAAGATGAAGTGATGACTCAGGAAAATAAACAGTTGACGGGAGAAGAGATATGTACACAAAAAGATGAACAAGGTGTGTTGAGATTTTCAACAAGAATCTGGATCCCAAATGTGACTGAATTGAAAAGGATATTTTGCAAGAAGCACACAACTCAAGATTTCGATTCACCAGGGTGAAAGAGATATGTCCTAAGTCCAATCATGTATGAGGATTTAGGAATAACTTTTATGTAATCTGTTTTTGATTTCATTGATATTAATAAAAGACTTGTTTTGTTTTTATTGCGGGCTCTATCTATTTAAGTGTTTAAATAAGATATACCACATTTTAGAGTAAAGCTTTTTATGGATTGTGATGAGATCATAATAATGAGACCTAAAAGATGATAACTCTAAACTTAAATAGTTCCTGGTTGTAGGATTACTAACTGGTAATTAATAATCCGCAAAGATCGGTACATACTATGTTTGCTTCATTATGAAGGATGTCTGTCTCATAGACATTTGTGTGGTGACACTATAGCTAGTATATAGATGCTTAATATAGAATAAGTTCACTGAACATGACTCACGCAGCCGAACAACTGATGGAGTTCACTCACGTGTCAGCAGTTGTTCGCATAGTGATAGTTGTACAAGTATCCTTAGACTTGAGGTCATCATAGTCATCTTGTGTACACTGAACTATGCTTTGGTTTAGTTCTTAGTCTCCAGGGACAATTATAAGGGCTCTACTGGGTATAGGAATTTGTACACGAAGATAGTGTATGATCAATAAAGGATCTACCCCTTCCAGTGAAGGAAGAGAATGTTCAATGTTGATCCACTTATGCTAGTTCAGGAATCTCTGGCCAGAATGAATGAAATTAGAAAGAAGTTTCTAATTTACATTAAATAGAACTAAGCATAGTGAATGGGAAAGCAAGTGATTAAATAAGATAGGCTTGATACAAGTTCCATACCTTGTATTTAATCGTGACATTCCATGGTAGAAGGAATTGACTGTACGGTAACTACTCACTGAATAGGTTCTTGGTATTCTAAGCAGTGAATTCGTATTATCCGGATAGTCGCGATATGCTGAGAAGTATCTCTCACGATATAGAATAAATATGATTAATTAATTAATAATATTTAATGAATTAGAGAATTTATATAAATAATGATAAAATAGTTTTATTATTATTTATTTCTACTACCGGCTTAATATTTAACCTACAGGGTCACACCATAAAAGAGAATGATTTAATGGTGGAGAAATTAATTAATAATGGCTGATAATTATTTATTTATGAAATAAATAATTAATTGGCAAATTTAATAATTGATTAAATGAGATTTAATTGATTATAAATTAATTAAGAAAAAGTTCTTAATATTATTAATGAAGAATTTAATTTTTGGAAATTAAATCAAGTGAGAGAATTATTTCTAAAGTGTTTAGAAAAAGGATTAATAATTAAAAGGTGTTTTAATTATTAGTGTGAATAATAAAGGGTTAATAATAATAATATTTTATGGGAAAATTTTCAGCTGAAAATTTTGCCTATAAATATACTATTATAAACCCTATTTTTGCCTCAACCCAAAGATTTACAAAAACCCTAACTCTCTCCACCTCCTCCTCCTTCATTACATCGTTTTCTTGGTGGATACCGGTGGAGTGCTTCACACTTGAGGAGCTGCTGCTAAGGATCTCCGCTCGTTGTTCTTGGATCGCTTTTAAAGGTTAGAAATCGATCCCTCGATTTTATTTACGATCTGTATGCATATTATATGGATTTTATATATGTAAAATTGTTTTACCATGCTTTCGTGATAGATAAAATCCTACAATGGTATCAGAGCATAGGTTGTATGCATATAAATATGTGGTAAAAAATTTAGAATTTTATGTGCTTGTATGAATTAATTATGATTTTTACAAGTCATGTCATGGATTAATTATGACTGATTAGAAATTATTTCTTAGAATTATTTTAATTATAGATCTGGGTTCTACAAGTGTTGTAGATCGTCTGAGTATTTTTTTCATAATTTTATGATGTATGGATTAATTGTTATAAATTTTTGAAGTTGTTTTAATCAAATTCGTAATTAAATATATATATATATAATCTATTAGTATATATATAAGTTTATGCTGCTGTGCTTTTAAAGAAAAGGACAGTACTGGTGTACTGTTATGGTGGTGGCACGGGATAAGAGAAATGGCACGTTTTTCTGTGCAAAAAGGAACGGCGGCGGCAACAGTCTGAAAAGGGGAGAGGAGCGCGCGTCTGACGTGCGCGCGTGGGGCACACGCACTCATGTGTCACGCGCGGCGCGTGTCAGACACGCGCGAGTCAAAGGTCAGCGTAGTGCTGACGTCATGCTGACGTCATCAGATAACGTCATGCTGACGTCATCAGATAACGTCATGCTGACGTCAGCTTAGGGTTTAGGGCGCGTGTGTGCGTGGGGGCGCGTGGGCGGCAGTCTGACACGTGCCTGACAGCGCGTGTGCGCATGGGGGCACGTGGATTTGCTTCTTTCGGCACGTGCGGGTGCGTGGCTTGTCAGAATGAGGCGTTTTTGGTACCGTTGGATTCGTCTTTTCGAGACGCATCTGATGGTATATTATATGATATTTTCTGAAATAGTTTCGAACTATTTATAGCTAACAGTAGTGTTTTAAAGCTATTTTTGACTGTTTTAATTGCTTTTAAATGCCTCATGTGATACATAGAGATGTATAATGCTTAGACCAATATGCTACATGATGTAACACGCCTACCTTTACGTTTATTCATCCTTATATATGTGATATATGCTTAGTTTATCATGCGATAATAGATTTAGGTGAACTTAATTAACATAAGGCGTTTGTTAGACAATCTAGTATAGTGAAATTGTTTCATGACCTTAATATAAATATTATGAATACGATCATGAGATTCTTGTGTTTATGAAACACGTAATTGAATATGAATTTTTAATATTGAGAGAAAGGATGATTCTGTCAACAACAGATTTCTATTTGTAAGAAAGGGTTATTAAGTGACGCCTCTTGACAATGCTCCACCCGATCTGGGAATCATCTGATTATCGATTATTGATTTGAAATATTTAATTTAAAAGGAAGAATCTCTTTATAATATGATTATGATTGTAACGTAATATAATCCCTCTAAAATTAAATAATATCAAGTAGTAATTGGCCAATGACACAACGGGCTTGTGTCGGTCATAGCCTTCCAACATGGTAGAAAGTGGTTCTTATTTTTAAATTATTGTCGTTTCGTACTACAACCGAGGGCTTTGATTTCGAAATAAGAAATACTTGTCTATTACATAGAGATGTGTACATTGAATTAGAATCTAAAGGTCTTACGTGCTAAAGCCGTGGGCCATTGGAGACTGATTCAATTATACAAAATGTTGGGTTAGACTTGACTTAGAATATTGAGTTTGTCGTGCCACAGCCGTGACTCAATTATTCAAGAGGCTAAAGTTATATTAGGGAATAACATAAGATGTAATTGACAAGAGTTTTCTGCCTATTGAACATCACATGACGTTTCGTGCTACAGCTGAGGTTGTGTGATGGAATGTAGGATCCCTATTCCCACTAGCATTATGAATGCTTAATTTTCACTTAGGGGGTTGAATAAATTAGATAAACTAGTGGGAGACACTTATGAATAAAGACCCGATTCATATAGTGTTTTGAAATGAAATTGAATATTTTCTAAGTGTTGTTATGTGTTTATCATTTACAGATTTACTATATTCGTCATGTCTTCTGCACTATCACTCCGGAGCATACTAGATGCTCATAAGTTGACTGGTCCTAATTTAGCTGTTTATTTTCACTGTAACAAGTTGGGGCACTGGAAAAGGAACTGCAAGGTTTACCTTGTAGAATTAAAGAAGAAGGGTAGTGAGACTACCGTTACTGATTCAGGCATGTTCATGATCGAAGTTAATATGTCACTAGGTCAAATTTCTACTTGGGTATTAGATACCGCCTATGGTTCTCATATTTGCAATTCGTTGCAAGGACTAAAGGGAAGTAGGACTCTTGAAAAAGATGAGGTGATTCTACGTATGGGCAATGGATCAAGGGTTGCGGCCATATCTGTAGGATCATTTAGTTTACATATGCCTACAGGAAAGACTATTATTTTGAATAATTGTTATTACGTTCCCTCTATTGTGAGGAATATTGTTTCTATTCCTATGTTGGATTTGGATGGTTTTTCATTTATTATTAAGAATAATGAATGTTCTATCCTTAGAGATAATGTTCTATATGGATGTGGTATTTTAAATAATGGTCTGTATGTATGTGACGTAGAGCATGATTTACTTCAGATTGAACAAACTAATAAAAGAAAATGAGATGATGAAAATCTGACCTATTTATGGCACTGTAGGCTAGGTCATATTAGTGAAAATAGACTCCGGACATTGCATAAGGAAGGGTTACTTGACCCCTTTGATTTTGAATCATATCCGACATGCGAGTCTTATCTATTGGGTAAAATGACCAAATCTCCATTTAGTGGACATGGAGAGAGGGCTGCAGATTTGCTATGATTGGTACACACAGATGTATGTGGACCAATGTCTACGCAAGCCATGGGTGGATTTTCATACTTCATTACTTTCATAGATGATAGATCTAGATTCAGATATGTGTATTTGATGAAACACAAGTCTGAAGCCTTTGAAAAGTTCAAAGAATATAAACATGAAGTGGAGAAACAAACCAAACACAGTATTATAACTCTTCGATCAGATCGAGGTGGTGAATACTTGAATGGAGAGTTTCTAGATTATCTCAAAGAAAATTGTATAGTCTCCCAGTGGACTCCTCCATATACTCCACAGTTAAATAGGGTATCTGAAAGGAGAAATCGAACTTTGTTAGACATGGTTTGGTCCATGATGAGCTATGCAAATCTTCCAGTATTCCTATGGGGTTATGCATTGGAAACCTCAGCATATTTACTGAATAAGGTGCCTTCCAGATCTGTTCCTCAAGCTCCATATGAGATATGGAGAGAAAGGAAACCGAGTCTTAAACATGTTAAGATTTGGGGATGTCCAACTTATGTCAAGAAAGTTGACCCAGATAAGCTGGAATCTCGATCTGTAAAATGTAATTTTGTGGGATATCCTAAAGAGACTTTGGGGTATTACTTTAACACCGATCATCGGGTGTTTGTCTCCAGACATGCTACCTTCTTGGAAAAGGAGTTTATCCTTGAAGGAAACAGTGGGAGCAAAATTGAACTTGATGAAGTTCAAGAAGCACAAACTACTACGGATCAAGTGGAAACACCTGTTCAGACTGAACAACCTTCTGTGGAACAGCCCATTCGTAGGACAGGGAGAGTGTCTCGCCAACCTGAGAGGTATTATGGCCTTGTTATTGAGAATGGCAATGAGTTGTCAATCATTGATGATGACGACCCTGTGACCTATAATGAGGCTAAGAGTAGTGTTGACTCAGAGAAATGGCATAGTGCCATGAAATCTGAAATGGAATCTATGTATACCAACCAAGTATGGACTCTGGTTGAGGCGCCTGAAGGTGTTAAGCCTATTGGGTACAAGTGGGTATACAAGAGAAAGATTGGAGCAGATGGTCAGGTGGAGACCTATAAGGCCAGGCTCGTGGCAAAAGGATTCAAACAAAGGCAAGGGATTGACTTTGATGAAACTTTTTCACCTGTAGCCCTGTTAAAATCAATTCGGATTTTGCTTGCGATTCCTGCTTACTACGACAATGAGATCTGGAAAATGGACGTGAAAACGGCCTTCCTCAATGGGGAACTTGAGGAGGAAGTGTATATGATACAGCCAGAGGGTTTTCTTTTCAAGGGAAATGAACACCTAGTGTGTAAGCTGCTGCGAACCATATATAGTTTAAAGCAAGCTTCTCGTAGATGGAACATCCGTTTTGATGAGACAATCAAAGAGTTTGGTTTTATCAAAAATATAGATGAACCATGTGTCTACAAGAAGGTTAGTGGGAGCGCGGTAACATTTCTTGTATTGTATGTAGATGACATACTTCTTATAGGAAATGATATACCGATGCTGCAATCAGTCAAAGTATGGCTATCAAAGAACTTCACCATGAAGGACTTGGGAGAAGCATCCTACATTCTCGGTATGAAGATCTATAGAGATAGATCTAGAAGAATGATAGGTCTTACCCAGGGTACATACATCCAGAAAGTGCTTAAAAGGTTTAGCATGGAAAACTCCAAAAGAGGTCTCATACCGATGAGCCATGGAGTGTCCCTTTTCCGAAAAAATGTCTCCTAAGACACCTGAGGAAAGAGAGAGTATGAGTAAGATTCCTTATGCTTCAGCAATAGGATCTATCATGTACGCGATGTTATGTACAAGGCCTGATGTTGCTTATTCAATTAGTGTGACGAGCAGATATCAGTCCAATCCAGGTGAAGACCACTGAAAAGCAGTGAAAAACATCATTAAGTACTTGCGAAGGACTCAGGACATTTTTCTTGTTTTTGGTGGTGAATCTGAGTTGAAAATAGAGGGTTATACTGACTCTAGTTTTCAATCAGAAAGTGATAGCAAATCCATGTCAGGGTACGTGTTTACTCTGAATGGTGGTGCAATAAGTTGGAAGAGTTCCAAATAGTCTACAACGGCTGACTCCACAGCGGGAGCAGAATATATAGCTGCAAGTGAAGCTGCAAAAGAAGCCGTTTGGATGAGGAAATTTTTTTCCGAGTTGGGAGTTATTCCTAGCGTTGAAGAGCCTATTGTGTTGTATTGTGATAACAACGCAGCAATAGCACAAGCCAAGGAACCTAGGTCTCATAAAAATTCCAAACATGTGTTGCGGCGCTTTCATCTGATTAGGGAGATTATTAAAAGAGGAGATGTCAACGTCGAGAGAGTTAACACACATAACAACATAGCAAACCCACTCACAAAGCCACTTTCTCAAAGTCACTTTGATCGTCATATAGACAAGACGGGTATTAGATACCAGAGTGATTGGCTTTAGTACAAGTGGGAGATTGAAAGAGATATGTCCTAAGTCCAATCATGTATGAGGATTTAGGAATAACTTTTATGTAATCTGTTTTTGATTTCATTAATATTAATAAAAGACTTGTTTTATTTTTATTGCGGGCTCTATCTATTTAAGTGTTTAAATAAGATATACCACAGTTTAGAGTAAAGCTTTTTATGGATTGTGATGAGATCATAATAATGAGACCTAAAATATGATAACTCTAAACTTAAATAGTTCCTGGTCGTAGGATTACTAACTGGTAATTAATAATCCGCAAAGATCGGTACATACTATGCTTGCTTCATTATGAAGGATGTCTGTTCTCATAGACATTTGTGTGGTGACACTATAGCTAGTATGTAGGTGCTTAATATAGAATAAGTTCACTGAACATGACTCACACAGCTGAACAACTGATGGAGTTCACTCACGTGTCAGCAGTTGTTCGCATAGTGATAGTTGTACAAGTATCCTTAGACTTGAGGTCATCATAGTCATCTTGTGTACACTGAACTATGCTTTGGTTTAGTTCTTAGTCTCCAGGGACAATTATAAGGGCTCTACTGGGTATAGAAATTTGTACACGAAGATAGTGTATGATAAATAAAGGATCTACCCCTTCCAATGAAGGAAGAGAATGTTCAATGCTGATCCACTTATGCTAGTTCAGGAATCTCTGGCCAGAGTGAATGAAATTAGAAAGGAGTTTCTAATTTACATTAAATAGAACTAAGCATAGTGAATGGGAAAGCAAGTGATTAAATAAGATAGGCTTGACACAAGTTCCATGCCTTGTATTTAATCGTGACATTGCAGGGTAGAAAGAATTGATTGTACGGTAACTACTCACTGAATAGGTTCTTGATATTCTAAGCAGTAAATTCGTATTATTCGGATAGTCGCGATATGCTGAGAAGTATCCCTCACGATGTAGAATAAATATGATTAATTAATTAATCATATTTAATGAATAAGAGAATTTATATAAATAATGATAAAATAGTTTTATTATTATTTATTTCTACTACCGGCTTAATATTGAACCTACAGGGTCACACCATAAAAGAGAATGATTTAATGGTGGAGAAATTAATTAATAATGGCTGATAATTATTTATTTATGAAATAAATAATTAATTGGAAAATTTAATAATTGATTAAATGAGATTTAATTGATTATAAATTAATTAAGAAAAAGTTCTTAATATTATTAATTCAGAATTTAATTTTTGGAAATTAAATCAAGTGAGAGAATTATTTCTAAAGTGTTTAGAAAAAGGATTAATAATTAAAAGGTATTTTAATTATTAGTGAGAATAATAAAGGATTAATAATAATAATATTTTATGGGAAAATTTTCAGCTGAAAATTTTGCCTATAAATATACTATTATAAACCCTATTTTTGCCTCAACCCAAAGATTTACAAAAACCTTAACTCTCTCCACCTCCTCCTCCTTCATTACATCGTTTTCTTGGTGGATACCGGTGGAGTGCTTCACACTTGAGGAGTAGCTGCTAAGGATCTCCGCTCATTATTCTTGGATCGCTTTTAAAGGTTAGAAATCGATCCCTCGATTTTATTTACGATCTGTATGCATATTATATGGATTTTATATATGTAAAAAAATTTTACCATGCTTCCGTGATAGATAAAATCCTGCACGGGGAAGTACCAAGATGTACCATGATTTGAAGAAGAGTTTTTGGTGGCCGAACATGAAAAAAGAAATTGCAGAATGGGTTTCAAAATGCGACACATGCCAAAGAGTGAAAGAAGAACATCAGAAACCAAGTTGTTTGATTCAACCATTGAAGATTCCAGAATGGAAGTGGGAAAATATTGCCATGGATTTTGTAGTGGGGTTACCTCACGTCCTGGACACGATGCAATTTGGGTGATAGTTGACCGCCTTACGAAATTGGCACATTTTCTTCCAATCAATGAGAAGTCTTCGTTAGACAGACTAGTTCATATGTATGTACGCGAAATCGTGTTACATCATGGTATACCTATATCGATAGTTTCAGATCAAGACCCGCAATTCAACTCGAGATTCTGGAGGCAATTTTAAGAAAATCTTGGAACAAAATTAAACATGAGTACGATATATCATCCACAAACTGATGGCCAAAGCGAACGAACAGTCCAAACCATTGAAGATATGTTGCGAAGCTGTGCAATTGATTTTTTGGGAAGTTTGGATGATCATCTACCACTAGTAAAATTCTCATATAATAATAGTTACCATTCAAGTATTGGCATGCCATCATACGAAGCTTTATATGGGCGAAAGTGTAGAACACCGGTGAGTTGGGATGAAGTTGGGGAAGGAAAGATTTTTATACCTGAATTAATTCAGCAAATGAAGGACACTGTCACTGTGATCAAGAAAAGACTCATTGCTGCTCAGGATAGACAAAAGAAATACGTGGACCCCGCCTGGAAAGATGTGAAATTCGAAATTGGGGAAGCGGTATTGCTAAAAGTATCAAAATGGAAGGGATTGACCCAATTTGGTAAGAAAGGGAAATTAGCACCAAGATACATTGGACCTATTGAAATCTTGAACCAAGTAGGGAAACTTGCCTATGAGCTAGCCTTGCCACCACAATATCAGCATGTGCATAATGTATTTCATGTCTCATTGCTGAAGAAGTATAATCCGGATGACAATCATGTGATAGAGATTGAACTAGTGAAGATTCAGACTGATTTATCATATGAAAAGCAACCTGTACAGATACTGGATCGACAAGAGAAAACTCTTAGAAATAAATCAGTAAGTTTGGTGAAAGTATTATGGAGGAATCTTAAAGTTGAAGAGGCAACATGGGAGTTAGAATCTGAAATACGGAATCGGTATCCTCGACTATTCTCCTAGATTCTGAGGACAGAATCCTTTAAGGGGGAGAGGATGTGACAACCGGTAAATATTTGAACTATTTTTATAAGTACCATATGTATATTCATAAAGATTCTGTGATATAATGCCAATTATGGGAATTCCTTATATATTGTGTATAATTTTGTTGTATGGCATTAAGAATATTGCTGGAATATTTTTATGCTTATAACTTTTGTACGCGAGTAAGATTTTCGTTACGCGATTAAATAAGTAGCGCGATTTGATAATATATGAATAGTTGCAACCACGCGATTAAGTCATAATTGAGATTCTCGCGATTTAGTGATATTTGAATAGTTGCGATTAGGCGATAAATTATATTCTAATATTGTAGAATAGAGTCAATTTACTTGAAATTGCTTGTGTGATTTATAATCTGTTAATTATATTTTACATGACTTATTATTAGTGTGATAATGTTAGAAAACTCTTTTAATATATATTCTTGTCTGAAATTTTTTTGAAAGCAATTTTATTAAACTTCTAAAATCTCATAGTATTTTTGGTATTAATCTTGTGATTTATGGATTTATATTTTAATTACTAAAACTCATTCTTTGTAATCATACTTTTAATAGTTATTGAATTACAAGTGTACCGTTGCATGCAAATTCCACCTAAATAGAAATCAAGGGTAAGACCAACCTTTCACCCTCCACTAACTCCATTTGACCAACTAAATTACCCATAAAACCCTGCATGCAAATCTTGCTAGTAGTAGAAGAAGGATAGAAAGGTAAAAAACAAACTCCACTTACTACTTGGATGAAATAAAAGCTAGTCAAAGCACTCAACTTCACATCATTTCTCTCACCACACACCACTTCATTCTCTCCTCTCTATACTCCCTCTCAGCAGAGCCCTAAAACCCTCCCCACCCATTTCATTTTCTTCCACATTTCTTCATTTTCTTACACCTTTCAACTCATCTAAGCAAGGGTCATCTACACTTAGTGCTATATCTTCATTTGAGGTTAGTTTCTTAGTTGCATGTGGTTAAAGCCAAGGGTTTTAACTTCGATTCTTATGAATCTAGAGTTGAACTCAATGTGGCTCATAAAACTTGAGCAAGAGATGTTCATAACGAAGTGTTTTGCTTCTATTTTCAAGCCATGATCTTGACCTCAAGCATTCTGCAATGACTTCCAAGGAGCCGACTGGATTTCATTGTGTTAGTTAGTTTTTCATTTAAAAAGAGACTTTGCATGTGGCTTTCAAAGAACCTCTGATATTTTAAAATGTATTTCACAAAGTTTCCATCCTTGCATGCCATGATTTTTACAATAAAAGTTGAAGTTAGTACTTGCATGACATGATATAAGTGATATTTCGGACAAATGTGTTATGTGATTTAGATTTGATTTTTTGTACAATGCATGCCATGGTTTTTGCTCTAAAATGCTAGTATGTTATGTTCCTTGATAAGTCATGATCAAATTTAGTAGCCATCAAGTTGATACCATGTATTTTTACTTCGAAATTCTGCTTGAAATCGCATATGTAAAATCTGCTCAGCTATGCTCTCTGTTCTTGCCTTGGTAAATGACTTATATGGCTAGATTTAAGCTCATAGTCCCCATAAAATGATAGTCAGTAGGGTTTTTACATTGTAGGTTAGATTTGTTGGCTTGATTGTTGGTATTGGTGATGAGTTGGGAGTTAAGGTGGAAGGAGGAACACTAGGCACTAACAGATTTTTTCACCATAAGTATAGGCAGTTTTAGGTGAGTCTCGTTGAGGCCTTGCCAGGCCTGAGTTTACTGGAGATAGGACTTGAGTTGTAATTGAGTCCAGTGGCTTTGATCCATTGAGAAACTTGCATTTAGGTAGGTGCACATCCGCATATTTGAGAGTAGCTCAGAACATGGCAGGTCTATGTAAACTTAAATTTTGGTCGATTATAACTATGTCATAGGCTAGGCCTTCATGGGGCCTTGGCTTAAATAAGTGTAGTACATCCTTAGGAAGCTTAACAACCAATTAGAATTAAAAATTGAGTGAGAAAAGTGAGTTTTATGTAAGTAAAAACATAGAAGGGGGAAATCAAAGGGGGCTGGGCAGTGTCAATTTTGAGTAGAGGCCTAGAGAGGCCTAGGTGAGGATCTGGCTTGAAACCAATTCTGAGAGTTGGGTTTAGTTCTTAACAATCCATGGGAATTGGTTTCGATAGAAGGCCCAATGTAGAAATTAAGTTTCTTCCAAGGGACGCAGGTAGAGGTAGTGCAAACTGGTGCTAGCAGGGAACTTCAGTGTGAGTATTGATCTTTGTAAGCCTATAGGAGTGAGGCCTCTAAGTCTTACCAACTTTAGAAGTTAGTTTAAAGTCTTAACAACCTTTAAAAAGTGATTTGGAGTAAAGGCCTAAGGAGGAAACATCCCATTTCCACCAAGGCACCCGAAGAGCACCCTTAGAGTGGCATTAAGAAGTTTTAGTGGTATTTGTTAAAATTGGGACTTAGTGGTGAAGGGTCTGAGTGTTGCACAGTATCTTTAGGTTTAAGTTAAGGTCAGATTAGATAGATGGGAGCATTAGTAATAGTTCTTATGTGTTACTTGCTTATGTGCTTAGGGATTTAGGTGATAGTATAAATAACTAAGTAACATATGCCATGCCATTATGTGATTATGTGACTATGTAGATTACTGGAAATGCATGTGATTAAGTCTAGAAGGGGAAGACTCGTGCCATCAAGATCTAATAATAGTTCTTATGTGTTACTTGCTTATGTGCTTAGGGATTTAGGTGATAGTACATAGGTATGTACACTAAGTATAGAAGCTTATGGGCTTATAAGGTGATAAAGGGTAAATAGTAATGAGGTTAATATAATGTGTATGTTCCGAAACGAAGGGGAAGACTCGTGCCATCAAGATCTAATAATCTTAGAACTGTTGAAAGGCAAGTTACTTACCTCCTTATCCTTATAAATGTTGTATGTATATATACTTTTCCGTGAATGCTTAGTTGTAATAACCACCATGTCAATAATTATTTCAAATACTTCTGTTAATAACTCTTAACCTTGTTAGTACCTTACCTTCAAATATTCCCTATCCATTAAACCGTGTATACTAAACTGTCTACCAAATTCCCTAATGCGAACCTCATAACACAATCATATTCATAAATATCAAAATACCGTCCTTGATACAATGTAGAGTTGACTTTTATTTGACCTTGGAACTTACCCCCATAGGGATTTCTAATATGCATTTGACACATTATTAGTGAACTTAAATTCCCTTGTTATAATTCTATTAAAGTGATACCAAATATTTCCCCGGCATCCATGTTATAAATAAATATAAAATAAATATTTTCTTGACTTATTGATAGGCTCACATATAGCCTAGGGATCCCATTATATTTGAGAACCCAGCGCGGTTCGGGATTACTTCGCGGCTGATCACCGGCTGTAATCCGTAGCGTCCTAAAATTTGATGATTTGATATTTAAATGATTATAACATGTTGCCACAATGCCATGATGCCATATGCCATGTTTCGATTGCTTTGATTCTACCTTTCCCTTTATATTATGATTGCATGTTTCTTATTATAATTTTTATCAAGTATCCATGACCTCTTGATTTATGAACTCTTGATATGCCATGTATAGTAGAACTGTTAGTACTTGATGAGCATTTTTAGCTCATTTTCTCGTATTTAACCATGTTCTACAGCTAGCAACCATGGTACATACCAAGCAAACCGCTTGTAAGTCGACTGCCGGATCCGCCGAGAACCATTTGAGGGCGCAGATTGACTATAGATATAGATTAGGCGAAATCCGCCATTATGTAATTTTATATTAGTTAGAAGGGTTGTTCCAAACTCTGAACTTGTAAAGATTTTGGGATTGTTATTATTTTTGGTTGGGTTTGTAATCGGATTATCATCATCTTTTGGATTTATAAGTATGTAATATGATTTTGCTTCGCATTTGTTTCGTGTGTGTGTGTGTTGTTGTTTTTGGGTGTGACAGAAAAGTCATATTTTGACTTGACTTCAGTTTTAAAAATACTGAGGCCTATCTTTTGATGACCCAAGTTATGTGATACGGGAATTATATTCTTATATGATATATGAATTATGTGTCTATGTGGGTCATGGTTCTTGTGTTTAATTGTTTTTTATGTGTTGGCTATCGTATGGGTAAACGATATGGTTTTAGAAGACCAGTTTGTCAGATAAAGTGTAGATGATTAAAGTGAGATCTTTTAATTATAGATGTGGATCGTTCAAGGCGATCAGGATCAGACATTGGATAAGAGTGAAATGGAACAGTATTGTGTGTCAAACTTGTGGCAACCGCAATAATGACATATCAAAGAATTATTGAGACGAACGATGGTGATGCCATGAGAAAGAAAAATAAGACAATTGCCTTAGTCTGAGTGTAAATGCAAAGGACCAAAGGCAAGTATTCCTCCACTAATCTACTTCTAGAATAGTTAAATGTTTTAAATACAAAAATGTTTACTTCTGATTATGCAACTATTTCCGCCATGACTCGATATTTTGGCAATTGAGTTATAATATTTTAATACAACTTATTATTGTGATAGTGGTTGAGAAATACTTCTAATAATTATTCTGCTAGAATCCATTATTGTTGTTAAAAATTGATTCCTTTATGGTTTCTTGGATAGTAAGATACACTGTTTGATATTAAAGTTGAATTTATGGCTATTCCTGATAAATAGAAGTAGTTTTTTATTGTTATATAAGAATTTTATTTGTATTGAATTCTTATATTCAAGATTGGATGGTTTGCGTAAGAGGTCGTGACATTGGTCTAACATGTGAATATATTACGACATACTGTAATATATGTGTATATATTATGACATACTGTAATATACCATAGGCCAATATGTGCCTAATTAGGCCCTAGTTGTTGGATATGCTTCGGCCTACAGGTATTGCATCAGGACTGATCATCAGGTGCAATGCATGCGTCTTGAGAGATTCCAATCTGATTATTGATAATCATACAAGACTAAATGAAAGTTTAGTTCTTAATTCTCGAAAATGATTTTTTATAGATTTGTGATATAATTTCTTTCTGTTATGTAAAGTAGAGACCTTCGATTCTTGTCAAGATTTTAAAATTTTGTGAAGTCTCTTTTTCTCAATTATCAAAATTTTAGCGAAAAAAGTATTGCAGATTATCAAAGTTATTTTAATCTTTCTAAAAGTAAAACTAGCAATTTTGTTTGAAGATCTACAAATGTTTTGAGGCTTTTTATTATGTTTTTAGTATACTTGTTTGACATTCTTTTACTCATATTTACCTGTTTTAAATTTAACCTTTCAGTGAGGAATAACTTGCGATGTTTAACCGCGTTATTTAAAAGACAGAAAAGGAGGCAATGGCAAAGATGATTGATTCAAGGTATGCGGGAATTAAGTAAGTATTATTGTATAAAGTTATTTTATATATATTACAGTTATGTTATTATATAATGGGCCTAGTATACTTCTTTTCGAAGTTATACAAGCGGGTTAAGTTTTGAGTTTGGAAATCGTATTGTAAAGAGGTTTTAAAAGAGAAGAAAATTATTTGTAAAATTTGGAAATTCTTGTTTCTAGAATTATAACCTGAAAAGATCTTGGTTTAGTTTGGGGTCGCAGATGCTGTATTTCAATTGTCGATAATTGTTTATTGATTAAAAAGGTTGTTTTATTTTGGGGTTTTATCGTGATGACCAAATTCCCCGACCTCGGATTTGGGGGCGTTACACATAGGTATTTCAAGAAATAAAAGAAAATTAACTGAAGATGAAGATGTAAATTTTTTCGAAGTTTTGATGGAACTTATTAATACTGATAATTTCAAAGTGGACAATGGATTTAAACCCAGATATCTGATATTTCTTGAGAATTCACTGCAAACTAAGCTTCTCGGAGCAGGTATAAAGAGAAAGCCTCACATAGAGTCTCGAATAAAGACATTAAAAAGGATTTTAGTGTCGTGTAGGACATCCGATATGGACCAAACAGTTCGGGATTTGGACGGAACTCAGAAGATAATATTATCACGGTAACGAGGGATATCTAGGTTCAATATATTTTTTTTGCCAGAAAAAGGATTACTTTCATTACTGTAAATCAGGTTTAAGTACATGAAGAATTTCTGGAGATACATTATTTGTCTTCTAGATGCGGTCATCTACAAAATAACTACAGCTTACTAAAGAATGGGGTAAGTTATTCGTAGATCGCTTAACAAACCTAAGGATTACACCATTGTCTTTTACTTCATTCAAGATGTTTCTACACTCCTGGATCAATGTTCCAAAGTACTACGATATTACAACACTTCCTCTAATAGCTTGGACAACTACGACATAATATGTTTCAACTATGGCACCTTACAGTTGTGTAGTTTTGATCCAATTAATTCTTCCCGGATTCCCATGGCTTCTGCATATTCTGGGGAGGTATACCCTTCTTTGCAACTGGAACGAGCTTCTATTTGTTCTCCTTTATAGTTTGTTGCGGCAAATACATAAGCATATCGATTAGAAGATTCCAAAACCACAGCATCAGTATTTAACTTAGTCATGTTTTTTGTTGGGGGAGTCCATACACATCACCATCATCTGGATTTAGTAATCCCCATGATCGGTCAAAAACTTTATCCTGCAATAACCAACAAAATAAGAAGACTTCTTTAAAAACATCACCTTCATGCATAAACTTCTAATTAGTCTTTTATGGTTTAATGCATCTTCGTTGGGAAAGGTACATCCCTCTCTTTCTTCGGCAAGTGTCACCTATATCAAGCAGCTTGGAAAACTCTCTCATTATTCTTGCATTCTGGTTCTCTCAATTTTTTATATGTAACTCAGACATAATAGATGATATATGTAAGTGTTAACATTTATAGCAATGGATGGATTCCTGGATGGACAAAGCATTCTCCAGTTCAAATCAATCACCTTCACAAGAACTAAAGGTGCTTTTAAACACGTGGGACAATGTACATCATGTAAAACATAAACATTGACTTTAATACAGACCATGCTTATCCTTCTCTTCCACTTTAAATTTTCTTCATATGTTCCATTATTTTCCCTCCACTCTGCACAATTAAATGGAGAGACAAAATAATACAATTAAGTAGGGCTGAGCATAAATTAGCCAAACCGACCGAAACCGCCCAATCCAAACCGATCAAACCGAATTTTATGATTTACTAACGGTTTGGTTCGGTTACGGATTGGCATTTTAAAAACCGAATTTTTTCGGTTTGGTTTCGGTTTTTACCTCCAAACCGACCGATATAACCGAACCGAACTGAATATTTAAATTAAAACATTAATATACATATATTTGTAAAGTACAATTAATAATAAAATTATAATGTACAACATATGTGTAAACTAAAACATATAAAATAACTAATCATAATATAGATTATTCTAAGACATAAATATTTATGTATGTGTTATGTTTTCACTATTTTTATTTTTATTCAATAAAAGCATAAGAATTGGTCGCATCTTTTTCGTCTTCTTGCCTTTTTTTATTTTTCAAAATCATTATTTTTATATATTATTTTTGAAAATGATTATAATAGAAAATATAATTCTATAATATGATACAAAATTTCGATTCTTATTTACAAATTCAAGTTTAATTTAATTTTTAACTTTGTTTTACATGAAAAACGGTTTAAACTGAAACCAAACCGAACCGAACCATTTTAAACGGATTGGTTTGGTTTGGTTTTTTCATATAATGGTTTGGTTTCGGATTGGATTTTAGGGAAACCGCTAATTTCAGTTTGGTTCGGTTTGGACCCTCCAAACCACCCAAACCGATCGATGCTCTACAATTAAAGGGAGAAAAAGAATTATAATCTGTAATGATCACATGTGCAGCAAATCATAATAGTAAATTCCAGCTTTTGTGCAAATTATATATACTACATTATTCTATGATGATAAAGGTAAACCAATTATACTGAACTTTATAAAAACAAGTTTAATGCAGCAATAACCCAACTACTAGGTGAAGCTGTATTTAGAAGAATCAAAGGATTGTTAACAAAGTCAAGCTTACCACCCCATGCTGTAAACTAGTTGCTCTCATCCCAAGATTGGCAAGCCTTCTGCACGGGTCTATTTCTTCAACTGGAGGTTCTATAAGGGATAACCTGATTTTCTCACCCAAATCGTCATGTTGACGTAAACATTTACATCATATGATAATTCTTCATCTATTAAAACATGATAAGGTTAAAAAGAATATATATTGAGAAAAAAAGTTAGATATATACCATTAAAATTGATCTGAAATCTATTATACTGATAAAATAAATGTAACTTCTTGAAGATCTATTTAATCAATATTATCTTTAGTTACATAGAACAAGACCTGAAGCACTATCCCAATGCCAATAGCAGATTTCATCTGCCCATCTTCTCCCTCACAACCTTCAGTAACTGTTGGACATTAATCTAAACATATTTATTAAATAAAGTAATTATGTAGTAAATTAAGTAATACATGACTTGGTCATGCAGCAGTAAAGTGTTTGTAGGAGTCTATTTGAATTAGTAATGGGGTAGTTATTAGGAGTAGTAGCTATTTTCTTGCCACGTTTTTGGCAATCAGTTCTAGTATTTATTTTTGTATTTCCATTTTGTAAAGTTAAGGAGCCTGAATGCATTTGTTTTTCTCGATTTTAGAACAAACACTTGTGTAGTATTGCCTTGTTTACTTCTTTTGTGGCGTTATTTGGTATCAGAGCCCATAACACCAGTTCATGCCCAAGTATATGTCCAAACCTACGAGCATAAACACATCAAAAACCAAAGAAGGATCACTAGGACTCAGTTACCCGATTTTGACTCGGACCAATTATACAACTTGGTTGGTGAAGATGAAAGCGTATATGGATGCACAGGGAGTATGGGGCAATTGAAGCAGATGACTCTAAGGAGAAAGGTCAAAAGGTGGAACCACGAATAGACAAGATAGCACTTGCAGCCATATATCAAGGGCTGCCTAAAGATATACTCTTGATTGTGGCTGAGAAAAAGACCGCCAAAGAGGCTTGGGAAGCCATCAAAACCATGAGTGTTGGCACTGAGAGAGTAAAGCAAGCCAAAGTGCAAACTTTGAGAGTTGAATTGGATTCGCTGTCCATGGCGGAGATAGAGTCATTGGATGATTTCTGTATCAAATTATATGGGTTAGTAACCAACATTAGGGTATTGGGGGAAACCGTGGATGAGACTAGTGTGGTCAAGAAATTTTAAGAGCTGTTCCTTCAAAGTATGTGACTATTGTAAGCACGATTGAACAGTTTGGGAAGATGGAAGAGATGATTATTAAGGATATTGTAGGATGTCTGAAGGCTCATGATGAGAGGACAAGAGGGGTCGCTGAAGAAAAAGGGGGAAAACTATTGATGACTGAAGAAGAATGGCTAAAGAGCGAGTCACCTGATGGGAAATTGATGTTAACTCGTGAAGAGTGAGCAAAGCGAGCAAGCAGGGGAGGAAGTGATCAGAAGTCTAGGCAAGAATCAGGTAGTGGCAGTCGTGGTGGCAGAGACCGTAGCAAAATGATGTGTTTTAATTGTAATATTCTTGGACATTTTTCCTATGAGTGTAGAAAAGCTCGTCGCAATAAGCATCAAAAATCTGAACAGAAATCAGAGGTCAACTTAACACAAATTGAGGGAGGCGAACCTGCATTGCTATTAGCTGAATGTGGAGAGGAAGAGAATGACATAGTGCTGTTAAACGAATGAAGTATAATGCCACAACTAAAGCCAGATACCGAGAAGAAAGCTGAATCCAACCTTTGGTACTTGGATAACGAAGCAAGTAACCACATGACTGGGTTATGTTCGAAATTCTATGAGCTTGATGAGGGAGTAACTGGTCGTGTGAAGTTTGGAGATGGATCTGTTGTCCATATAAAAGGCAAGGGATCAGTTGCATTTGAGTGCAAGAATGGAGAAAAGCAGATTTTGTGTGAGGTCTACTACATACCATCCCTTTGTAGAAATATCATAAGTTTGGGAAAACTCTCGGAGGAAGGAAATAGGGTGGTCCTTAATGGTGAATATTTATGGGTTTATGATATTAAGGGGAGGCTGTTAATGAAAGTGCAAAGATCTGCAAATCGGTTATACAAGGTGCTGATGGAGGATAATGATGGTATGTGTTTAAGTACTAAGGTGGAGGAGGACTCTTGGTTTTAGCACCAACGCTTAGGACATGTCAATTTCCAGGCCATGAGCATGATGTCGAGGGAGGAGATGGTTCATGGCAAACCGCGACTGATGCAACCAAGAGGTATATGTGAGGGATGCCTGATGTCTAAGCAAGCCGGGAAGCCCTTTCCACATCAGACGAATTTTGCAGCGAAGAGGGTGTTAGAACTCATACATGGGGATATTTGTGGATCCATTACACCTGAAACTTGTTCAGGGAACATGTACTTTCTTCTTCTAGTCGATGATTTCAGTCGAAAGATGTGGGTGTACATGTTAAAGTCGAAAAATGAAGCATTTGAAGCCTTTAAGAAATTTAGGGCAGTCGTTGAAAATGAAAGGGAAGAAACGGTGAAAGTTTTTCGCACAGATAGGGGGAGAATTTTGTTCAAATGAATTCAATAACTACTGCTCTGAAAATGGGATAACACGACATTACACTACTCTCTGTACCCCGCAATAAAATGGGGTAATAGAGAGAATGAACCGTACTGTAGTTGTTATGGCTAGAAGCATGTTAACTGGGATAAAGTTGCCTTTAAAGCTGTAGGGGGAAGCAGTGAGACACTCTGTGTATGTTTTGAATCGACTGCCTATGAAGATTTTGCGTGGGAGAACTTCTTAAGAGGCCTGGACAGGTGAGAAACCAGACCTTAGTTTTCTTAAAGTTTTTGGTTACCTTGCTTTTATGAAAGTGCTATCAGTTCATACTACTAAATTAGATAATCGAAGTAAGATAGTAATATATATTTGCAAGGAACTGGGAACAAAAGGGTGTCATTTGTACGATTCCAGTACTGGTTCATTATGTGTTAGCAGAGATGTGACGTTCGACGAAACAAAGGGGTGGACATGGGTGGAAATTGATGGAGAAACAAGTACAAGGCAAAGCACTTTTTGTGTGGAAGGGATTCTTACAAACTCCAGGGATGAAGATAATATTGTAGAATCAGAAGTGGCCACACCGATTCAGTCACATGGTGCGAGCACGGAACACTGGTCTGGTGGGAATTCTAGTGGGAGTTCAGGACAGAGTTCTGTGTCGAACTCGGACAGCGAACCAAGAAAGTTCAGGTTGATTAGTGATATATATGAGGATGCTGAAAGGGTTGAACTTGATGATGAAGAATTGATGTTACTCAATGATGAAGAACCCGTGTGCTTCAAATAGGCAGCAAACAAAAGAATGTAGAATGAGGCAATGCAGAATGAAATAAACTCGATTGAGAAAAACTAGACCTAGGTTTTAACTGATTTACCTAAAGGGCATAAGCCAATCGGTCTTAAGTGGGTTTATAAGTTGAAAAAGGATACGAACGGGGAAATATTGAAGCATAAAGCACGCCTCATAGCAAAGGGTTATATGCAGAAATATGGAGTAGATTTTGATGAAGTATTCGCTCCAGTTACTCGTTTGGAGATAGTAAGGTTGCTTCTTGCTCTAGCTACAAAGAATGGCTGGGGATTTCACCATCTAGATGTGAAGTCATCCTTCTTCAATGGTGAAATTCAGGAGGAAGTGTATGTCACACAGGCACAGGGGTTCGAAAAGAAGGGTGAGGAATATAAAGTGTATAAGTTGCTTAAGGCATTATATGGGCTTCGTCAAGCACCATGGGCTTGGTATTCACGTTTAAATAAATGTCTTGAAGATTTGGGCTTTTTGAAATGTCCTCATGAGCATGTTATTTACATAAGGCGCGAGGGAGATGAGTCGTTGAAAGTTGGAGTGTATGTTGACGATCTTCTTGTCACTGGTACTAGCAAGGTTAACATAGATAGATTTAAGAAGGAGATGAGCAGGGTTTTTGATATGACAGACCTGGGCAGGTTGTCACACTACTTGGGAATCGAAGTAAAGTAAGAGGATGATTGTATTGAACTACGATAAACTGCTTATGCAAAGCGATTGTTAGAGAAGGCCGGTATGAGGGACTGTAACCCTGTCAAATATCCTATGGAGGCCAGGATTCAGATTGACAAGGATACTAAAGGAAGAACCGTTGAGGCTACAGCGTATAGAAGTGTAATAGGGGGACTGATGTACCTGGTTCACCCACGACCAGATATCTCATACATTGTTGGAGTAGTAAGTCGATATATGGAGAGGCCGACTGTCATGCACCAAGGAGCTGTAAAGAGAATTTTTCGTTATGTGTAAGGTACATTGGACTATGGCATTGAATATCGTCGAGGTACAGGAAAATATTTACTTGCAGGGTTTTTGACAGTGACTTGGCGGGTAACCCAGATGATTGTAAGAGTACATGAGGAGTTGTTTTCTATTGGAACCAAAGTCTGATCACGTGGGTTTCACAGAAACAGAAGTGTATTGCCCTCTCATCTTGTGAAGCTGAATTCATGGCGGCTACTGGAGGTGCATGTCAGGGTATATGGCTATAAAATTTTCATGGGAAGATAACTGATGAGAAGCTTGGACCAGTGATAATCTATGTGGACAACAAGTCAGCTATTGACTTAGCTAAAAACCATGTCTTCTATGGTAGAAGCAAGCATATAGATATACGCTACCACTTCATTCGTGAACGTGTCTGAGCGTGGTGACATCATTATTTGACATGTTGCATCTGAGGAGCAGAGAGCTGATATACTCACAAAGGCGTTGCTAGTGGTGAAGTTCGAAAAAATGCGTGCTTTGTTGGGTGTGAAGAACCTCCAGAAAGATGTTTAGATTAAGGGGGAATATGTTAGACATTAATCTAAACATATTTATTAAATAAAGTAATTATGTAGTAAATTAAGTAATACATGACTTGGTCATGCAGCAGTAGAGTATTTGTAGGAGTCTATTTGAATTAGTAGTGGGTGGTTATTAGGAGTAGTAGTTATTTTCTTGCCACGTTCTAGGCAATCAGTTCTAGTATTTATTTTTGTATTTCCATTTTGTAAAAGTTAAGGAGCCTGAATGCATTTATTTTTCTCGGTTTTAGAACAAACACTTGTGTAGTATTGCCTTATTTACTTCTTTTGTGGCTTTAGTAACTCCTAAGTGCAATGGATAATCCCAACTCCAGACATACATTTCAGCTACAAGTAGACATATGCTTGGACCATGACAACTGGGTTGCTTGCTTTTATTGAAAACACAAAATTATGATATATATATATATATATATATATATATATTTATGTGTGCAAAATTGTTGCCGAAGAAAGAGAGAGGGATGTACTTTTCCCAACGAAGATGCATCAAACCATCAAAGAAAGAAGTTTATGCATGAAGGTGATGTTTTTAAAGAAGTCTTCTTATTTTGTTGTTTATTTTATATTTTTTGCAAACTAATTATGCTCTAACATTTTTTAATTTTTAAATCATTATTACTATTATTTCTTATTGCATTAAATATGTTTTTGAACACTACAAGAAAACAGGGTTAAATACAACTGATTTAAATTCGATTGTGCCCTAATTCGATCACCGGCGGTCGAAACCTTTGGACACGGCTAAATTCGACTGGTCTCTGTCGAATTTAAATGGTCGTTTTTAATCGGTCGTATTTACAAATAAATTCAACTTGCGCCGGTTGAAGAAAATGGTCGAAATTAAGATGTTCTTATTTGGAAGTTAAATTCGTCTGAAAATAAATTCGGTTGAATTTATAACGTGGGGGGAAAAGAGCAGGATTTTCCCTTTCATAAATTTTTTTTCGTATACTAAATTGGAATTTTGGTCAAGTGGGAAATGAATTTTGGTGGAATAAAAGCGGGGAAGAGTATCTCCGTAATAACAGTTTTTTTTATATTTTAATAAATAGAGATTAGACAACAGTTACAATTAAAACCAATGTCTACAAAGGTTGTAACATCGTTTAAAATACGACCAATGTTAAAATTACCTTTAACATCAGTGGCTTTTTGAACCGCTGTTAAAAGGGTGATGTCTTTTGCCCTGTTTCTTGTAGTGGTATATGAGTGTGCGTTGTTTTAAGTGAATCTGTGTGTATCTGAACCTGTCACCAATAATTTTAATGTTTCTTCCCCTTTTTCTAGTTTGTCCCTACTTATTTGGGAGGTTGACCATGTCCTACACTTCATTTCAGGCGGGGCTAACCGCCTAGTAATTTAATATCCAGACTTTGGACCATATTTTGACTAAAATTGGACTGATTAGCCTTCGGCCCAATCAAACAGTCTGTTTCTTCTGGCCCAATCATTGGACCTAAAATGAGTGGGCTTCCAACACCTTCCCTCCTTTGTTGTAAACACGAGTCGCGACCACTAATTCACTATGCTTGATTCTTTATGTGCCGCTTAGCTCCACCCAAATTTCTTTTCTGCGTCAAAAATAACAACATGGGCATCTTGATCGTAATATTCATTTGGGAGTTTCTAGCGCTCCTCCACCCTCTCCACATTGTGTCTTGAAATACTGTTATTTTGAGCGGTCAAGGGTCAACTATTGATAAAGATAATTTTTTGCCAGTTTTTTCATATCATACATAGATATAATCTTACCATTCCACTATTTTCCGAATAGCCAAACTAAGCATGACATGCCAATATATTTTTATTATAGTATTACAATACAATGCAATGGCTCGACCATTAAGAGGTATAATTGCCATCTCTTCTGTTCGATTCCAACTGATACTCTTGTATTAGTTTTGTGTGAACTAGTTTATCATAATGGCTTAACTTAAAAAGAGGTGACACACTCTCAATATAAAAATTTAATAATTCTTACCATATCATTATTAGGTACATATTTCTTACATTTAAGTTTCTTAACTTTTTCAAGTGGTCAATTGTTGAAATATCTTGAGTCTCGAGGACTCGAGTAGTTTTATTACATTATTTACTCGGATGCCTAATATCCATTCCTTATGGCCCCACTCGCCTCTCTTGAACGCTGAGTCTTATTATAATATAGTATTATACACATTTTTCCCGTTAAGAATAGGAGAAATTTTCAATTAGGGGTTTAACAGTTATGAATGTTGATCGCAAAAAATCATCAGTGCATAAAAAGCCTCAAAATAAGCAAACATTGAGACTATAGTATCAGTTAGTTGATACCAATATTTTACTAAAAAATGACAGTCCTTATAATATCATTTTGACATATCTTATAAATGTAAGTCGAATAGATATGTATTTTTTTAACATAAAAGTGATTTATTGCACATGGAAACAGGCCCTTAAAAACCCAAGAGAGGTTAAAGATAAACAATATTGCTAGAATTAGTCTACTGGACTGAAACTGGGGTGGTAAGCAAGTAACATAACAGATCTTGTGCCCTCAAGAAAAAACAAACCCGAACTTATCAAAACAAACAGATCTTGTGCCCTCAAGAAAAAACAAATCCGAACTTATCAAAATAATTAGTAGAAGACCATTCCAACTAAAAAGATAGAAAAATTAACTCTTGCAAATATTTAAATATATTTTTTCTCAAATATTATTACAAGAAGTCAATAGTCCATGAAATTTGTAGAGATCGAAAGAATATCAAGAACAAAATTTTAAAGTAACGGCAATTGAACTAATAAGTGTTTCATACAAAATATTTTTTTTCAAGAATAATTGAGTGTTTATATTGTAGTTAGTGTAAGAATAAATGTACCATTTTTCTTACTTTCATATCTCAACTAATTTCAAATCTAGATCCATAAAATTGGAACTCTGCCGAGAATCTAAAATTTTGAGCTTGTGCATAATGTACAAATAATAATTGCACTTAAATTTTTTTGTTTGCATGCAACTTTAGAAATCCCAAAAAAAGTACTCCAAAAATATAATTTAATGTAATGAGAAATAATAGTAAGTAGGTGTTCCCAAAAATTTAAAAACTCATAATTAGTTTGCAATATGACATAGCCAACATAATAAGAGGACTTCTTTAAAAATGTAGCATGCATCCATAAATCTTCTAATGCGTCTTTGTGGGGAGCTAAAGCACCTCCTTCTCTATTTCTCTCGCAGCCATCTTGCATATATATTCCAATGGAATAGGCTCGGAAAGGCCCTCACGAGCGTCCTAAATTAATATCAGAGGCGGCATCATTATAAATTATATATACATATTATAGGTCTACACTAGGTTATAAGAACAGAAGAGTGGATCAATGGACTTACATTGGCGTAAAATACGTACAAGTCCTTCGACTTTTCTTGTGACGTGCGACCGGACTCTACATTGAGATCATATTTCTTGATCACAGCTACAATGTCTGCTAGAATGTTAGGCTCTTTTGGTGCAGCCACACCAAAATATGCACCCCCGCTTTCCACACTTATGCTCACATTTGATGTTACGCGGGTGGCGTTTGAATATTTAAAAGTAGCCCGGCCTGATGAACTTGATGCCGCATTTGAACCCATTCCTTCGGTATTAGAATTTGACAAAAAAAAATTGATTAGATACAGTAAGTTTGTAAATGTAATATTATATATACAACTAGACCTAACCTTGGATCAGTAGTATTATGCCAAAACATGTTAACAAAATGACAGGATATATCCTCTCTGTAGATTAAATATATATATATATATGTGTGTGTATACAGAAATGTGCTACAGACTTATTGTTACATAAGCTACTCACTCGATGGATAATAAGTCATCACCCGTCGGGACTAAGATGAGTTATCCATCGGGACTACAATCCTTATCCGTCGAGTGCTACATTTTCACTGAGTAAAATCTACCAAGGTGTTTTGTTCATGAAATCATCAAGTACACAACATATACACAACAATCTCCCCCAATTTATGTCTACTGGAATTGTAGCCATAAATTAAGAGATACTTGATGATAACAAAATACCCTAAAGATACAACTTTAAAAGAAAGTAGATAATACTGAAAAGTGCTTCAAATAGTAAAATGTACAAAGTTTAGCTCACAGTCATTTTCAAGGTGTTCCTCTAGCCTGAGCAGATTTATCTAGTTCCTTGAAGGTCTGGATCTCTTTCCAAGCTTTCTGTTATTTTCTTCAATCTGATTCTGGAGCTGCCAGTAGAATTTCAGTTCATCAGATTCTGAGAGATTTAGCTTTTCTTGCATTTCCAAGAGAGTCTCATTGCTAGAGATGCTCAATTGGTCTTCAAATCTGAAAAATCTTCTCACTCCTTTATCATCCATAAACTCCATTAGCCAGTAGGGCCTTAGATGCACTCTTCTCCCTGTGTAAGGGATGATTAGAGTCTTTGGGAGTGCATCTTTAGCTCTAACACTCCTTAGTTCTTCAATCTTCTTCAGTACCAATCTTCTTGCAGTTACATTGAACCCAAAGTTCTTCTTGAAAGATGAATAAACCTTAATTAGTACAGCTTGACTTTCTTGAAGGATCCTATGAAGTGGCCACTGAATCTCCTTTCCTCCCTTGTACTTGAACACTAACCTTTCAGGTAGGTTTCTGTATGCACCAATTCCTCTCACTTCATCTAGTTCATTTAGATAGAGATTTAGATCAGAAAACTCCTTGATGTCACACAAGTACATATAATCTCCTTTGTTGACTTTAGATTGAGCTTTGACTAGAGATTTGGATTTGAGAGGTGACAACTTCACTTTCTTGACTGCTCTTGACTTTGTTCTCTTTGGCTTATTGAGGATTGGCAGATTGAAGTCAGAAATTGGTATGTTCTCCCATTCTATTGGCTCATCCTTAGGCACAATAGGTTCACCATGAATGTTCCTGTAAGGATCCACTACCTTGATATCTTCAAATACCACAGAGGGTTTTGATGCTTGAGTTGTAGTAGGAGTGGATTCCTTGGGAAACTGATTCTCCAATTCTTATCAATAATGTCCAGTTTCCTTTTGGTTCTTTTAGCCAATTCCTTGATTCTTGGAGATTTCTTCTATTGTTTAACTTGCTTCTTTGGATCTTGAGATTCAATGATTTCAGATGGCTGAGCAGGAATTTGTTATGATGAATTTACAGCATGTAGCTTGGCCAAGATAGCAATTTGCTCTTTCTTTTGTTTAGCCTTTTTAGCATCTAGAGCAGCTTGCTTCTTTTCCTGCTTCAATCTAGCCTTTTCTTCTCTCTTTACTTGAGCAAATTGAGGATGTCCAGCCACCACACAAATTTCTTTCCCATTCCTGAAAATTTTAGTAATTCTCTTTTTGGAAGCTGAATCAGCTGGATCTTTGTAGAAAGCAATTGACGTTGATAGAAGCTTCTTTTCATTAGGCTTAGGTGTCTCATACATAATATCCAAAGGGTTCTTCAATGATAATTTTGGATAGTTCACCTTTGGTTTCAGAATTATTTCAGCCTTTTGAGATTTGATGTAGGATGACTATCCCCTTTTCAGATAGTTCATGCTCATCTCATTCACAGAAATTTGCTTGACTTGAGAGTGATGGATGGCTGACTTTACTGGCTCCTTGACTAGTCCAAACTTCTTTTGTATATCCTCATTAATCTTCTCCCAGTTGATTGGCTTCAACTGCTTCATTTCAGCTACTCTAATGTTGGTTGCTGCTGCATTTATCAGATCTATACTATTTGTAACTGGTGGTTTTGAAATAGTAATTGAAGGCACAATTACTTTACTTATTTGAATTTGAAGCCTCTCCCCCTCACTTGGTCCTTTCTCCCCCTTTTTGTTATCATCAAGTTGAGTAGAGGAGGAGATTTGAGCAGCCACCAGTTATTGAAGTAAATATATCTGTTGAGTTTGATGAAGATGAATGGCTTTTAAAGATGCTTCCATGGTTGACATTCTTGTATCCAAGGCGTCTATCTTGGTTGCAAGATCAGAATTTTTCCTTAATTACCTCTTGATGTCAAGCATTGTAGCTTCTGGAAGCTTAGAATCCATCTTGTCTGAAATGGCCTTCTTCATCTCCTCAATATCAACCTTGATGGTGTTTACATCCCTAGCATGTTGGAAGCCTTGAATTTGTTAAAGTTGCAGAGAGGCTAGATGTTCCTGAAGGAGCTTCTTGGTGCTGGCATTTGAAGTGGTTTGAAGAGCAGTATTTGTCTGATTGATTAGTTGGATCAGGGTTGTCTTGAAGTAGTGCTCATCACAGTGCTTTGAAAATGCTCATAATGGCATACCTGATCTTGAAATGGAACATACTTCTCCCCCTATGTCCATTGCTTCATCTTCACTATCCCCACTTTCATCACCAAAGAAATCAGCTGAGCCACCAGTCTCATAATCCACATCACCAGCTATAGAGGGCAAATATGCGATGGCATCCTTAGCTCTTATCATAGACTGTGTGGTATGCACCAGATTGAGCATCATTTCTGCATTGTCATTGCCATGTTCAGCTAGAAGTTGATAAGCTGGAACATGGTGAGTAAATGCCTCAGCATCAAAGGAGGTGGAATCTATAACAGCTTTGTTGGCTTGTGAGGTCCTTCATTGATTCTATCAAGATATTCTGGATCTGTAGCTTCCAAAAATATAGTCATCCTCACCTTCCATATGGGATATTCAGATGGTTTCAGTATGGGAACTCTAATAGCCTCATATCGACTATGGATTTGAGTCTATGGAGGTTCTTCAGTTTTGGTGGGCTTGGTTGGAGTTTCTACTTCAGACATGATTGTTTTTGGATCTTAAATTGTTTGTGTGTAAACAGATAGGCTTTGATACCACTTATTAGGTCACACACACTGTAGAAGAGGGTTGAATACAGTGTATAGCACAATTAAATCGAATTTAAAGAACACAAGTAACAGAAAACAAACTTTATTAAACTATGTTACAATGTAGAACTGTCCTCTCTCAGTGATGAACAAAATATCACAAGAGCTGCTAGGGTTACAATGAATAATATTCTCGATAATGATAACACTTATAGTGTAAACCCTATGTCTGTGTTTATATATTACACAGTTACAAGATAATCGCTAATTTATATGGAATATAATTCTGCTTCCTAAAATATATCAACCAGTTATCTTTTCTTCCAAGTATTCTATTCTTCATAGAATTTCTTCTTCATGCATATCTCTTCTTGTGTTTGTCTTGATCTTCTTCCCTTTCAATCAGCTGTGTAACACCCCCAAATCCGGGGTTGGGGATCTGGGTTGTCACGAGTTCCATTTCCCTTAATAACACCCAATCTTAATAATTAATCAACTACTCTGTACTGTGACCCCACAATAAACACACACACCACACGTTATAGTCTCAGAGATGAACATCCAAAAATAATCACAAGTCATTTTATTCCACAATTATCTGCCAATACACCTTAAAAGGTTTTCTGAATAAATTTACATTTTCTTTGCCATTATTACAATTCATAAGTATACATAAATCTGGTACATCAAAAGTTGAAGCCTAGTCTATTGGTAGTTCCCACCTTAGCTACAGCGACTTCAATGCCTATAGGAAGCTGCAGAATGTTTCCTATCCGCTCGCGAATTGGGAGCTTGGTCCTGTTCATCTTGTCTATCTGATGTTGTGTGATGAAAGAAGAAAGCAAGGGTGAGCAGCAAGCCCACCAAAATAATATGTATAATAATTTACAATATATGAGCCTTCTCATAGTACTCATGAAAGTCTTGGTTAAAAGAAATGAACCAAGTTTGATATCTTAATGCGATGAAGTCGCAAAATATTCAGTATATATACATATATACTTTTCAAAATATGGGAAGTCCTCTTCCATGCATAATACACACAGAGTTCCAGTGTATAACTGTATAAAAATATCGTTGCAAGGTGATCTCATATATCTAACCTTGTCTCAACGTTTTTCTGAAAATCTTTGTCATGCATAAGATAATCATTTACTAGATATAAGTTTAAAAGATGAAGTTACAAGATACTCCAATATACTTATATCTTTTCCAAATATTACTTGAACTACCACCGTTCAAGTTATAATCAGTTCAAAAGTTCATCATATAGATGAGACTACAAGACAAGATTTGAATAGATTCAATCTTTGAATATCATTATAAATAATGAAGTTACGAGATACTTCATTAAATCCCGATATATATATACACCTATATATATACATTTCATACACTCCTTGAAAACCTCTGTTATGAAAATTATAAACAGAGTTGCAATATCCAATGAATTTGGAAAGGAGAAAACCTTGGCATAAACCTGATATCTTGCTGATCAGGCAAAGATACCAATAAGTAACCTTTTCTACTAGTAGATGGACGAATTCCCTACTGGTCATCACCCTGGCCGCAATAGGACCTTATGCTGGACTGCCACTCAGCCACTTACGCATTTGATGGACTCCCACTGAGCCACTTACACTTTCATGGACGTCCACTGAGCCCATGTTGCTTATGCCGACTCAAATAGATGAACTTACTTCCCGAACGATGGACAAGTAATCAAGATGTTTTCTCAAAACAGCAACCTTGTTGCGAATGTAAAATACACCACTGAGCCGGATCCCTCAAGTTTTGAACGAGTATTTAAATCCCCTTTAAAAGGAAGATCTTAAATATAAAAATGAGTTTTGGGATCCGCTCTAACTTTTAAAAATCATTTTGAAGACTTGAAAACACTTTAAAGAGTGTTTGGAGTAATGCTGATTTAAAGAATCAGTCCCAATATATTAGAAAATATCTGAATATTATTATTTAAATAATATTCCCATAAAGAATAATCTTTATAAAAATAATTGAAGTAGAAGTTTTAAAACTCATACTTGAAATGAATATTAAATAACCAAAGATATACTTATACGAAAGTACTATCTTTATTTGAATAATCGAAGATAAGTTTGATTATCGACACCTTATTCTTTAATAAAATAAAGAATATATCTCAGCAAATAATCGGAGTCATAGATCCTCAAATGAATATTCAAATAATATTCATTAAATAATATAAACTGAGTCATAAGCCCTCGAATAAATATTCAAATAATATTCAATAAATAATATAAAGGAGTCATAAGCCCTCGAATGAATATTCAAATAATATTCAAATAATAAAATAAAAGGAGTCATAAGTCCTCGAATGAATTTTCAAAAATAATATTCATTTAATAAAATAAAGAAGTCATAAGCCCTCGAATGAATATTCAAAATAATATTCATTTAATAAAATAAAGAAGTCATAAGCCCTCGAATGAATATTCAAAATAATATTCATTTAATAAAATAAAGAAGTCATAAGCCCTCGAATGAATATTCGTAATAATATTCATTAAATAAAATAAAGTTATCGAATAAACCTTATTCGATTAATAGTTTTAAAAACTATATATATATATATATAAATATATATTATACTCAGGAGCCTCGCCTCCCGATTTTAGAAAAAGTTCACCTTTTGATCGCCTATATTAAGGGTAAACTCAAATACCGCTTATCTCTAGCATAGGTATTATGCAACTATAAGCATTTTAACCAACAGATATATAATTCAAGAATATGAAACAGGCATGCATATATACCATATCACATGCTACAATATATCGCAAGAATTTGCTAATAACAAATATGCATTTATCGCAAGATCATGCATATACATATATACATCACAACAACAGTATAACGGGTAGAAAACTTGCCTGAGCGACTGGGGGTGATAAAAGGCTCGGGACGAGTCTGGTAACCTATAAACAACAAGTAAGTTGGAATTAAACCAAAGTCACTTGTAATCTATACTCTAACTACCTTAGACTCTAACGCTCGCTTTGCGCTTACTGATTCTCTTAAGTCACTCGAGTACCCTTGGCTCCACCATTTTTTATAATTTAACCATTACAAGTTTTAATGCGATTCCTTCGCGAGTGTCTTACCAACTGCCTAACACTCTTACCATAATTGTTTCATACACTAATTAACCCTTTTTGGTCTTTAACCTATGTTTCAAAGTAAGGTGAGGTGAAAAGTTTCGTTCGCGAAACGCCGTTACTTAAAACGATCATTTCTCCTAAACCGTACATCGGAATCAAACGAACTACATATCAAAACGAAGCTCGTAACATGAACTATCTAAACATGGCAATGGTTATAATCTATCAGGGAGTTCTCGGGTCCAAATGTTATGAACAAAAGCAGTCTAAAGTAAATTGGACATTACGACGGCTATGTTTACGCGATTACTAATGTTTAAACTACTCCAATTAACCACCAACCAACTCATAACCATCAATACAACAAAACTTCACCTAAACCATACCACATCAGTCCATAATCTCCAAGGTTTTCAACTCAAACAACCACAATCAAGACCTATGAACTATAATCAAGCTTCAATTACCAAAACACTTCCAAATCAAACCAAACTACTAATAATCACAATCCATGCTTCTCATTTCACAAAACCAACCATTAAAATTACTAACAAATAAAGTAAAGGCTAGGGTTTGAATTTTATACCTTCCTTGGGAGGTGTTAAGTTGCTAGGAAGCCTTAGGGAGCCTCCTACAAGCTTGATCTTTCCAAAGAAATCAAGAACACAAAGTTAGGCTTTGAAGTTTCTAAAAGTCCTATTTAAAGAACTGTAAAAATGAGGGTCTTACCATGATTATTTGGACGAGACTTGTGAACAAGAGTTGTAGGCCATCTCAATACCTTTCCAATGAGCTATAGAACACAATATTTGAGTGAGAAATGAAGGAGATACAGCAGTTTTAGTGTGCTGGTTCTGTTTTGGCCGAGAGCAATGGAAATGGGGGAGGAAATGCTTTTGCTTTCTTGTGTTGGTGGAATAATGTGGTGGATAATGATGGGTTGTCTTGATATTTTGCTAGGTTAATAATAAACAAATGAGTTAGTGGAAGATGATCTCACCATTTGTCATGTGTTGGTGATTTGTGGTGAGATGAGATCATCCCTAGTTAACTATATAATTAACTAGCCATTCCTTCCTAACTATCACTTGGTTTCTTGTTTGATCAACCATCCACTTGCCTTGCCACTTGCAAAGGTATTTACAAGAGTCGTTATTCATTTCTTTGTCCGGTTATCACTCAATCTCGTTGATCGTTTGGTTAAATACCTTAATGGTTTTATTGATAAAATTTTCTTGGTATTTTTAATACCTAAATTAATTCTCCTTTATAATCCTTGAATTTAAAATCCTTCATCTTAATATTAATTCCTTAAATCCCTTAATGTCTGGTGGAAATCTCGGGGAAAAATAAAAGTGCTCGTTTTCAAAATCCGACAGCTTTTACATACACTTATTTTCTTTATGGAATACTAATACGATCTTAGAATTTCCATAACAGTACTCCTATATATCGTGGTCTGATAATTTTTCTTAATCAGCATTGTCAGCAAAAGTTACTATTCATCCGGGTTTCAAAAATTCGAAAAATTGGGGTTATTACAGTCTCCCCTCCTTAAAAGGATTCCGTCCCGGAATCAGATAGAAAATGAATAGGGATACTTTCTTAGCATTGATACGTGAAACACGTTATGACTTGCTATCTGGGGTAAGGCTAGCTCATATGCTAACTTACCAATACTTCTTAATATATCCAAGGGTCCGACAAATTGTGGACTTAGCTTTCCTTTCTTTCCGAATCTCATCAATCCTTTCCAAGGGTTTCCAAGGGGATACCTTTAATAACACTAGGTCCCCTACTTCCTATTTTTTGTCCTTTCGTGTCAAATCAACATACTTCTTATGTCCATCTTGGGTTACTACCAGCCGTCCTCTGATTAGATCTATTATATCCTTGGTCCTTTGGACTACTGCGGGTCCGAGCATCTTGCGCTCTACAACTTCATCCTAACATAAGGGAGATCGACATTGTCTTCCCTCAAGGATCTCATAAGGCGACAACTCGATAATGACATAAGATCTATTATCGTAAGAAAACTCAATCCGTGTTAAGTGATCATTCCAATTTCTTTCAAGTCTATTGCACAGACTCTCATTATAGCATTTAGCATTAGAGCTTTTGCTTCTCAATACCCATTCTTTTCCAGTTCGTAATCGCTACTACCTTCCGTTCCTAATATTATACTGGTTATACTTTTGCTCGTTAGCATTCTATAACCTTTTAATAACCTCGTCAACCTTAGTATCACGAATGTGTTTCCATTCCGCATACCACCACAACTTTACTACTCCTTTTTCAGCTGCTTCTATCTTCGAAAGCTTAGTCCTTCATATAGAAGTAAAAGAATTTATTGAGAGATCACTATGATCATGAACACTTGTTATATTGCATAATTAGTACAGAAGGTGGCCAGCCTTTAGTACTTGACAAGCAATTAAACAATAGATGGTATCCTACTAGGCTTCTATCACACAGATAGATAGTCATTCGGCAATACCTCCCCTTTCTGGAAGGGTTGTTCTTCTCAGCTTACATGAAATGAAAAGTAGAGAAAAGAACGAATTGAAGAGAATTGTATATATGAAAAAAATATACTGCCACAAAATTTATGGCTTGGAACCTACCTCTGAACTATAGAGGTTTGTCATAGGAGAATAAAACATATATGTATTTATATCAACATCAAGTATTATAGCATCGCATTTCACATGCCTAAATATTTTCGCCATTCCGTCCATCATTCTATGGACCCATGCTCTTCCTCGAGCTTATACACAATCACCTTTGAAACTCCCTCGATATCGAAAATCGAATCTGGGATCTCATTCTAGACCTCATCGTTACTAGAATCCATTTCTATACCGCAACCTTCTTCGTATGGGTAATACTACTCTTTATCGATAAAAAGGAATAAATATATCATATGTAGATAATCGACTTAATTAGTCTATCAATGATAACTTATACACCACCACGACCCAATTAGTGGTACTTACTCTCAACATCCATTCCAATACAACTCTCACGGTTGTAAGTAATCAGCTCATTACTCTCAGAATCATTCCTGCATTATTATGGCCCACCGTTGACCTACTGTAGTCATTCGTTTTCCATGAAGTTTTAATAGCTAACCATACGGAGTCCATTCATATCATATCGAATTCTTCTAAGGAGGTAACATGATCACCGTTCTTGATTCATGAAGAACACTCCTGATCCTGACGTACATTCATGACGTGAAGCAGATAAAATTGCAGAAGAGTTTCAATGAAAGCAATGATAGCAGGTTAATACCATTCTTAATCATATCCCTTCAATAGAAGACTTAACTCAAAGGTTTGTTTAGTCCTTTTTTTATTTATTTTTTTTTTTTTTGAAACATGGTCCAGGCTCATTCTCAAGATAGTATCTCCTGAGATAGATAGCCCGCTCATGGCGATTACACGAATTAAACCTTTACCAACTACTATTACGGTTGGGTATTGCACAGTCATCAGAAGGAATGTCAATCTTCCAAACCATAATACAACCTTCATAGCTTTAACCATCATCACTGTATTCCTTTGGCACAAGTGCCTATAATTATCCTCTTACCTTTAAAGTGTCGGCCACCTCTTTGGCCTTTCCTGATAGTAAAATTTCCTTACAGTCAATGTCATTTTAACCACCTCCAAATAAATTTTCTACCTTATTTCAATCACAGCTTATGTGAAAATGCTTTTCTTTAATATCTGATGAGTAAATAAAAAAAATATCACCATTTTTCCATAAGTTATTGCCTCAATCTTTAGAGGTTAATCACTATCATGACTGACTCTCAATCATACTTAGAACATCTTTTATCTTAGGTCCTAATTGCCCTGAACAATTTCGACCTTTACTGGTTCGATCCATACTTTCTCGTGGTTTAACACGTGCTCCACTTGGCATCATTATAATTATGTCATATTTCCTTCATCAACATTTTTATTCTTGAGAATTTCGAATATTTCCTTTCTCCTTGTAAAACCTCTAAGGTTATCCTTCAATCGTTCCTCCTGTATTCCCTATATACAGGGCATATCAAAATACCATTTACTAATACTAGAACCATTGTCTATATACTTCTGAAAAATTTCTCCACTGGTCCTTAAAGGTTATTATTACCTTAATCCTTTCCAATTCATACTGTCAAAACTCATACTATCCCTATTAAGGGTGAAATGCCAACCTTTATGCATTCCCCTAGGATTCGTTTTAAGTTACCGATATTCTATCCTTAATTCCACCTTTAAAAAGGTACAAGCATCCTTCCATGGATAAATAAAGTCATATATCCCTGATAAGGGTATCTTATTCAATCATTTCCACCTCGACAGTCTATACCGAATTTCACAATAGCATCCTTATTCAAGTTAAGGTCAATCCACATGTCCTCCAAAAGATAAAAATGGTTATCCGCTTTTCTTTCCTGATTTGGTAATGATCACATGGATGATCTGGAAGATATTGGTCGTGTTCAACGTGAACTTCTTCTTAATAAATCCTTATTTACTTTTGTTGTTTATCTCAACAGTCATCTCAATGTTGGGATATCTTTCATACCTGGCGTCTCCCTTCCTGGGTATCAAGCCACCGCTCTTACACTTCACATTCTTGAAGGTCACTTCCTTCATCCAATTTTTCCTAATTTCTTACTTCCTTGTCTCCTCGGTCTATCCGCGTCTCAATATTTATCCTTCGAACTATCTCAAGGTTTCCTCAAATCCTCCCAACTTACAGGGGATAAAATATATTTATCTCTTATGCCTTCAACCATCAATTTAACTCATGGTGAATCACCCTCATCCTGACGATTACATACTTTTCTATTTCTATTGCTACGAGTCTTTAGGGTTTCCTCATACCCAACTTCCTTATCATTCCTCAAACTCTATTGCCTTTATATTCCTTTCCACTTCAGTTTCTTTTTATTTTCCTTTCTCTTATCATTATTTCATGAACCAACACAACATAAGCATTGATTTCAAATATCCCGTCATTCTGGATTCGTGTCCTCAGAACGAATCTTGATAACTTTTACAACTTAGATTCATAATTCATCATACTCATCCGCTTTTGTTCTAGCTCCAAAGCTTTTACACTACCTCCATAACCTTGGGAAGTACTTTCCCGAAAATAATTGTCTGAACTTAAATCAGTTTATTATAATCTCTTGCTCCGTGCCTTCCTTGGCCTTTCACCAGCGGGTGGCCTCTCTCTTAGGAGGGTAAGTGACAAAAATAGTCTTTTGTGATTCGTCAATCATTTAGAATCTCAAATGATTCCTGTATTTCCTTTAGCCAGGCTCTTGCCTCGACTGGGTCAGTTTGTTCCTTGGAACTCTGAGAGCTTAGCGACTTAAAGGTCCTGAAAGAATTTCTCACTGCATTGTTTCCTCAGGGTGGTGGTTGGGGATAATAGTCTAAGTTCTGTCTAGACTGGTCCATAAATTGTCGTGTAGGAGTACCATCTCGGGTCTCCTTTCCTTACTCGACTTTCTGTTTCCTTAGTATGAAATGTTTCAACCTTCTCCCATAATCGGGGTTATCTTATACATTAAAAACCTTGTTTTCCACTCTATTATGTTATGGGTTCTTTCTTTCTTGATGGCAACCTCCCTGACTATCACATTCAGGGTTTGCCCTAAATCTTATTCCTCAAACTATGGCTCTCATCTAAGTTCTCATCCTTAAGCTCTTGAACTTTTGGAACCCGATTTCTGTAGGAACACCTCACTATCCCCTTATCATCTTTCTCGGTGTGGATCTCTTCTCCAGTCATTGACTCTCTGCCTTCATTCATCACTTTTTCTGGCACAATATGTTCTTTTCCAAAAATTCGGTCTGTATTGTAATCTCAAACAGCTTTTCGGTACCGGCTCCGGTTACCTTCACTTCTATTTCCATTTTATCAAAATCTCTTATAAACTATCCCAAAGACATTATCATCTTGGGTCTATCCTTTTTACTAAGGGCATCAGCCACCACATTGGCTTTCCCTGAATGATAAAGAATCTCCCAATCATAATTTTTTATTAGCTCTAACCGCCTCCTCTAGCCTATGTTGAGCTCTTTCTACGTAAAAATGTACTAGAGCTCCTATGGTTTGTGTAAATCTTGCACTTCTCTCCATACAAGTAGTGCCTCCAATCTTTAGGGAAAAACTATTTCCATGAGCCCAAGCTCATGGGTGGGGATATCGAATTTTATATTCCTTTAATTGTCTTGACGCGTACGCGATTACCTTGCTGTGTTGTATATGAAGCACCCTAATTCCTTATGCGAAGCGTCACTACACATCACAAAATCTCATTTTCCATTCGGCAACGCCAACATAGGGAACGTCACCAACCTTTGCTTCGGTTCTTAAAAGTTTTTCTCGCATTTCTCTGTCCATTCGAACTTCTCAGTCTTACGAGTAAGCCGCGTTAAAGGGGCTACTATCTTTACAAACTTGAACGAACCTCCGGTAGTGACCGGCCAATCCTACCTCTGGTAGTTTCCCTAACCATGGTCATCAATTCCTCAGTGGTCCTTTATTCATTCTTGTCAGGATCCTCCACGGGATCCTCCTCAGCAATAATCCCTTCTAGGACAACATCCTCAACCGCTACATCCTCAATATGAACATCATCCGGTCCGGCGTTAGGACGCTCTATCGGATCCACAATCCAATCTCCAATTAGTAATAAAACATCATCGCGTTGTTGCTCCTCAACCTCAGGGTTCGGAGTCCCGCTACCATATACGATAACGAACTACTCTTCTATCACGATATTTATAAGGGTTCCCATAAGGGTTTTAACTGTCAGTACTACATTAGGTAGCCCGACTATGAACTTGGCAAGAGTTCTTATTATCTTAGTTATTATCTTAACGTCACATCATCTCTGAGGTTTATAACGCTTAGCTCTGATACCACTTCTGTAACACCCCCAAATCCGGGGTTGGGGATCCGGGTTGTCACGAGTTCCATTTCCCTTAATAACATCCAATCTTAATAATTAATCAACTACTCTGTACTGTGACCCCACAATAAACACACACACCACACGTTATAGTCTCAGAGATGAACATCCAAAAATAATCACAAGTCATTTTATTCCATAATTATCTGCCAATACACCTTAAAAGGTTTTCTGAATAAATTTACATTTTCTTTGCCATTATTACAATTCATAAGTATACATAAATCTGGTACATCAAAAGTTGAAGCCTAGTCTATTGGTAGTTCCCACCTTAGCTACAGCGACTTCAATGCCTATAGGAAGCTGCAGAACGTTTCCTATCCGCTCGCGAATTGGGAGCTTGGTCATGTTCATCTTGTCTATCTGATGTTGTGTGATGAAAGAAGAAAGCAAGGGTGAGCAGCAAGCCCACCAAAATAATATGTATAATAATTTACAATATATGAGCCTTCTCATAGTACTCATGAAAGTCTTGGTCAAAAGAAATGAACCAAGTTTGATATCTTAATACGATGAAGTCGCAAAATATTCAGTATATATACATATATACTTTTCAAAATATGGGAAGTCCTCTTCCATGCATAATACACACAGAGTTCCAGTGTATAACTGTATAAAAATATCGTTGCAAGGTGATCTCATATATCTAACCTTGTCTCAACGTTTTTCTGAAAATCTTTGTCATGCATAAGATAATCATTTACTAGATATAAGTTTAAAAGATGAAGTTACAAGATACTCCAATATACTTATATCTTTTCCAAATATTACTTGAACTACCACCGTTCAAGTTATAATCAGTTCAAAAGTTCATCATATAGATGAGACTACAAGACAAGATTTGAATAGATTCAATCTTTGAATATCATTATAAATAATGAAGTTACGAGATACTTCATTAAATCCCGATATATATATACACCTATATATATACATTTCATACACTCCTTGAAAACCTCTGTTATGAAAATTATAAACAGAGTTGCAATATCCAATGAATTTGGAAAGGAGAAAACCTTGGCATAAACCTGATATCTTGCTGATCAGGCAAAGATACCAATAAGTAACCTTTTCTACTAGTAGATGGACGAATTCCCTACTGGTCATCACCCTGGCCGCAATAGGACCTTATGCTGGACTGCCACTCAGCCACTTACGCATTTGATGGACTCCCACTGAGCCACTTACACTTTCATGGACGTCCACTGAGCCCATGTTGCTTATGCCGACTCAAATAGATGAACTTACTTCCCGAACGATGGACAAGTAATCAAGATGTTTTCTCAAAACAGCAACCTCGTTGCGAATGTAAAATACACCACTGAGCCGGATCCCTCAAGTTTTGAACGAGTATTTAAATCCCCTTTAAAAGGAAGATCTTAAATATAAAAATGAGTTTTGGGATCCACTCTAACTTTTAAAAATCATTTTGAAGACTCGAAAACACTTTAAAGAGTGTTTGGAGTAATGCTGATTTAAAGAATCAGTCCCAATATATTAGAAAATATCTGAATATTATTATTTAAATAATATTCCCATAAAGAATAATCTTTATAAAAATAATTGAAGTAGAAGTTTTAAAACTTATACTTGAAATGAGTATTAAATAACCAAAGATATACTTATACGAAAGTACTATCTTTATTTGAATAATCGAAGATAAGTTTGATTATCGACACCTTATTCTTTAATAAAATAAAGAATATATCTCAGCAAATAATCGGAGTCATAGATCCTCAAATGAATATTCAAATAATATTCATTAAATAATATAAACTGAGTCATAAGCCCTCGAATGAATATTCAAATAATATTCAATAAATAATATAAAGGAGTCATAAGCCCTCGAATGAATATTCAAATAATATTCAAATAATAAAATAAAAGGAGTCATAAGTCCTCGAATGAATATTCAAAATAATATTCATTTAATAAAATAAAGAAGTCATAAGCCCTCGAATGAATATTCAAAATAATATTCATTTAATAAAATAAAGAAGTCATAAGCCCTCGAATGAATATTCAAAATAATATTCATTTAATAAAATAAAGAAGTCATAAGCCCTCGAATGAATATTCGTAATAATATTCATTAAATAAAATAAAGTTATCGAATAAACCTTATTCGATTAATAGTTTTAAAAACTATATCAATATATATATATAAATATATATTATACTCAGGAGCCTCGCCTCCCGATTTTAGAAAAAGTTCACCTTTTGATCGCCTATATTAAGGGTAAACTCAAATACCGCTTATCTCTAGCATAGGTATTATGCAACTATAAGCATTTTAACCAACAGATATATAATTCAAGAATATGAAACAGGCATGCATATATACCATATCACATGCTACAATATATCGCAAGAATTTGCTAATAACAAATATGCATTTATCGCAAGATCATGCATATACATATATACATCACAACAACAGTATAACGGGTAGAAAACTTGCCTGAGCGACTGGGGGTGATAAAAGGCTCGGGACGAGTCTGGTAACCTATAAACAACAAGTAAGTTGGAATTAAACCAAAGTCACTTGTAATCTATACTCTAACTACCTTAGACTCTAACGCTCGCTTTGCGCTTACTGATTCTCTTAAGTCACTCGAGTACCCTCGGCTCCACCATTTTTTATAATTTAACCATTACAAGTTTTAATGCGATTCCTTCGCGAGTGTCTTACCAACTGCCTAACACTCTTACCATAATTGTTTCATACACTAATTAACCCTTTTTGGTCTTTAACCTATGTTTCAAAGTAAGGCGAGGTGAAAAGTTTCGTTCGCGAAACGCCGTTACTTAAAACGGTCGTTTCTCCTAAACCGTACATCAGAATCAAACGAACTACATATCAAAACGAAGCTCGTAACATGAACTATCTAAAAATGGCAATGTTTATAATCTATCAGGGGGTTCTCGGGTCCAAATGTTATGAACAAAAGCAGTCTAAAGTAAATCGGACATTACGACGGCTATGTTTACGCGATTACCAATGTTTAAACTACTCCAATTAACCACCAACCAACTCATAACCATCAATACAACAAAACTTCACCTAAACCATACCACATCAGTCCATAATATCCAAGGTTTTCAACTCAAACAACCACAATCAAGACCTATGAACTATAATCAAGCTTCAATTACCAAAACACTTCCAAATCAAACCAAACTACTAATAATCACAATTCATGCTTCTCATTTCACAAAACCAACCATTAAAATTACTAACAAATAAAGTAAAGGCTAGGGTTTGAAGTTTATACCTTCCTTGGGAGGTGTTAATTTGCTAGGAAGCCTTAGGGAGCCTCCTACAAGCTTGATCTTTCCAAAGAAATCAAGAACACAAAGTTAGGCTTTGAAGTTTCTAAAAGTCCTATTTAAAGAACTGTAAAAATGAGGGTCTTACCTTGATTATTTGGACGAGACTTGTGAACAAGAGTTGTAGGCCATCTCAATACCTTTCCAATGAGCTATAGAACACAATATTTGAGTGAGAAATGAAGGAGATACAGCAGTTTTAGTGTGCTGGTTCTGTTTTGGCCGAGAGCAATGGAAATGGGGGAGGAAATGCTTTTGCTTTCTTGTGTTGGTGGAATAATGTGGTGGATAATGATGGGTTGTCTTGATATTTTGCTAGGTTAATAATAAACAAATGAGTTAGTGGAAGATGATCTCACCATTTGCCATGTGTTGGTGATTTGTGGTGAGATGAGATCATCCCTAGTTAACTATATAATTAACTAGCCATTCCTTCCTAACTATCACTTGGTTTCTTGTTTGATCAACCATCCACTTGCCTTGCCACTTGCAAAGGTATTTACAAGAGTCGTTATTCATTTCTTTGTCCGGTTATCACTCAATCTCGTTGATAGTTTAGTTAAATACCTTAATGGTTTTATTGATAAAATTTTCTTGGTATTTTTAATACCTAAATTAATTCTCCTTTATAATCCTTGAATTTAAAATCCTTCATCTTATCCCTTAATGTCTGGTGGAAATCTCGGGGAAAAATTGTAATAACCCCAATTTTTGGAAATTTTTGAAACCCTTATGAATAGTGATTTTGCAGATTATGCTGAATGAGAAAATTTTTCATGCTACACTATGTAGGGGTTCTGTTATGGATATTCTGAGATTTTATTAGTACTCTATATGGTATATAAGTGTATGTAAAGATCGTTAGAATCCAATTCCGAACACTTTGATTTTTCCCGGAAATCCACTAGATACGGAAAGAATTGAGTATAAGGTAACAGGATAAAAAGGATTTAAATTAAAGGATTATAAGAGAGGATCATAAAAGGATTATAATGTATTGAGAAAGGTTAAGGAAACCCAAGTAATAAGATCCCGGGTATGATCCCTCAAACGATAAACGAAAACGAAAGTTAAGCGAACCGTATAACAGATCAGCGGTCATTAGGCAAACAATTAGGAGGTTAATCAAGGAGGTTAGGGATGATGAGGTCATCCAACCAATGAGAAGAGGGCAAGTAAGAGATGATGACACAATAAGGTGATGCAAGCATGACATAGGGAAGGAGGAGGTGTGGTTGGTTTATAACCACACAAATATAAGGTTATTAAGGTAATTAACCAAAAACAAAACAAAAAAACAACCAAGCTAAGCCAAACAAATCAAAAAACACAAAATCATTTCATTCTCATCATCTTGCTCTCGGCTTTTCTTCTTTTTCAAAGGAAGAAAAATCAAAAATCAAGTTCCAAGCATTGTTAAATCACAAGGTAATTATCTAAGGTTCCTTGTACATAGATATGGATATCCTATAAGTTTAAACTTCTAATTCCTTCACAATCTCTTCCAATAAATTAAGGAAGAAGATGGTGAATAGTAACCTTCAAGAAATAACTTTGGTTTTCTTGATTTTTATGAAAGTTCAAGGTAGCTTAAGCATAGATCAAGGCTTCCATGGGCATTCCAAGGATCTTTCATTGATTAAGAAGCTTCAAGAAGGTATAAACTCCAAACCCTAGCTTTAGTTTTGAGTATTTAGGAATGTTTATGAGTAATATAGTATATGTGAAGCATGAAGCTTGTTTGTTTAGAGTTTGGGTTGGAGTGGTAGTGGTATGAATGTTGAATCTTGTTGATTTGTTAAAGGAATTAAGTATAGTTTAAGTTCATGATGAGAATAACATAAATTGGAAGAACTTGAGGTTTTGGGACTGTTGTAGTGTGTTTTGGATGAATGTTGATTGTATGAATGAATTGGGATTGATTGGTGGTTGAATTGGAATGGTATAAAATTGGGAAATCGCGTAAACATAGCCGTCGTAATGTCCGATTTACTTTAGACTGCTTTTGTTCATAACATTAGGACTCGAGAACTCCCTGCTAGGTTTTGACCATTGCCATGTTTAGATAGTTCATGTTACGATCTTCATTTTGATATGTGGTTCGTTTGATTCCGATGTACGGTTTAGGAGAAACGGCCGTTTTAAGTAATGATGTTTTGCGAACGAATCATTACCCCTCGCCTTACTTCGAAACATAGGTTAAAGACCTTAAAGGACTAATTGAAGTATGAAACAATTATGTTAAGTGTGTTAGACAGTTGGTAAGACATTCGCGAAAGAATCGCCTTAAAACCCTTAATGGTTAATTTATTAAAAATGGTGGAGCCGAGAGTACTCGAGCGACTTAAGTGAATCGTTAAGCGCGAAAGCGAACGTTAGGACTCTAAATGGTTAAAGTCTAGTTTCTTAAGCGACCGAGGTTTAATTCTGACTTATGTTGTTGTTCATAGGTTATCGGACCCACTATAAGCTTAAGTCTATCCGGGAGCACTTAGGCAAGTTTTCTATCTGTTATACTGTTGTTGTGATGTATACACTTGTATATGCATTATCTTGTGATAGATGCATGATGGTTAAATTAGCAAATTCTAGTGATATATTGTAGCATGTGATATGGTACATATGCATGCCTATTTCGTATTCTTCCCATATATATCTGTTGGTTCAGTTTATAATACCTATGCTAGAGAATAGCGGTAATTTGCATATACCCTTAGTATAGGGACCAAAGGTGAAAACATTTTCTAAAACCGGGAGTCGAGGATCCCGAGTAGATTATATATATATATATATTTATATATATATATATATATGGTTATAGTTTTCAAAACTATTAATCGAATAAGGTTTATTCGATAACTTTATATTATTTAATGAATATTATTTCGAATATTCATTCGGGGGCTTATGACTCATCTTATTTATTTATTGAATATTATTTCGACTATTCATTCGAGGGCTTATGACTCAGCTTATTTATTTATTGAATATTATTTCGAATATTCATTTGAGGGCTTATGACTCAGCTTATTTATTTATTGAATATTATTTCGAATATTCATTCGAGGGCTTATGACTCAGCTTATTTTATTTATTGAATATTATTTGAATATTCATTTGATGATCTATGACTCCGATTATTTGTTGAGATATATTCTTTATTTTATTAAAGAATAAGGTGTCGATAATCAAACTTATCTTTGATGATTCAAATAAAGATAGTACTTTCGTATAAGTATATCTTTGGTTATTTAATACTCATTTCAAGTATAAGTTTTAAAACTTCTACTTCAATTATTTTTATAAAGATTATTCTTTATGGGAATATTATTTAAATAATAATATTCAGATATTTTCTAATATATTGGGACTGATTTATTTTGTTAAATCAGCATCACTCCGAACATTCTTAAAAATATTTTGCGAGTCTTCAAAATAATTTTTAAAAGTTAGAGCGGATCCCGAAACTCATTTTTATATTTAAGATCCTCCTTTCGAAGGGGATTTAAATACTCGCTCAAAACCTGAGGGATCCGGCTCTGTGGTGTGTTTTATATTCGCAACAAGGTTGCTGTCTTGATAAAAGAATTTTGATTACTTACCCAACACTCGGGAAGTAAAATTCTTGGAACAAGTTAATCCATTAACAGGCTTCGCCTGGGAAATATCGGTGAGTTTTCCTTTCCAACTAGATACGACTTCTTGGTGGAGCCGTATCAACAAGTTTCTACTTGGGGAAAGGGGGGACGAGCTTTACGTTTCAGAGTCATGGATTTCATCTGAACTAGGAGTGGCGTAAGTGGTCGAGTGGCGCCGGCCCAGCCTTATTATATTGGCCCATAATGGCCTGGAAGTTCCGCTAAGACGGTCCATTCCTTAGGAGTCCAGTGTTTGGTTGACAAGTAAATCCGACAGGTTCTCCTCTACATGTAGAAAATGGTGGGGTTGCACTACTACGACTGATCATCGTAAGTTGTCTTCCTGGCGCGGAAAACTCCCGTAATGAGTTCATCATCCAATTGGATATTTCTGCAACACTACCCAGAGCACTTTGATAGAAAGGCTACGGTTAGGCGATTGTTGAGTGTTGGCAGGGTCAAGTTTTCAAAATGATGTTTGCATCAAATGAAGTATCTCGTAACTTCATTTTATTTTGATGATATTTTAAAGATTTAATCTATTCAAATCTGGTCTTGTAGTCTCATCTATGTGATGAACTTTTGAAACTAATTATAACTTGAACGGTGGTAGTTCAAGTAGTATTTGGAAAAGATATAAGTATATTGGAGTATCTTGTAACTTCATCTTTTAAACTTATATCTAGTAAATGATTATCTTATGCATGACAAAGATTTTCAGAAAAACGTTGAGACAAGGTTAGATATATGAGATCACCTTGCAACGATATTTTTATACAGTTATACACTGGAACTCTGTGTGTATTATGCATGGAAGAGGACTTCCAATATTTTGAAAAGTATATATGTATATATATATACTGAATATTTTGCGACTTCATCGCATTAAGATATCAACTTGGTTCATTTCTTTTGACCAAGACTTTCATGAGTACTATGAGAAGGCTCATATATTGTTAATCATTATACATATTATTTTGGTGGGCTTGCTGCTCACCCTTGCTTTCTTCTTTCATCACACAACATCAGATAGACAAGATGAACAGGACCAAGCTCCCAATTCGCGAGCGGATAGGAAACGTTCTGCAGCTTCCTATAGGCATTGAAGTCACTGTAGCTGAGATGGGAACTACCAATAGACTAGGCTTCAACTTTTGATGTACCAGATTTATGTATATTTATGAATTGTAATAATGGCAAAGAAAATGTAAATTTATTCAGAAAACCTTTTAAGGTGTATTGGCAGATAATTGTGGAATAAAATGACTTGTGATTATTTTTGGATGTTCATCTCTGAGACTATAACGTGTGGTGTGTGTGTTTATTGTGGGGTCACAGTACAGAGTAGTTGATTAATTATTAAGATTGGGTGTTATTAAGGGAAATGGAACTCGTGACAACCCGGATCCCCGACCCCGGATTTGGGGGTGTTACAGAAGTGGTATCAGAGCTAAGCGTTATAAACCTCAGAGATGATGTGACGTTAAGATAATAAGTTCACTAAGATAATAAGAACTCTTGCCAAGTTCATAGTCGGACTACCTAACGTAGTACTGACAGTTAAAACCCTTATGGGAACCCTTATAAATATCGTGATAGTAGCGTAGTTCGTTATCGTATATGGTAGCGGGACTCCGAACCCTGAGGTTGAGAAGTGACAGCGCGATGATGTTTTATTACTAATTGGAGATCGGATTGTGGATCCGATAGAGCGTCCTAACGTAGGACCGGATGATGTTCATATTGAGGATGTAATGGTTGAGGATGTTGTCCTAGATGGGATTGTTGCTGAGGAGGATCTCGCGGAAGATCCTAACAAGAATGAATAAAGGACCATTGAGGAATTGATGACCATGGTTAGGGAAACTACCAGAGGTAGGATTGGCCGGTCACTACCGGAGGTTCGTTCAAGTTTGTAAAGATAGTAGCCCCTTTAATGCGGCTTACTCGTAAGACTGAGAAGTTTGAATGGTTAGAGAAATACGAGAAAAGCTTTTAACAACTGAAGTAAAGGTTGGTGACGGCCCCTATGTTGGCATTGTCGGATGGAAAAAGGAGATTTTGTGATTTGTATTGACGCTTCGCATAAGGAATTAGGGTGCTTCTTATACAGCACAACAAGGTAATCGCGTACGCGTCAAGACAATTAAGGGAATTTAAAATTCGATATCCCCACCCATGAGCTTGGGCTCATGGCAATAGTTTTGCCCTAAAGATTTGAGGCACTACTTGTATGGAGAGAAGTGCGAGATTTACACAAGCCATAAGTGCTCTAGTGCATTTTCACGTAGAAAGAGCTCAACATGCGCCAAATGAGGTGGTTAGAGCTAATCAAGAATTATGATTGGGAGATTCTTTATCATTCAGGGAAAGCCAATGTGGTGGTTGATGCCCTTAGTAAAAAGGAGAGACTCAAGATGATAATGTCTTTTGGAGAGTTTATAAGAGATTATGAGAAAATGGAAATAGAAGTGAAGGTAACCGGAGCCGGTACCGAAAAGCTGTTTGAGATTGCAATACAGTTCAAATTATTGGAAAAGAACAGATTGTGCCAGAAAAAGTGATGAATGAAGGCAGAGAGCCAACAAATAGATAAGAGATTAATACCGAGAAAGATGATAAGGGAATAATGAGGTATTCCTACAGAATTTGGGTTCCAAATGTTCAAGAGCTTAAAGATGAGATCTTAGATGAAAGCTAGTTTGAGGAATAAGATATAGAGCAAACCCTGAACGTGATAGTCAGGGAGGTCGCCATCAAGATCGAAGGAACCCATAACATGATGAAGTGGAAAATGAGGATTTAAAATATGTAGGAGGACCCCGATTATGGGGAGGAGGAGGGAATGTTCAGACTAAGGAAACAGAAGTCGAGTAAGGAAAGGAGACCCGAGACGGTAGTCCTATACGAAAATTTATGGACCTTTCTAGACAGAACTTAGACTATTATCCCCAACCACCACCTTGAGGAAACAATGCGGTGAGAAATTCTTTCAGGGCCTTTAAGTCGCTAAGCCCTTAGAGTTCCAAGGAACAAGCTGAACCAGTCGAGGCAAGAACCTCGCTAAAGGAAATATAGGAATCATTTGAGATTCTAAATGATGGACGAATCACAAAAGACTGTTTTCTCACTTACCCTCCTAAGAGAGAGGCCACCCGCTGGTGAAAGACCAAGAAAGGCACGGAGCCAGAGGTTAGAATAAACTGATTAAAGTTCAGTCAATTGTTTTCGGGAAAGTAATTCCCAAGGTTATGGAGATAGTGTAAAAGCTTTAGAGTCAGAACAAAGGCGGACGAGTATGATGAAATATGAAGCTAAGTTGTAAAAGTTGTCAAGATTCGTTCTGATGACAAGAATCCCAGAACGATGTGATGCTTGAAGTCAATGATTAGTGGGTTCATGAAATAATGATAAGAGAAAGGAAAATAAAAAGAAACTGAAGTGGAAAGGAATATAAAGGCAATAGAGTTTGAGGAATGATAAGGGAGTTGGGTATGAGGAAACCCTAAAGACTCGTAGCAATAGAAATAGAAAAGTATGTAATCGTCAGGATGAGGGTGATTCACCATGAGTTAAAATTGATGGTTGAGGGCATAAGAGATACATCTATTTTATCCCCTGTAAGTTGGGAGGATTCGAGGAAACCTTGAGATAATTCGAAGGATAAATAATGAGACGCGGATAGACTGAGAAGACAAGAAAGTAAGAAATTAAGAAAATTGGATGAAGGAAGTGACCTTCAAGAAGGTGAAGTGTAAGACCAGTGGCATGATACCCAGAAAGGGAGACGCCAGGTATGAAAGATATCCCAACATTGAGATGACTATTAAGATAAACAACAAAAGTAAATAAGGAATTATTAAGAAGAAGTTCGCGTTGAACACGACCAGTATCTTCCAGAACATCCTTGTTATCGTTACCAAATTAGGCAAGAAAAGCGGATAACCGTTGTTATCTTTTGGAGGCCATATTGATTGACCTCATTTTGAATACAGATGCTATTGTGAAAATTAGGCATATACTATCGAGGTGGGAATGATTGAATAAGACACCCTTATCAGGGATATATGACTTGATTTATCCATGGAAGGATGCATGTACCTTTTTAAAGGTGGAATTAAGGATAGAACATCGGTAACTTAAAACGAATCATAGGGGAATATATAAAGGTTGGCATTTCACCCTTAATAGGGACATCATGAGTTTTGACAGTATGAATTGGAAAGGATTAAGGTAATAACAACCTTTAAGGATCAGTGGAGAAATTTTTCAGAAGTATGTAGACAATGATTCTGGTATTAATAAATGGTATCTTGATATGCCCTGTATCTAGGGAATACAGGAGGAACGATTCGAGGATAACCTTAGAGGTTTTACAAGGAGAAAGGTAATATTCAAAATTCTCAAGAATAAAAATGTTGATAAAGGAAATATGACGTAATTATAATGATGCCAAGTGGGGCACGTGTTAAACCACAAGAAAGTATGGATCGAACCAGTAAAGGTCGAATTTGTTCCAAGCAATTAGGACCTAAGATTAAAGATGTTCTAAGTATGATTGAGAGTTAGTCGTGACAGTGATTAACCTCTAAAGACTGAGGCAATAACTTATGGAAAAAAATGGTGATTTTTTTTACTCATCAGATTTTAAGGAAAATATCTTCACATAAGCTGTGATTGGAATGAGGTAGAAAATTTATTGGAGGTGGTTAAAATGACATTGACTGTAAGGAAATTTTACTATCAGGAAGGGCCAAAGAGGTGGCCGATACTTTAAAGGTAAGAGGATAATTATAGGCACTTGTGCCAAAGGAATACAGTGATGATGGTTAAAGCTGAAGGTTGTATTATGGTTTGGAAGATTGACATTCCTTCTGATGACTGTGCAATACCCAACCGTAATAGTAGTTGGTAAAGGTTTAATTCGTGTAATCGCCATGAGCGGGCTATCTATCTTAGAAGGTACTATCTTGAGAATGAGCCTGGACCATGTTTCAAAAGGACTAAACGAACCTTTGAGTTAAGTCTTCTATCGAAGGCATATGATTAAGAATGGTATTAACCTGCTATCATTGCTTTGATTGAAACTCTTCTGCAATTTTATCTGCTTCATGTCATGTATGTATGGTAGGATCAGGAGTGTTCTTCATGAATCATGAATGGTGATTATGTTACCTCCTTAGAAGGATTTGATACGACATATATGGACTCCGTATGGTTAGATATTAAGATTTCATGGAAAGTGAATGACGACAGTAGGTCAGTGGTGGACCATAGTAATGCAGCAATGATTCTGCGAGTAATGAGCTGATTACAACCGTGAGAGTTGTATTGGAATGGATGTTGAGATTGAGTACCACTAATCGGGTCGTGGTAATGTATAAGTTATCATTGATAGACTAATTAAGTAGAGTATCTACCTATTGAATATTTATTCATTCTTATGAAAAGAGAGTCGTATTACTATATGAGGAAGGTTGCGGTGCAAGCATAGAATTCTAGTAACGATGATGTCTAGAATGAGATCCCAGATTCGATTTTCGATATCGAGGGAGTTTCAAAGGTGATTGTGTATAAGCTGGAGGAAGAGCATGGGTCTATAGAATGATGGACGGAATAGCAAAAATATTTAGGCATGTGAAATACGATGCTATAATACTTGATGTTGATATATACACATATGTTTTGTTCTCCTATGACAAACCTCTATAATTCAGAGGTAGGTTCCAAGCCAGATATTTTGTGGCAGTATATTTTTTTTTCATATATACAATTCTCTTCAATTCGTTCTTTTCTCTTCTTTTCATTTCATATAAACTGAGAAGAACAAACCTTCCAGAAGGGGAGGTATTGTCGAATGACTATCTATCTGTGTGATAGAAGCCGAGTAGGATACCAGCTATTGTTTAATTGCTTGTCAAGTACTAAAGGCTGGCCACCTTCTGTACTAACTATGCAATGTAACAAGTGTTCATGATCATAGTGATCTCTCAATGAATTCTTTTACTTCTATATGATTGATCAAACTTTGGAAAATAGAAACAGCTGAAAAAGGAGTAGTAAATCTATGGTGGTATTCGGGATGGAAACACATTCGTGATACTAAGGTTGACGTGGTTATTAAAAGGTTATAGAACGCTAACGAGCAAAAGTATAACCAGTATAATATTAGGAACGGAAGGTAGTAGCGATTATGAACTGGAAAAGAATGGGTATTGAGAAGCAAAAGCTCTAATGCTAAAAGCTATAATGAGAGTCTGTGCAATAGACTTGAAAGAAATTGGAATGATCACTTAACACGTATTGAGTTTTCTTACGGCAGTTGATCATATGTCATTATCGAGATGTCGCCTTATGAGATCCTTGAGGGAAGATAATGTCGATATCCCTTATGTTAGGATGAAGTTGTAGAGCGCAAGATGCTCGGACCCGCAGTAGTCCAAAGGACCAAGGATATAATAGATCTAATCAGAGGATGGATGGTAGTAGCCCAAGATGGGAACACGAAGTATGTTGATTTGACACGAAAGGACAAGGAATAGGAAGTAGGGGACCTAGTGTTGTTATAAGTATTCCCTTGGAAAGGATGGATGAGGTTCGGAAAGAAAGGAAAGCTAAGCCCACGAATTGTTGGACCCTTTGAGGTATTAAGACATATTGGGAAGTGAGCATATGAGCTAGCCCTACCCCTGAACATGTAGCAAGTCATAACGTGTTCCACGTATCAATGTTAAGGAAGTGTAATTCAGATGACAGATAAATAGGGGCATATGAGCGCATAGACATGCAACCCGACGTAACCTATATGGAGCAACCAGGAAGGGTTATAGAGTGAAAAGGAACAAGTGCTTAGGAGAAGGGTTATCAAACTAGGCAGAGTTTGGTGATAGGACCACAATGTGGGAAATTTTACTCAAGAATTAGAAAGTGCAATGCTAAGAGAGTATCCCTATTCATTTTCTATCTGATTCCGGGACGGAATCCTTTTAAGGAGGGGAGACTGTAATAACCCCAATTTTTGGAAATTTTTGAAACCCTTATGAATAGTGATTTTGCAGATTATGCTGAATGAGAAAATTTTTCATGCTACACTATGTAGGGGTTCTGTTATGGATATTCTGAGATTTTATTAGTACTCTATATGGTATATAAGTGTATGTAAAGATCGTTAGAATCCAATTCCGAACACTTTGATTTTTCCCGGAAATCCACTAGATACGGAAAGAATTGAGTATAAGGTAACAGGATAAAAAGGATTTAAATTAAAGGATTATAAGAGAGGATCATAAAAGGATTATAATGTATTGAGAAAGGTTAAGGAAACCCAAGTAATAAGATCCCGGGTATGATCCCTCAAACGATAAACGAAAACGAAAGTTAAGCGAACCGTATAACAGATCAGCGGTCATTAGGCAAACAATTAGGAGGTTAATCAAGGAGGTTAGGGATGATGAGGTCATCCAACCAATGAGAAGAGGGCAAGTAAGAGATGATGACACAATAAGGTGATGCAAGCATGACATAGGGAAGGAGGAGGTGTGGTTGGTTTATAACCACACAAATATAAGGTTATTAAGGTAATTAACCAAAAACAAAACAAAAAACAACCAAGCTAAGCCAAACAAATCAAAAAACACAAAATCATTTCATTCTCATCATCTTGCTCTCGGCTTTTCTTCTTTTTCAAAGGAAGAAAAATCAAAAATCAAGTTCCAAGCATTGTTAAATCACAAGGTAATTATCTAAGGTTCCTTGTACATAGATATGGATATCCTATAAGTTTAAACTTCTAATTCCTTCACAATCTCTTCCAATAAATTAAGGAAGAAGATGGTGAATAGTAACCTTCAAGAAATAACTTTGGTTTTCTTGATTTTTATGAAAGTTCAAGGTAGCTTAAGCATAGATCAAGGCTTCCATGGGCATTCCAAGGATCTTTCATTGATTAAGAAGCTTCAAGAAGGTATAAACTCCAAACCCTAGCTTTAGTTTTGAGTATTTAGGAATGTTTATGAGTAATATAGTATATGTGAAGCATGAAGCTTGTTTGTTTAGAGTTTGGGTTGGAGTGGTAGTGGTATGAATGTTGAATCTTGTTGATTTGTTAAAGGAATTAAGTATAGTTTAAGTTCATGATGAGAATAACATAAATTGGAAGAACTTGAGGTTTTGGGACTGTTGTAGTGTGTTTTGGATGAATGTTGATTGTATGAATGAATTGGGATTGATTGGTGGTTGAATTGGAATGGTATAAAATTGGGAAATCGCGTAAACATAGTCGTCGTAATGTCCGATTTACTTTAGACTGCTTTTGTTCATAACATTAGGACTCGAGAACTCCCTGCTAGGTTTTGACCATTGCCATGTTTAGATAGTTCATGTTACGATCTTCATTTTGATATGTGGTTCGTTTGATTCCGATGTACGGTTTAGGAGAAACGGCCGTTTTAAGTAATGACGTTTTGCGAACGAATCATTACCCCTCGCCTTACTTCGAAACATAGGTTAAAGACCTTAAAGGACTAATTGAAGTATGAAACAATTATGTTAAGTGTGTTAGACAGTTGGTAAGACACTCGCGAAAGAATCGCCTTAAAACCCTTAATGGTTAATTTATTAAAAATGGTGGAGCCGAGAGTACTCGAGCGACTTAAGTGAATCGTTAAGCGCGAAAGCGAACGTTAGGACTCTAAATGGTTAAAGTCTAGTTTCTTAAGCGACCGAGGTTTAATTCTGACTTATGTTGTTGTTCATAGGTTATCGGACCCACTATAAGCTTAAGTCTATCCGGGAGCACTTAGGCAAGTTTTCTATCTGTTATACTGTTGTTGTGATGTATACACTTGTATATGCATTATCTTGTGATAGATGCATGATGGTTAAATTAGCAAATTCTAGTGATATATTGTAGCATGTGATATGGTACATATGCATGCCTATTTCGTATTCTTCCCATATATATCTGTTGGTTCAGTTTATAATACCTATGCTAGAGAATAGCGGTAATTTGCATATACCCTTAGTATAGGGACCAAAGGTGAAAACATTTTCTAAAACCGGGAGTCGAGGATCCCGAGTAGATTATATATATATATATATTTATATATATATATATATGGTTATAGTTTTCAAAACTATTAATCGAATAAGGTTTATTCGATAACTTTATATTATTTAATGAATATTATTTCGAATATTCATTCGGGGGCTTATGACTCATCTTATTTATTTATTGAATATTATTTCGACTATTCATTCGAGGGCTTATGACTCAGCTTATTTATTTATTGAATATTATTTCGAATATTCATTTGAGGGCTTATGACTCAGCTTATTTATTTATTGAATATTATTTCGAATATTCATTCGAGGGCTTATGACTCAGCTTATTTTATTTATTGAATATTATTTGAATATTCATTTGATGATCTATGACTCCGATTATTTGTTGAGATATATTCTTTATTTTATTAAAGAATAAGGTGTCGATAATCAAACTTATCTTTGATGATTCAAATAAAGATAGTACTTTCGTATAAGTATATCTTTGGTTATTTAATACTCATTTCAAGTATAAGTTTTAAAACTTCTACTTCAATTATTTTTATAAAGATTATTCTTTATGGGAATATTATTTAAATAATAATATTCAGATATTTTCTAATATATTGGGACTGATTTATTTTGTTAAATCAGCATCACTCCGAACATTCTTAAAAATATTTTGCGAGTCTTCAAAATAATTTTTAAAAGTTAGAGCGGATCCCGAAACTCATTTTTATATTTAAGATCCTCCTTTCGAAGGGGATTTAAATACTCGCTCAAAACCTGAGGGATCCGGCTCTGTGGTGTGTTTTATATTCGCAACAAGGTTGCTGTCTTGATAAAAGAATTTTGATTACTTACCCAACACTCGGGAAGTAAAATTCTTGGAACAAGTTAATCCATTAACAGGCTTCGCCTGGGAAATATCGGTGAGTTTTCCTTTCCAACTAGATACGACTTCTTGGTGGAGCCGTATCAACAAGTTTCTACTTGGGGAAAGGGGGGACGAGCTTTACGTTTCAGAGTCATGGATTTCATCTGAACTAGGAGTGGCGTAAGTGGTCGAGTGGCGCCGGCCCAGCCTTATTATATTGGCCCATAATGGCCTGGAAGTTCCGCTAAGACGGTCCATTCCTTAGGAGTCCAGTGTTTGGTTGACAAGTAAATCCGACAGGTTCTCCTCTACATGTAGAAAATGGTGGGGTTGCACTACTACGACTGATCATCGTAAGTTGTCTTCCTGGCGCGGAAAACTCCCGTAATGAGTTCATCATCCAATTGGATATTTCTGCAACACTACCCAGAGCACTTTGATAGAAAGGCTACGGTTAGGCGATTGTTGAGTGTTGGCAGGGTCAAGTTTTCAAAATGATGTTTGCATCAAATGAAGTATCTCGTAACTTCATTTTATTTTGATGATATTTTAAAGATTTAATCTATTCAAATCTGGTCTTGTAGTCTCATCTATGTGATGAACTTTTGAAACTAATTATAACTTGAACGGTGGTAGTTCAAGTAGTATTTGGAAAAGATATAAGTATATTGGAGTATCTTGTAACTTCATCTTTTAAACTTATATCTAGTAAATGATTATCTTATGCATGACAAAGATTTTCAGAAAAACGTTGAGACAAGGTTAGATATATGAGATCACCTTGCAACGATATTTTTATACAGTTATACACTGGAACTCTGTGTGTATTATGCATGGAAGAGGACTTCCAATATTTTGAAAAGTATATATGTATATATATATACTGAATATTTTGCGACTTCATCGCATTAAGATATCAACTTGGTTCATTTCTTTTGACCAAGACTTTCATGAGTACTATGAGAAGGCTCATATATTGTTAATCATTATACATATTATTTTGGTGGGCTTGCTGCTCACCCTTGCTTTCTTCTTTCATCACACAACATCAGATAGACAAGATGAACAGGACCAAGCTCCCAATTCGCGAGCGGATAGGAAACGTTCTGCAGCTTCCTATAGGCATTGAAGTCACTGTAGCTGAGATGGGAACTACCAATAGACTAGGCTTCAACTTTTGATGTACCAGATTTATGTATATTTATGAATTGTAATAATGGCAAAGAAAATGTAAATTTATTCAGAAAACCTTTTAAGGTGTATTGGCAGATAATTGTGGAATAAAATGACTTGTGATTATTTTTGGATGTTCATCTCTGAGACTATAACGTGTGGTGTGTGTGTTTATTGTGGGGTCACAGTACAGAGTAGTTGATTAATTATTAAGATTGGGTGTTATTAAGGGAAATGGAACTCGTGACAACCCGGATCCCCGACCCCGGATTTGGGGGTGTTACAAAAATAAAAGTGCTCGTTTTCAAAATCCGACAGCTTTTACATACACTTATTTTCTTTATGGAATACTAATACGATCTTAGAATTTCCATAACAGTACTCCTATATATCGTGGTCTGATAATTTTTCTTAATCAGCATTGTCAGCAAAAGTTACTATTCATCCGGGTTTCAAAAATTCGAAAAATTGGGGTTATTACAAGCTGCCTTCCTTATTTGAAAGTTTCCTTTAAGTCCTGCTATTATCTCCTGATAAATATCTCCTGAACCTTAAGTACTGATAACTTAAGTTCTGACTTCAGTATAAGTGTTGATTTCCAGTTAAGTACTGATTTGTCATGTTTAAGTAAGATCTGAAAACTAAACACAAATCATATTAGACATGACATTATCGAATATATCTAACAATCTCCCCCAACTTGTAAATTAGCATAATATACAAGTTTAACAGATATTTGATGATGTCAAAAACATTAAGTACAAATGCATGAGAATTTGACTAGATAACTACAACTTACAGTCCTTAAAGTTTTACCAACTTTAACTTCTGATAACAACTTCAGTCTGTATACATAACAGAATTTGAGCAGTTGTAGATCTTGACTTGGCTTCACTTTCTGATCTCTTCGATGTCAGGAGTTGTTCTGAGATAGTTCTTTAACAAACATCTCTCAGCATATCTGAGTTCATCAATCATCCGCCTTTTAGCATCTTTAAACTCTGCAGTATCTTCACCAGTTTGGAAAATAGCATATCCGAGATCATTAATTTTTGCTTTTCTCAACTCCTGATCTAGTCTTATGACATAGGCTTTGTCAGACTCTAGATTGAATTCAAGTCCCTTAATACCAAAATATGTTCTGATCTTTGCAGTATTAGACTTCATATCGACAATATCACCCTTGTGATCTCTGTACTTGGGACAGTATGTGCTGTCAGACTTTATAGAATAAAGCTTCTTCTGTCTCTGAATTTGAGTCTTCAAATAATTTGCAGCACTTTCTGTTAATATGTCCTTCACTTGAAGTAAGAATAAAACATGTTCTAATTCCTCAAAATACTTCAGTGGTATAGCATTTTCCCTTATAAGGTAAACCCTTCCATCTGTCATGAAATATAACAAGATGTGTTCTTTCAATAAGGTATGGTAGACCATCTGTACAGATTCAAGTTGATTCCATCTTTTAGGAGTTGCTCCAATACCTGGTTCACTTAAGGAAGTTGGATCATTGGTTGTGTTTTGCACTTTTCTTTCATCAGCACTACCCAATCCAGATTTATCTCTTGCTTCCTTTCCAGTAACCACTCTTGCTTCAAAACCACTTGCTGCAGTCTTCAAAGGTTGAGTCTATTTGGCTTTAGTGAATCCTGGTAGGAGTAACTTTGAGGATTTAACATGAGCAATGTCAGAGGTTTCCTTTGACTTATCTTCTGATATCAAGCCAACTTGAGCTATGTCAGAGGTTGCTTGCTTCATTGTTATATCAGAACTAACTATATCTTGACTCTGAACAATTTGAGCCATATCAGAGGTTGTCTTAGAAATCTTCCTTGAAGTCAGAGTAAGATTAGCATCTTCATCAGAAATTTCTTCACCCATAGGAGGCACATAAACTGTTAGATATATTTGATAATGTCATGGCTAATATGTTTTATGTTTAGATTTCAGATCTTATTTGAACAGAACAAATCAGTACTTAACTGATCAGTACTTATACTGGAAGTCAGAACTTAAGGGATATCAGTACTTATGTTATCAGGAGATAGATATCAGAACTTAAGTGCTGAAGGACGATCAGATAAGGACAGTAGCTGATTAAAGTTAAGAAGATCAAGATAAACATAAGAAGAGATATGCATGAAGAAGGAATTCCGTGAAGAATGGAATACTTGGAATAGAAGATATCTGATTGATATATTTTAGGAAGCAGAATTATATTCCATATCAATTAGCGAATATCTTGTAACTGTGTAGTATATAAACACAGAAATAGAGTTTACACTATATGTGTTATCATTATCGAGAATATTATTTAGTATAACTCTAGTAGCTCTCGTGATATTTTGTTCATCACTGAGAGATAACAGTTCCAGATTGTAACAGAGTTTATTGTTTAAATAAAGTTTGTTTTCTGTTACATAAGTTCTTGAAGTACGATTTGATTGTGATAAACACTGTATTCACCCCCTCTACAGTGAAAGTGTGACCTAACAAGTGGTATCAGAGCTATCTGTTAACACACATACAGTTAAAGATCCAAACACAGTCATGTCTGACACAGAAACTCCAACTAAGCCTACCAAAACTGAGGAATCATCAAAGACATCAATTCAGAGTCGATATGAGACTATCAGAGTTCCCATATTGAGACCATCTGAATATCCCATATGGAAGGTAAGGATGACCATGTTTCTGGAAGCAACAGATCCAGAATACCTTGATAGAATCAGGGAAGGGCCTCACAAACCTACCAAGCTCGCTGTTGTAGTTCCAGGTGAAGCAGCAATGACCGTACCAAAGGAAAAGAATGATTACACTGCTGAAGATATAGCATCTATTGCTAAGGATGCCAAGGTACGTCACTTATTGCATAGTGCCATTGATAATGTAATGTCAAACAGGGTAATCAACTGCAAGACTGCTAAGGAGATATGGGATGCACTGGAGACAAGGTGTCAAGGAACTGAAACAGTTAAGAAGAACAGGAAGACAATACTCACTCAAGAATATGAACACTTTGACTCTAGGACTAATGAGTCATTGACTGATGTGTATGAAAGATTTGTCAAACTCTTGAATGACTTGTCATTGGTTAATAAGGAGTATGATCTTGAAGATACAAATCTCAAATTCCTGTTAGCTCTTCCTGAATGTTGGGATTTGAAGGCAACAACAATAAGAGACAACTACAATCTTGATGAAACAACTCTTGATGAAATCTATGGAATGCTCAAGACTCATGAACTTGAGATGGAACAAAGAAGCAAGAGAAAAGGAGGAAAGTCAAGGACAGTTGCTCTCAAGGTTGAAGAGGAATCCCCCAAACCATCTTCCTCAAAGAAAGATAAGGGTAAAGCTCTTATCATAAAATCTGATACTGAGTCATCAAGTTCTGAGAGTGATGATGACTCAGATTCTGAAAGCTTGCCTGAAAATGATGCTGATGAGGAGATGATGAAGCTGTGTGCTCTTATGGTGAAAGGAATCACAAAGATTGCATACAGGAAGTTCAGGAAGGGAAAGAAGTTTTCCAGGAAAGGCATAAGTTCTGATAAGAAGAATTTCAGAAGATCTGAAGGAAAAGGAGGAAAGTCTGACAGAGGAGATTATGCTAATGTTAAATGTTATAATTGTGGTGAGAAAGGCCACATATCTCCTGAGTGCAAGAAGACCAAGAATGACAAAGGCAAAGCTCTTGTCACAAAGCAGAAAAGCTGGACAGACACCTCAGACTCTGAAAGTGAGGAGAACTATGCATTGATGGCAAATGCTGAAAAATCAAGTTCTGAGAGCAGTTCTGAAATTGCTGAAACAAAGGTACCTCAGACTACTTATGCTTTTCATACTGATGATATTAATGAGTTGAGAAGATATCTTAAAACCATGTTTGTTAGTTATAGAGATCAAACTTTAACATGTGAAAGATTAACTTCTGAAAATCTTGCTTTTAAGAAAAGAAACAATTTCTTAGAAAAAGAGTTAGTCATGTTTCATCAAACTCAGAAGGATAGAGATGATGCTTTTTATGTTAGGGATGAAGTGCTAAAAATGAATGAATCTCTAAAAACTGAGTTAGAAAAGGAGAGAGAGATTATCAGAACTTGGACTAACTCTGGCAAAACAACTCAAAATTTGCTGAGCAGTGGAAACTGGAAAGAGGGCTTAGGTTATGAAGAGAATAATGAAAAAGGAACTGAAGAAATTAAGCCTGTTGATAAGCAAAAGCCGAAGTTAAAACCTGTTAAGTTTGTAACTGAAAAATCCGAAACTGAGAAATCAGAAGTTCAAAAGGAATTAGCTTCTGACAAACTAAAACAGGAAAAGACAGCTGAAGTTAACATAGGCTTAATGACAAAGAAGCAGCTTAAGCATAAGCTGAAAGATGTTAAGAATGCAAACAAGGTAAAATCGCCTAGGAAAAACAGGAATGGAAAGGAAGGTGTGAATAAAAGCAATAACTATAAATCTATTCCTGATGCTCCTAGGAAAGCGTGTTATAACTGTGGAAGTTCTAACCATCTGGCTTCTTTTTGCAGGAAGAATAAGAATATTAACTCCTTATCTACAAAGTCAGGAGTTAAGAGTCAGTCTGTTAGATACAAACCACAAAATCCCTGTTTTCATTGTGGTAGTTTATGGCATTCCATTTATACTTGTAAGGAATATCATAGTTTGTACTATGATTATTATCAAATAAAACCTTCTTTAAAGAAAGTTTCTGTTGTTCCTTCTAGTATAAGTTCTGATAAGAAAACTGTTAACATAAAATCTGATGTTAAATCCGCTGCAAATGTTAACAAACCTAAAAAGGCCAAAGGATCCAAGCAAGTCTGGGTCCTTAAAACTAATAATTAGTGGTCTTTTTGATTGCAGGGCAACAGGAAAAATATTTTAGTTCTGGACAGTGGATGTTCAGGACACATGACTGGAAATAAGGCCCTGCTATCAGACTTTGTGGAGAAAGCTGGCCCAAGTGTTTCTTATGGAGATGGCAACATTGGAAAAACTTTGGGATATGGCAATATCAATCTTGGGAATGTCATCATTAAAGATGTAGCTCTAGTCTCAGGACTTAAACACAACTTACTGAGTATAAGTCAAATCTGTGACAGAGGTTATCATGTTGATTTCTTTGCAGAACATTGTGAAATAGTTAGTAAATCTAAAGGAAAAATTGTTCTGAAGGGATTCAGGCGTGGTAACATTTATGAAGCTAAGCTTTCAACAAGTTCTGATGGTTCTGCAATCTGTTTAGTGAGTAGAGCCTCAACTGAAGAAAGCTGGAATTGGCACAAGAAACTCTCTCATTTAAACTTCAACAAGATAAATGAACTGATCAAGAAAGATCTTGTGAGAGGACTGCCAAAATCAGTGTTTGTTCCTGATGGTCTTTGTGACTCATGTCAGAAGGCTAAACAAAGAAAATCTTCATTCAAGAGCAAGACTGAATCATCAATTCTTGAGCCTTATTATCTACTTCATGTTGATCTATTTGGTCCAGTGAATGTCATGTCTATTGCAAAGAAGAAATATGCGTTGGTCATAGTAGATGAGTTCACCAGATACACATGGGTGTATTTCTTGCACACAAAAAGTGAAACTGCATCTATCCTGATTGATCATGTCAAACATCTGGATAAATTGATCAAAGATTCTGTGAAAATTTTGAGGAGTGATAATGGCACTGAATTCAAGAATTTGATAAATGGAAGAGTTCTGCAAAAATCATGGAATAAAGCAAGAATTTTCTGCTCCTGGAACTCCACAGCAAAATGGAGTTGTTGAAAGGAAGAATAGAACTCTAATTGAAGCTGCACGAACAATGCTTGAAGAAGCAAAGCTTCCAACCTATTTCTGGGCTGAAGCTGTGCAGACTGCTTGTTTTACTCAAAATGCAACACTCATTAACAAGCATGGAAAAACACCATATGAGATGGTGAAGAACAAGAAGCCAAATCTCATATACTTTCATGTATTTGGATGTAAATGTTTTGTTCTCAAGACTCATCCTGAACAGCTATCCAAGTTTGATCTAAAAGCTGATGAGGGAATCTTTGTAGGATATCCACTTTCTACAAAAGCCTTCAGAGTCTATAATTTGAGAACAAAAGTGATCATGGAATCTATCAATGTCTCTTTTGATGACAAGAAGATCACTGGACTTGAAGATTGCATTGATCATGATAAGCTGAGATTTGAAAATGAAGATTCATATTCTGATATCTCAAGTCCTGACAGTCTAAGTCCTGATACTGTAAATTCTGATGGATTAAACTCTGATGTTATTGAAACTGTGGTGACTACGTCAAAGGAAGATGCACCAATGCAGGGGGAGCATACTCAAGATATTATCACATCTCAAGAAGCATCAGAACATACATCTGGCTCTTCAAATTCTGATTCGTCAAGTTCTGATAAGCCAAGTACTGACAGTGCTGAAAATCTAAATACTGAAGGATCCAACTCAGAGAGCATAGTTTCAGGGGGAGCATCAGAAAATGAAACCGAAGACAGCATGAATCATGGGGGAGCATCCAGTTCTAGAGAAAATCTTCCATCTGCAAGGAAGTGGACAAAATCACATACACCTGATTTAATAATTGGAAATCCTGAGGCAGGTGTCAGAACTAGAACAGGTACTTCGAATGAATGTCTTTACAATTCTTTTCTCTCTCAGTCTGAGCCAAAGAAAGTGGAAGAAGCTCTTCAAGATGCTGATTGGGTGCAAGCAATGCAGGAAGAGTTGAATGAATTTGAAAGAAACAAAGTCTGGACCTTAGTGCCAAGACCCAAGAATAGATCGGTTGTTGGTACAAAGTGGGTATTCAGAAACAAAACTGACAGTGATGGCATAATTGTAAGGAACAAGGCAAGGCTGGTTGCAAAAGGATATTCTCAACAGGAGGGAATTGACTATGATGAAACATTTGCTCCAGTTGCTAGGTTAGAAGCCATAAGGATATTCATGGCTTATGCTGCTCACAAAAAGTTTACTGTCTTTCAAATGGATGTGAAAAGTGCTTTTCTCAATGGAGAATTGGAAGAGGAAGTATATGTTGAACAACCTCCAGGCTTTGTAGATTCCAAACATCCAGATTATGTCTACAGGCTTGATAAAGCACTTTATGGACTTAAGCAAGCTCCAAGAGCATGGTATGAGACTTTAGCTCAGTTTCTTCTGGAAAGTGGATTCAACAGAGGAACTATTGACAAAACATTGTTCTATCTCAATCATGGCAAGGACTTACTTCTGATCCAGATTTATGTTGATGATATTATTTTTGGGTCTCCAAATGACAAACTTTGCAAAAAGTTTGCCAACCTAATGCAGTCAAGATATCAGATGAGTATGATGGGAGAACTTAGTTATTTTCTGGGCCTTCAAGTCAAGCAGACTGAAGAAGGAACTTTTATTTGTCAATCTAAGTATACCAGAAACTTGCTGAAGAAATTTGGAATGCAAGACTGTTCAAGTGCATCCACTCCCATGGCCACTGCAACAAAACTGGATAAGGATACTGGTAATTCAGTAGATATTACTGATTACAGAGGTATGATTGGCTCACTTCTCTATCTAACTGCTAGTAGACCAGATATCATGTTTGCTACCTGTCTTTGTGCAAGATTTCAAGCAGATCCAAGAGAACCTCACTTAACAGCTGTAAAAAGAATCTTTAAGTATCTTAAAGGAACAGCTGATCTAGGATTATGGTATCCTAGAGAATCAGATTTTAAATTAATAGGTTACTCAGATGCAGATTTTGCAGGTTGCAAAATTGACAGGAAAAGCACAAGTGGAAGCTGCCAATTTCTTGGAGGCAGGTTGGTTTCTTGGTATAGCAAGAAACAAAAGTCAATTTCCACATCAACTGCAGAAGCAGAGTATATTGCTGCAGGAAGCTGCTGTGCACAGATTCTCTGGATGAAGAATCAGTTACTGGATTATGGGTTAACATATTTCAAAATCCCTATTTACTGTGATAATCAAAGTGCTATTGCTATGACAGGTAATCCAGTTCAACACTCTATGACAAAGCACATCAGCATCAGGTACCATTTCATCAGGGAACATGTGGATGAAGGTACAGTGGAATTGCATTTTGTTCCCACAGATCAACAAGTAGCAGATATCTTCACAAAACCACTGTGTGAAGCTACCTTTTCAAAATTGGTAAATGAACTTGGAATGATTTCAGGTTCTTTCTCTAAATCTGCTTAAACTTGTTCTATGTTATCAGACTTTATGATCAGTATTTACAGAATTAATCTCTTTGTATATTCTGTGCATTAATTGATAAATGTCTTTAAGTACTGACTGTTGTCTGATATATGTTTCTAAACTCTGATAAGTGATATGTCTGTTTCAGTAACTATTTAATCCCATGAGGATAACTGTGCTAGATACTGACCTACTAGTCTTCAATAAACAAATGATCCCATGAAAGAAGTAATTATTTCTGTGGAAATCTTATGACACAAGCAAATTCTGATAACTGAGCTTAGTTAAGTTTACTTTGTATATCTTATTACTAAGTCACAAATTAGAATAATGCTACTCATCTGTTTAAGTTCTGATTCTAGTAAAACTGCTGAATGTACTAAGTGCTGATAAACCTCACTTATCAAAAGAAAAAGAAAAAGAATCAAAGAATAATATCAGGTACTCCTTTGAGATCTAGAGTAAAAATGTGAATGGGACGACCCAAGTGCATTGCTGGTATTAAGTAAATATGCATTAGAAAAGCAAAATATTTTTCTTGGTGACTTTTCACACTCTATGATTACTGGAGAAATACTCTGATAATAGCATAAATTCTAATAAACAGTCGTGACTCACTTACACTGAGAAGCCTCTGTAAAATAGAATTTCAAAAGATGCATAAAATTAGCACAAAAACAGTAGAGGTGGACTCATGCATGAACTCATTTATCAGTAGGTTTCAGGATAATGACAGCTCTTTAGCAAAATTTTAATTATGACTTATTTCTAAGATGTACTGAAGTAGATCAGACTTTACTCTTTGTCTGTTATTTAGCTTAATGCACACACACATCACTCCATATGAATGATGAAATTTCTGTGGTGGTCTATGTTATTTTAGATAAACAGTCATTGTGTCACTTCTGCACAAATTCTGAGGACAAGTTCTAGTTCCACGTTCTGATGATTAAGTTCTGACGTTCATAACTAAGAACTTGTATGAGTATTTACTAAGATAGATATCCCTTGTTCGAGTTAAGACATTATGTTCTGATGACTGTTAAGTTCTGGTATAGGTCTAAGTTCTGATTTTTCAGTCTAACCCTTTACTTGACTTATCTGTGAATAAAATTTGGTAACAGTCTCAGATTAATTTCGAAATGTTGAAGTGGAAGATTAATAGTCTATGGTTAAAACATAATGGCACTCGTCCTTGAACAGATCACTCTTGTTACATGTGCACATTCCTTTTCCAATGACTGTTATTCTTTTTCAAAGTCTAGGGAGACGAGGTAGAATTACTTCTACCTGTCAGCATTCAATTTCTTTGCGTCTCTTGGCATTCTCTTGCCTATATATGCAGCCACTTCACATTAGTCTTCTCATCACACTTGTATCACAAATTCAGTCTTGTTTTTCATTTACTATCACAAATGGCTGAATTTGGCTGGTTCTACAATTACGGTGATGAGACGGTGCATGTCTTTTTGAATGGAATTCCAACTCCCTACCCTATCACCAACATCCCTCACAATCTCTGGATTCAATTTCCAGAGGTTATCAAACGTGATCTGGTGGCCGTTCGAAGAGACCTTCACCTTCGTCGTATCCGTCAGCAAGAGCGAATCATTCGACTCGCTATCTTGTTTGTCGAAGATAGGAAGAGGAAGATGACTTAATCTCGTCTTCTTCCTGTTCTTCTTCATCCTCAGCTTTGTCAGGCTTCTTAGCTAGGACTAAAGCTGTTGATGTTAGGATTAGAAGCTTAGGGAAAATCTTGTATTGATGTAATTTCTATTTCATATATGTATTGACTTGATATATTAATGAAAACTGTCTTTACTTCAAGATTTTGTCTCTGAGTTATTTTATCTTGTGTTGATAAATCCTGATTGATATTCTGATGACCATTTAAATTTTGTTTTTATTTAAGTTCTGATTCTCCGTCAGCACTTATTCATAGAAATTATCTCGGTCATTTTTAACATGATTCATTTTCAGAATATTAATGTTGCAGTGAAAAACAATCCAATCAGTGATAACGGGTTAAAATTTGAATTGTTTCCCTTGATAAAAGGAACAGTTTTTTTTTCCTTGAAACTCGGCAAATGGGTAAGTCATGATTACTGTTTTCTCGAGCCCAGTAACTATCCGTTATTACTGCATGTCTGACAGGTGTCCAACGGTAACATTTTTTTTGTATAAGTACAGCAGAGAGAAGATTTCTTTAATCTTTTTAATTTCTTCATCTTCTATCTCTCTTCTTACTTTTACTCTCTTTCACTTTACTATTTCCGTTGTTTTCATACAGATATTATCTCAAACACCTAACAGGCATACTTGAATTTCAATATTTTTTCACATGGCACCAAAGGATTTAATCATTGATGGAGCAAAGTTCGTTCCAAACAACTATGCTGCAATTCTTGATCATACTGAAGCTCCATCTGAATTGCATTTTGTGCAAGATCTTCTTGCACATAGTGAGGTTGGGTACGCCTTAACTCAGCCTGAATTCTTTTCAAGTCAACAAGTTCTGAGGTTCTGGAGGACTGGCGTTTTTGATGATGGTGGTAACCGTGGAACTCCCAGTATTATTTTCCAAGTGGGTGATTCATCTTTTGTAGTCACTCCTGGTACAGTACGCAGGGCTTTACATCTTCCAGAGGATTGTACTTTCTCAGTTCCAGAGGACTCAGCCCTTCGGGAGTTAATGGCTGAATTGGGATATGAAAAGAGTCTGACGAAACTTGGACAATTGAAACGGGCTAATATCAGAAGAGAATGGAGTTTCTTCTTCGATTGCATCACCAAGGCCTTTGGCAACAAGTGTTCAAATTTTGATGCCATCCCAATTCTAAGTCAGCACATCGGGTATGCTATTATCCATCAAACTCATTTTGATTTTGCAACTGGAATAATTGGTTTTATTGGGGATAGGATGACAGAGGATCGAGATGTTGTTTATTTTGCTAGATTCTGTCAACTTATTTATACGTATTGTACTGCTGAACCCCAGTTAGTCAGCACTCAAACCCCACCTTTTAAGGTTGCAAAAAGGTACTTTAACGACCTGATAAATGCTGACACAAAGAAATCAATGGTGAGACAATTACAGATTCCTCAGTCTGTGAAACAGATTCTGGTAAATGCTGATCCAGCTACTTACAAATCTGTTTACTCAAATGTTCAACCAACTCACCATAACCAAAATCCATCAACCTCAGTCCCTACCTCTCATTCTACTCAACCTACCCTCAGAACTTATCTCAAATCCTATCTCTCCACTTCACAGAATGCTCAACCTTCTTCTTCAGCACCTACTGTGAAGCCTACATCCTCTAAGCCAAAGAGAACAAAGACTGTTCCTCAAACATCTCAGAAGAAGCGGAGGATTACTTTGAGAGATGAATCAGATTCTGAGGATCAGATTCCATCTTCAGAACCTATGATATATGAAGCTGAGAAGGCAACTTCTCAGAAGGATTCTGCAATTGGGGGTTCTAGGCTTCTCAAGAGGCTTAGACGTATGACGGTTCCTGCAACTCCCAAGGAATCCACATCAACAAGGAAGTACAAGAAACAGAGGGCACAGAGGCCAGTTTCAGATGATGAGGAGGAAGCAGCTAAGGAAGGGGATCAGGAATCTCTGATCTCGCAAGACAAGGAATTTGCTCCAGTCACTTCTTCTCCGTCAACTCAATCTCAGGAACCTGTATCTGACAAGGCTAATTCACCTTCTATATCTCTTGTTGATCCAGGCACAAGTGCTGAAATTGATATTCAGAACTTGGTTGTGCCTGAAATACTTTTGTTAGAAGCTCCAACAACAAATAATCCTTCCACAACACCTGTTACTGATGCTGTTCAAACTCCTGAGTTATCACTATCACCTTCTCTGCATCAAGATGATGATCAGATTTTAGGTGAGCATCAGGATATGGCTGTTGATCAGAACCTAGTATCCGATCAGCAATTAGAGGATGTTGAAGCCTCCATTGCTACTCACACAGTTGTCTTATCAGAAGATACTGATTCTTTAAGTTCTGATGCTGCAAATGTTGGAGATACTGGTGAAGCTGCTACAACTGTAGATGCTGATGCAGCAGGTCCTTCAGGACATACTCCTCCATTGACTCTTCCTAAGTCTGAACTGCTAAAGGAGTTTGTTATCAGGGATGCACCAGTACCTTGGAGTGAAACTCCTGCAGGTCAGGAGTGGACTAAGGAATGGAACTCAGTTTCATGTGTTCCAAATGCTTTACATCTTGCTGAGCACTTGACTAAAGCTGATGAAATGTTAAATTCTGATGATTTTAAAACCCAGCTTAGAGTCACTGCATTGAGTACTAAACATCTACAAGGTCTTCATTCCAATACTCATGCAGAGCTACACAAGATTCAGGAGAACTTTATTAAACAGGAACAAGTTTGGAAACTTGATAAGAAAAAGTTCTTCCAACCTACCATTGACAGGGTTGCTTATATTGAGAAAACTCAAGAGAAGCAACAAGCTCAGATTGATCAAATTCTGACAAATCAAGCTTCTCAGCAATCGCAACTTACTGAAATCCAGACCTCAGTGGAACTACTTATCTCTCTTTTATTACCTGCTGATGCCAAAAAGGGGGAGAAGGTAATTAAGTCCAAATGCAAAACCAACAAGTCACTGCAAGGAAAGGATGATGGAAAAGATGACCAAGGAAACTCTGGAATGGGTAGTGGTCATAGTCAAGGTAGAAGGTTTACATCAAGACAAGCTAGTCACAGAACAAGTTCTGATACTGGGAAAAGAATAAGTTCTGCTGCTGGTAAAAGGATAAGTTCTGATGAACTTCTAGATCTTGATGAGGAAATGTCAAGACAGTTATTTCTTCAAGAAAATCCAGGGATGGACTTGGAAAGTTTAAAGGAAGAAGAAGCCAGACTTAAATCAGAGAAAGTCACATCTAAATCTGAAGCTTCTGGTAAAAAGTTACTTCCAAAACCTAAAGGCATTGTGATCAAAGAAAGGATACATACTGAAGAAACTTTGGCTAGATCACAACCACAGATAGATCCAAGATCCAAGGGTAAAGAAAAGGTTGGTGAACCTATCAAGCCTTATGTACCTCCTGAGGAAGAAGAAATTACTGATGGAAAAGATAATCTTGCTCTGACTTCAAGAAAAGTTCTTAAAACAACCTCTGACATGGCTCAAGTTGTTCAGAGTCAAGAAATTGTAAGTTCTGATATTCAGAAGAAGCAAGTAACCTCTGACAGTGCTCAAGTTAACTTGATATCAGAAAATAAATCTAAAACACTCCTACCAGGATTCACTAAAGCAAAACAGACTCAATCTTTGAAGACTACTTCAAGTGGTTTTGAAGCAAGAGTAGTTACTGGAAAGGAAGCTAGAGATAAAACTGGATTGGGAAGTGCTGATGAAAGAAGAGTACACAACACTACTGATGATCCAACTTCCTTGTGTGAACCAGGTATTGGAGCAACTCCTGAAAGATTGAATCAACTAGAATCTGTACAGATGGTTTACCATACCTACTTGAAAGAATACATCATGTTGTATTTCATGACAGATGGTAGGGTTTATCATATAAGACAAAATGCCATTCCGTTGAAGTATTTTGAAGAATTGGAGCATGTATTGTTCTTACTTCAAGTGGATGACAGAATAACAGAGACTGCTGCAAACTACTTAAAGGAACAGATTCAGAGACAGAAAAGACTTTATTCTGTTAAGTCTGACAGCAGATATGTTCCAAAGTACAGAAATCACAATGGTGATATTGTTGATATGAAGCCTAATACTGCACAGATCAGAACATATCTTGGTATTAAGGGGCTTGAATTCAATCTAGAGTCTAATAAAGCTTATGTCATAAGACTAGATCGGGAGTTGAGAAAAGCAAAGATTAATGATCTCAGAGCTGCAATATTTCAAGCTGGTGAAGATACTGCAGAGCTTAAAGATGTCAAACGGAGAATGATTGATGAACTCAGATATGCTGAGAAATGTTTGTTGAAGAATTATCTCAGAACAACTCCTGACATCAGAGAGATCAGAAAATGATGAAGCCAAGTCGAAGATCTACAACTGCTTAAATTCTGATATTTATACAGATTGAAGTTGTTATCAGAAGTTGAATTGGTAAAAACTTGAAGGACTGTAAGTTGTAGTTATCTTGTCTATTTCTCATGCATTTGTACTTAATGTTTTTGACATCATCAAATATCTGTTAAACTTGTATATTTTGTTAATTTACAAGTTGGGGGAGATTGTTAGATATATTTGATAATGTCATGGCTAATATGTTTTATGTTTAGATTTCAGATCTTATTTGAACAGAACAAATCAGTACTTAACTGATCAGTACTTATACTGGAAGTCAGAACTTAAGGGATATCAGTACTTATGTTATCAGGAGATAGATATCAGAACTTAAGTGCTGAAGGACGATCAGATAAGGACAGTAGCTGATTAAAGTTAAGAAGATCAAGATAAACATAAGAAGAGATATGCATGAAGAAGGAATTCCGTGAAGAATGGAATACTTGGAATAGAAGATATCTGATTGATATATTTTAGGAAGCAGAATTATATTCCATATCAATTAGCGAATATCTTGTAACTGTGTAGTATATAAACACAGAAATAGAGTTTACACTATATGTGTTATCATTATCGAGAATATTATTTAGTATAACTCTAGTAGCTCTCGTGATATTTTGTTCATCACTGAGAGATAACAGTTCCAGATTGTAACAGAGTTTATTGTTTAAATAAAGTTTGTTTTCTGTTACATAAGTTCTTGAAGTACGATTTGATTGTGATAAACACTGTATTCACCCCCTCTACAGTGAAAGTGTGACCTAACATAAACCTTACAGGTTCACCAATTTTTTCTTTGCCCTTGGACCTTGGATCTATCTGCAATTGCGATTTGGCTTTAGTTGCCACAGGATTTGTCCTTTCTTTTATCACAATGCCTTTAGCCGTAGGAAGTTTCTTTTTAACAACAGAAGCTTCAGATTTGGAGTTGACTTTTTCTAACTTAAGTCTAGCTTCTTCTTCCATTAGACTCTCAAATTCCATTCCTAGATTTTCTTTAAGAAATAACTGTCTTGAAATTTCTTCATCAAGTTCCAAAAGTTCATCAGAACTTATCCTTTTACCAGTATCAGAACTTATTCTTCTCCCAGCATCAGAACTTTTTCTATGACTTGTAGTTCCAGTTCTACTTGATGAGAGACCTCCACCTTGACCATGACCTCCACCCATTCCAGAGTTTCCCGGGTCATTACCATCATCCTTTTTCTTCAGTGTCTTATCATATTTGCATTTGGACTTAATTACTTTCTCCCCATTTTTGGCATCAGCAGGTAAAAGAAGAGAGAGAAGCAATTTCACTGAGGATTGGATCTCATTGAGTTGATTTTGCTGAGAAGCTTGATTTTTCAAAATTTCATCAATCTGAGACTGTTGCTTCTCTTGAGTTTTCTCAATATTGGTAATTTTGTCAAAGGAAGGTTTGAAAAACCTTTTCTTGTCCAACTTGACAACTGTATCTTGTTGCATTAAGGTTTCTTGAATCTTGTCCACCTTTTCCTGAGTTATAGACTGTTGACCTTGAAGGTGCCTTGTACTAAGTGCAGTAACTCTTAGCTGTGTCTTGAAATCATCATTGACTAACATCTCATCAGCTTTTCCCAAGTGATCAATAAGAATCTTTTCAGTAGGAACAAAGGTAACTGTGTTCCACTCCTTAGTCCACTCCTGTCCTCTAGGAGTTTCACTCCAAGGTACTGGTGCTTCCCCTATAACAAACTTTTTGACTATCTAAGCTTTTGAAAGAGCTTGTAGAGGTGCATATCCAGAAGGACCAGCTGCATCAGCATCTAAATTTGTAGCAGCATTACCAGTAGCATCAACATTTGCAGCATCAGAACTTACAGAGTCAACATCTTCAGCATCCTCTGATAAAAGAACAGTATGAGAAGCTATGAAGGCTTCAACATCATCCTCTAAGAGCTGATCTCCAACTAAGTTCTGATCAACATCCATATTTTGATGCTCACCTAAAATCTGATCTTCAGTATCTAGATGCAGAGAAGGTGTTGTAGGCAATTCTGGATTAAAATCAGCATCAGGAATTGGTGTTGTTGGTGGAGTGACTTGAGTTGATGGAGCTTCTAGATACAAAACCTGAGGCAATTCCAAGTTATGGATATCAATTTCATCACTTGGCCCCTGGTTATCAGCATGTACTGGAGATACTGGAGGTGTAGGAATGTGAGTAGTTTATGGCTAATGTAGTGGAGATTGATGAGTGGCATGAGGGTCTGGATCAGCACTAGGAGAATTGTGAGCTTCAACAGGGTCTTGTGAGATCAGAGATTCTTGATTCCCTTCCTTAGCTGTTGTTTCCATTCCTTTACCAGAATCTTCAGGCCTTTTTGCCAATGTTTTGAATCTTTTAGCTTTTAAGGAGACTTTAGGAGCTGTATTATCAGAATTACGCTTTCTAAGGCTTTTTATGGGCCTAAAACTCCCAATATCAACATCCTCCTGAGAAGAGAGCTTCTCAGCTTCCAGAACTACAGGTTCTGATACTGGAACCTGTTCCTCAGCATCTGATTCATCTCGCAAAATGAATCTCCTTCTCTTCTGTTGTGTCTGAGGTACTTTCTTAGTCCTCTTAGGTTTGGAAGATGAAGGCTGCACTGTAGGTTCTGAAGTTTGTGGTGGAGAAGGTTGAGGTGGTTGAGTAGAAGTGGTAGGTGCTGATGGATGAGGTGCAGATGGTTGAACATCAGGATATAGTGCAGTGTATTTAACAGGATCATAGGTTATTAAGGCTTGTTTGACAGATAAAGGAATTAAGAGGGGTCTTAACACAACCTTCTTATTATCAGTAGATAATAAGTCAGTAAAAGCTCTTTTAGCTATTCTGAATGTTAAAATTAATTCATCAGTATTTTGGGGCTTATTATCACAACAGAAACTATAGATAAGCTGAAAGAATCTAGCAAAATAAACAGTAGATCTATCTTCATTCATTTTGTCCCCAATAAAACCTAAAACAGCACTTGCATAGTCAAAATCAGTTTGATTTATAAGAGCATACCTGATTTATTGGCTGAATATGGGAATTGCATCAAAATTGGAACATTTGTTTGTAAAAGCCTTGGTTATGCAATCAAAGAAGAAACTCTATTCCCTCCTTATGAAAGATCTCTTCAACTGGCCCAGCTTTGCCAATGTCCTTTCATATCCCAGACTGGCCATCATGTTTTGAAGAACTGGCTCGTCAACAGTAGAATAAACACAGTTCTCAGGTAGCTGCAGTGCTTGTCGAACCGTAGACAATGTCACAACATACTCATCCTCCCCTGATGAAAAAATAATACTTGGGGACCCTTGAGCACCACCATCATCATATACACCGCTTCTCCAGAACTCCAGTACTTGAGTACCAGAGACTGCTTCGGGTTCAGTCAGAGCATACCCAATATCAGAACTAGCAAGAAAGTCCTGAATGAAGTGAAGTTCAGAGGGTGCTTTTGACTTGCTAAGAATAGCAGAGAAGTTATTAGGAACAAACGTAGCTCCATCAAAAATTATGTCCTTGGGTGCCATGAGAATTCGTGAGAAAGAAAATTGCCTAGAAAGTGTTTGAGAAAATGTATGTATGAAAAATCGTCAGTAGATGAGACAGAATAAAAGTAAAAAGAGAGAGATAAAATATGAAAGTAAATAAAAGATTTTACAATCTTTTCTCTCTTTTACTTATACACGGTAGAAAAAGTAACCGTTGAGACACCTGTCAGACATGTAGTAGTAAAAGATAATTAATGGGCACGGGTATTCAGTAATCATTACTTATCACATGCAGTTTTTCAAGGAAAAACCGTTCCACTTACCAAGTAATCCCATTAATCAAGGTAGTTCAGTTTTATTTTAAATTTTAAAAACTGTTCCCACTTAATTTTTTTTTTATTACTGCCTTACCAAAATTCTGTAAACTTATGACCAATGAGAGAATGACCATTAATAAACCAAGTAAACAAATACTGCCACGTCAAAATAAGAACTTGATTTGTATCAGAGCTAAAAAGGTCATCAGAATATGGTTAGTGTCAGGATTTAAAATGTTATCAGAATATCAAATGACTCAGAGACAAAATCTTGCATAAAGATAAAATTTCATTAATATATTGAGCAAATGCATTTCATGAAATTTAAATTACATGCTTAAAATTACAAGATTGTCCTAAGCTACAAATCCTAACATTAACAGCTTTAGTCATAAGCTAAGAAGCCAGACAAAGCTGACGGTGAAGAGAAACAGATAGCTGCAATTATTTCTTCTTCCTACTCTCAACAAAGAGAACAGCAAGACGAATAATTCGCTCCTGCTGTCGGAGAGCTTCTCTCCTTTCTTCTTCCAGACGCTCAAGATGGCGATGATAGTCCATGTAGAAGAACAAGAGGTCTGTGAGGACCTCTTGGGGAACTAAGTCCCAGATTTCATCAGGAATGGAAGTGACATGCCATTCCTGCTGCCATTCAGTACACCTCAAATTGATAGTGAAAGTGTCATAGTTCAGAACTAAGTTGAAATGAACCATGTTTGTGATGATTAAAAAAATGAGTTTGAGAGAAAATGAGAGATGTGTTGGATGGAGTGAGGTGTTGGTTTATATAGCCAATAGAATACCAAGAGACGCAAGGAAAATTGAATGGTTACAGGTAGAAATAATTCTATCTCGTCTCCCTAGATTGATGAGAATAATAACAGCCATTGGAAGTTTAAAACAGGATTTAATGCGCACATGAAACAAGTAAAAATTATTGTGCATAGATGAGTACCACTAACCCAAATTATGTTGACTGTTAATATCTCACCCAAACATATTTTGATTGTAAATAAGACTGTTTCAGATTTTAATCACAAATAAGTCAAGTAAAGAATTGGAGTTTAATATCAGAACTTAGACTTATATCAGAACTTAACAGTCATCAGAACATGATTTCTTAACTCGAAAAGTGAATGCCTATTTCTGTAATTCTTCACACAAATTCTGATTTCGTTTCTTCAGAACTTAATCATCAGAACTTCCATCATTACTTGTCCTCAGAATTTATGCAACTGACACTTAAACGTTCATCTAAAACAACATTTATCACCACAGTAATTTTCATCATTCATATGGAGTGTATGTGTGTGCAGTAAGCTAAATATCAGATAAAGATTAAAGTCTGATTCACTTCAGTACATCTTAGAAATAAGGCATAACTAAGAACTTTGCTCAAAATCTGTCATAATTCTGAAGTCTACTTTAGAATGAGTTCATGCATGAGTCCACCTCAACTATTTTGTGCTCATTTTATGCATCTTTTGAAATTCCATTTTACAGTGGCTTCTCAGTGTAAGTGAGTCACGACTGCTTATCAGAATTTATGCTATTATCAGAGTATTTCTCCAGTAATCATAGAGTGTGAAAAGTCACCAAGAAAAATATTTATTTTGCTTTTCTGATGCATATTACTTAATACCAGCAATGCACTTGGGTCTTTCCTTCCATATTTTTACTCTAGATCTCAAAGGAGTACCTGAATTTAATTTCTTTTTCTTTTTCTATTGATAAGTGAGGTTTATGAGCACTTAGTACATCCATTAGATTTACTAACATCAGAACTTAACAGATAAGAAGCACTATTCCAGTTTGTGACTTAGTAATGAGATACACAAAGTAAACTTCAACTAAGCTCAGTATCAGAATTTGCTTCTGTTGAGAGATTTCCACATAAACAATTACTTCAAACATGGGATCTTTATTATATTAAAGACTACTAGGTCAGCATCTAGCATAGTTATCCTCATTGGATTGAATAATCACAGAAATCACTATCATAGTTTAGAAATTCACATCAGACAACAATCAGTACTTAAGCAATTTTCAATTAAGCACAGAATACACAAAGATAGTAATATCTGTAAATACTGATCATAAAGTCTGATACATCAGAACAAAAACTAAGCAGATTTAGAGAAAGAACCTGAAACCATTCCAAGTTCATTTACCAATCTTGTAAAAGTAGCTTCACACAGTGGTTTTGTGAAGATATCTACTAGTTGTTGATCTGTTGGAACAAAGTGCAATTCCACTGTACCTTCATCCACATGTTCCCTTATGAAGTGGTACCTAATGCTGTTGTGCTTTGTTATTGAGTGTTGAACTGGATTACCTGTCATAGAAATAGCACTTTGATTATCACAATAAATAGGGATTTTAAAATATGTTAACCCATAATCCAGTAACTGATTCTTCATGTAAAGAATATGTGCACAACAGCTTCCTGCAGCAATGTACTCTGCTTCTGCAGTTGATGTGGAAATTGACTTTTGTTTCTTGCTAAACCAAGAAACCAATCTGCCTCCAAGAAATTGGCAGCATCCACTTGTGCTTTTCCTGTCAATTTTGCATCCTGCAAAATCTGCATCTGAGTAACCTATTAGTTTAAAGTCTGATTCTCTAGGATATCACAATCCCAGATCAGTTGTTCCCTTAAGATACTTGAAAATTCTTTTCACAGCTATTAAGTGAGGTTCTCTTGGATCTGCTTGAAATCTTGCACAAAGACAGGTAGCATACATGATATCAGGTCTACTAGTAGTTAGATAGAGTAGTGAGCCAATCATACCTTTATAATCAGTAATATCTACTAATATACCAGTATCCTTATCCAATTTTGTTGCACTGGCCATGGGAGTGGATGCACTTGAACAATCTTGCATTCAAAATTTCTTCAGTAAATTTCTGGTGTACTTGGTTTAACAAATAAAAGTGCCTTCTTCATTCTGCTTGACTTGAAGGCCCAGAAAATAGCTAAGTTCCCCCATCATACTCATTTGATATCTTGACTGCATCAGTTTGGCAAACTTCTTGCAAAGTCTGTCATTTGTAGAACCAAAAATGATATCATCAACATATATCTGCACCAAAAGTAAGTCCTTTCCATGGTTGAGGTAGAACAGAGTTTTGTCAATAGTTCCTCTGTTAAATCCACTTTCCGAAAGAAACTGAGCTAAAGTCTCATACCATGCTCTTGGAGCTTGCTTAAGGCCATAAAGTGCTTTATCAAGCCTGTAGACATGATTTGGAAATTTGGAATCTACAAAGCCTGGAGGTTGTTCAACATATACTTCATCTTCCAATTCTCCATTGAGAAAAGCACTTTTCACATCCATTTGAAAGACAATAAACTTCTTGTGAGCAGCATAAGCCAAAAATATCCTTATGGCTTCCAATCTAGCAACTGGTGCAAATGTTTCATCATAATCAATCCCCTCATGTTGAGAATATCCTTTTGCAACCAGCCTTGCTTTATTCCTTGTAATTATGGCATCACTATCAGTTTTGTTTCTGAACACCCACTTTGTACCAACAACAGATCTGTTCTTTGGTCTTGGCACTAGGGTCCAGACTTTGTTTCTTTCAAATTCATTTAACTCTTCCTCCATTGCTTGCACCCAATCAGCATCTTGAAGAGTTTCTTCCACTTTCTTTGGTTCAGTCTGAGAAAGAAAAGAATTATAGAGACATTCACTTGAAGTAGCTGTTCTAGTTCTGACACCTGTATCAGGATTTCCGATTATTAAATCAGGTGTATATGATTTAGTCCACTTCCTTGCAGATGGAAGGTTTTCTCTAGAACTGGATACTCCCCCATGATCCATGCTGTCTTCATCAATATATTCTGATGCTCCCCTGAAATTATGCTCTCTAAATTGGATCCTTCAGAATTTGAGTTTTCAGAATTATCAGAACTTGGCTTATCAGAACTTGAAGAGCCAGTTGTATGTTCTGATGCTTCTTGAGATGTGGTTGTATCTTCAGTATGCTCCCCCTGCACAGGTGCATCTTCCTTTGGCGTAGTCACCACAGTTTCAATAACATCAGAGTTTAATCCATCAGAGTTTGCAGTATCAGGATTTAGACTGTCAGGATTTTCAGTATCAGAATTTAAGTCTTCATTTTCAAATCTCAACTGATCATGATCATTGAAATCTTCAAGTCTAGTAATCTTCTTATCATCAAAGGAGACATTTATAGATTCCATGACAACCCTTGTTCTTAAATTATAGACGCTGAAGGCTTTTATGGAAAGTGGATATCCAATAAAAATTCCTTCATCAGCTTTTAAATCAAATTTGGATAGCTGTTCAGGGTGAGTCTTAAGAAAAAAACACTTGCATCCAAATAAAAGAAAATACTTCAGATTTGGCTTATTTTTCTTCACCATCTCATATGGTGTCTTTCCATGCTTGTTAATGAGTGTTGCATTCTGAGTAAAACAAGCAGTCTGCACACCTTCAACCCAAAAATAGGTTGGTAGCTTTGCTTCATCAAGCATAGTTTGTGCAGCTTCAATAAGAGTTCTATTCTTTCTTTCAACAACTCCATTTTGCTGTGGAGTTCCAGGAGCAGAAAATTCCTTTTTTATTCCATGGTCTTTGCAGAACTCTTCCATGATCAAATTCTTGAACTCAGTGCCATTATCACTTCTTAAGATCTTCACATAATCTTTGACCAATTTATCCAGTTGCTTGACATGACCAATCAAGATAGATGTAGTTTCACTTTTTGTGTGCAAGAAATACACCCATGTGTATCTGGTGAACTCATCCACTATGGCCATAGCATATTTCTTCTTTGCAATAGACATGACATTCACTAGACCAAATAGATCTACATGAAGTAGGTGATAAGGCTCAAGAATTGATGATTCAGTCTTGCTCTTGAATGAAGATTTTCTTTGTTTAGCCTTCTGACATGAATCACAAAGGCCATCAGGAGCAAATACTGATTTTGGCAGTCCTCTCACAAGATCTTTCTTGACTAGTTCATTTATATTGTTGAAATTTAAATGAGAGAGTTTCTTGTGCCAATTCCAGCTTTCTTCAATTGATGCTCTACTTAACAGACAGATTGCAGAACCATCAGTACTTGTTGAAAGCTTGGCTTCATAAATATTACCATGCCTGTATCCTTTCAGAACAACTTTGCCTGTAGATTTGCTTACAACTTGACAGTGTTCTTCAAAGAAATCCACATGATAACCTCTGTCACAGATTTGACTAACACTCAACAGATTGTGTTTAAGTCCTGAGACCAGAGCTACTTCTTTAATGATGACATTCCCAAGATTGATATTGCCATATCCCAGTGATTTCTAATGTTGTCATCTCCATAAGAAACACTTGGGCCAGCTTTCTCCACAACGTCTGATAGCAGGGCTTTATTTCCAGTCATATGTCCTGAGCATCCACTGTCCAGAACTAGGATGTTTTTCCTGTTGCCCTGCAATCACAAAGACCGCTAATGATTAGTTTTAAGGACCCAGACTTGCTTGGATCCTTTGGCCTTATTAAGTTTGTTAACATTTACAGCGGTTTTAGCATCAGAGTTTATGTTAACATTTTTCTTATCAGCATTTACATTATCATACTTTGTATCAGAGCTTACACTAGAAGGAACAATGCTAACTTTCTTTAAAGAAGGTTTTATTTGATAATAATCATAGTACAAACTATGATATTCCTTACAAGTATAAATGGAATTCCATAAACTACCACAATGAAAACAAGGATTTTGTGGCCTATATCTAACAGACTGACTCTTAACTCCTGACTTTGAAGGTAAGGAGTTTATGTTCTTATTCTTCCTGCAAAAAGAAGCCAGATGGTTAGAACTTCCACAGGTATGACATGTTTTTCTAGGAGCATCAGGAACAGGCTTATAATCATTGCTTTTATTCACACCTTCTTTTCCATTCCTATTTTTCCTACGTGACTTTACCTTGTTTACATTCTTAACATCTTTCAGCTTATGCTTAAGCTGCTTCTTTGTCATTAAGCCTACATTAACTTCAGTTATTTTTTCTCGTATTAGTTTGTCAGAAGTTAATTCCTCTTTAACTTCAGATTTCTCAGTATCAGACTTTACAGCTACAAACTTAACAGGTTTTAACTTTTGAAAGGCATATGTCATAGCCTATTTGTTTATTCGAGGATTTAACTCAACTCAAATAAGAATGTAACAAGTAAATAGTGGATCTACCGTCAAAGAGATCTCTCAAAGTAACATCTGTCAAAGGATTTAGAAACAAGGTTCATCTACAGACTTGAGGAATTACTTCACTGGAAGAAGTTCAAGAAATTGATCAAGCCTCAGTGATATAAATCAAGATTTTGGATTTAATCAGGTAAAAGAGATCTTTTCAGGGTATCAGATAATTACAGGGATTTAGTCTGAAGAAAATCAAGAGTATCAAAGTCAAGACATGAAGAAACTTCATGGAAGTTAGTCACTCATGAACCAGGTAGTACATCGAGTGTCAACATTGAAGTGGTGGAATTGATTCATAATTGTCAGTGATTTTCAGAAGAACGGTTATTGTTCAAGAGTAGTATTAATTCTCTATTAATTAATTAAGTCATATAATTTAATTAAGAAAATAAATTATATCTGCAAAGATTAATTTATTTATTTATTGAATTAATTGATTAATAAATTCTGAATTAATATTAGGAATTTTCAGAATTGATTTTGAATTTATATTCAATATTAATTCAGCATGACAATCAAATGAACTAGTATGACAATCAGATTGTCATACCGAAAGTCATGCCAGTTTAAAAGGATTGTCATACCGAAAGTTCTACTAGTTCAACAGATTGTCATGCTAGTTCAATCAATTGTCTTGCCGATAGTCTTGCCAGTTCATTCAATTGTCTTGCCGATTGTTATGCCAATTAACAGATTGTCTTGCCAGTTCAAGTAGGTCTGTTGAATGAATTATAAAAGTACAGAAGCAGCAGAAGTCAAATATCATCATCCAACAACTCAAGAACAAAAAAAAGCAGCCGAGCACAATATTTCATTTTCATCTGCTAAATTCAAGATCACAATTTCTAGTAATTAAAGTTAAATTCAAACCACTAGAAATCATTATCTTGTTCTTGTGTAACTATCTAGCGGATCAAAATCCCTAGAACTTAATCTCAAATTGCGTTTAGCATTTGATTCTTTTTATTGCAAAAATAAAAAAAGTTCATGTCGAATTTATTCTAGATTTGTGATAATTAATTTGAGATTAATCCCTTGTAATCGATACCGTTGTTGTAACACCTTTCAAGTTTAATAATATTTTTATTTAACTTGAATTTTGTTTCAATTTTTATTCCGCACTAAATTCGATTAAACAGTATAGTTTGTATTCAACCCCCTTCTACAAACACATTGGGACCTAACAATTGGTATCAGAGCCTTCTAATTAACGAACAAATCAAGATCCTAGACTTTTGTGATTTTTCAACTCCTTGAATTTTTATTTCTTCAAAAATTCATAATGACTTCACAAAAAGTTGGAACCATTAAAATTCCACAATTCGATAAAGAAAATTATATTATGTGGAAGAAGAAGATGCTCTTGTTTTTACAAGTTGCAAATTCCAAATATCTGAACTTGTTAAAGAAATGTCTAAAAATTACGATGGTTATTGAACCAGAGGTGATAGAATATGATGTTGTAATTACCAAGGCTAGAACCTATGCAAAAGAGCCTGAGGATTTTACTCCTGCTGAAAAAGAAGAAGCCTCCTTGGATGCCAGCCTTCAATTAATTTTAGTTGATTCCCTTGATCCCTTGATCCCTTGATGAACAAACATGTCATGAACTGTAAAAATTCCAAATACATCGGGAAAACTATTGAGGTGATTAATGAAGGCACAGAGGAAGTTATGGAGAACAAGTTAGAGATCCTAACCTCTGAGTATGAACATTTTAAATCCAATCCAGGAGAAGGAATTACAGAAGTGTTTGAGAGGTACAATGCATTGATCAACAACCTGAACATGAATGGAAAATATTATTCAATCAGGGAGGACAACAAAAAGTTCTATTTAACACTGCCAACTCATCTTGAATATAGAATCACTGCTATAAGAGAAGCGAGAGATCTGAGTGAGATTTCTTTGGATAGGCTCTATGGTGTGTTAAAAACCTATGAGTTGGAGCAGATTCAACAGAAGGAAGTCTACGGGAAAGATAGAGTGGTCAACACATCTACTGCTCTAATAGCTGAAGGTCAACAACAACAATAATAACAATCTCAACAGTCAGAGATAATGTTACAGTATTCCAAGGCTGAGGAAAATGTATTAGTAGCAGAATATGATCCTCCTACTACAAATCAATCCAGTGATGATTTTTACTCCTTGGAAGAGCTGGAGCAATTGAAAGATGAGTCAATGACCCAGATTGTCAAGAGATTCTCCAATGTCAGATTCAAGAGAAATCCCAAGTTCAAGTACAAGTCCAACTACAACAGATTGCAGACAGGTGGATCTTCATCCTCTAACACCAGTAGTGGTGGATACAAAACAGGGATGGTTGATAGGAGCACCATTAAATGTTATAACTGCAATGAGTTGGGACACTTTGCCACAGAATGCAGGAAGCCAAAGCAAGTAAGGAAGAACTCTTATGATTCAAATCAGAAGAGTAACTCTGAAAGGGCTTACCTGGAAAAGGAAAAAAGTTTGGATGATACTGATAGTGAAGATGAAGAAGAAGGGAATCTTGCTCTTATGGCTATTGATGGAAATACTTCATCGTCAAGAAAAGAGGTAAAATTTACAGATGCTGAATTAGTTTATCATCTAGGAGGTTTCTTAGATTGTGATCGTCGTGATAATGAACTGTTAAGTCAGCAGATCAAAGACCTTGAGAAAAAGGTCAATGAATTAAGACTTATGCACATTAATCAAGACAAATTAAAAGAACAAGTATCTTTTTTAGAGAATAGAGTTAACTGTTATAGACAACTCGAAACTATTCTCAAAGACAAGATCACCGGTCTTGAGACTAAGGTTAAAGCCTACTTCAATTCTTGTTCGAAGGCTAAAGAGTACTACAGTAAGTAAGTTGTTAATCAAACATCTGGAATATGTTATAATTACAATGTTGTTATTAGAGAATTAGGCATAAACTCCCCTCCTCATGTATGTGCTAAAGGTAGGGAAGTACCACATGTGCTTAAGGGTGTTGATAAACCCCTCTATAAAAAATCAATTGCTGAACCATTTGATGGGACCTCCTCTATTATTCATGAAGAAATACGTGCTGAAGATCATGCTAATGAGAAGGTTGTTTCCAATCCAAGTGTATCGAAAGTCCCAGTCAAAGTTGTGAAAGCAACTGAGATTAACTCAGACACATATGAGTTGGATAACAAAACTGCCATGTCTACCATGCATAATTTGCCTGTTGTTAATCCCTCTCATAAAGTATGTGGTGTTCCTGATTGTATGTCTTGTGCTTTCAATTTGATGTATGCTTATTTTAATGGTAAGCATGTTTCTAGTGATAAGACTACTCCTCGTCAGCATGTGAATAATAGGAAGCATGATAGGTCTAAGACTCCTAGTCCTTCTAAGGCTAGAAAGGAAATATTTGTGCCTAAGCCTAAACAGAAATTTGTTAACGCTGTTTACAAGGTCAAATGTCCAGTCATTGAGAAAGTTGAGAACATTAAATTTAAGAATGTTGTTTTGCCTGAAAAAGGTCAACTCTACAAGTATGCCGGACCCAACCAAGTTTGGGTTCCGAAGAAGGTTTAATCCATTTGTGTTGCAGGGCATTAAACAGGTGGAACCGGTAGTGTGGATTCTTGACAGTGGATCATCAAGACATATGACCGGAGATAGAGCCCTGCTATCAAATATGGTTGAGAAAGCTGGCCCAGTGGTTACCTTTGGAGATAACAGCAAAGGTTTAACTGAGGGATATGGCTGTTTGCAAGCTGGTAATGTTATCATTGAACTCAAACTTCTTTCAACATTAGTGATTTCTTATTTCATTTAAAATCTTTTGAAATCACTATTGTACATCATTTCTCTCAAAAGATTAAATGTATAATTTTCATTCATCATCGATCTTACGTACATTTTATCTCTATATTGCCATATGTTCTGTGATACAGGTTCAGCCTCCAATGGCCTTCTTTCATTGACAGTCATAAGGTTGAAAACCCACAACTTCTATCCCGGACTGTAAAGACAAACACAGAAACAGAACCAACCAACACTCTCTTACCACTAAAATGTAGTATGAATGAGCGTGAGGGAGATAGTGCCTTAGTGCACCACATAAGGAAGGTTCTGTAGTCAACCCAGCAGCTCTGTCTCCTACAGAGATGAGTAGTATTTAAACCGAGACAACTGCTAGTCCCCATACATCTTCTCAAAAAGATGTAATGGCTGAAAAGACACAAAAACAGTTACTAGATTCATCCTCTCAACAGGGTACGTCTATTGAAATTTGCATGTCGGTCAGGGTATCCGATGTAGTGTCACCACCTCAAACATAAACAATCCTTGATGCACAAGGAAAGGTTACACACACAAAGGATGAGTTGACGGAAACAAGAGTTTCGACCATTTTAAGGTCATATTCAATTGTTCAAGGTTCTTTAATTGACCAATTGCCTTTACAGGTGTTAGGAGAGGATACTGATCCAAAAGCCATATGTCAGTGGTCAGTGTCTACCTCCCCGGGCTTAAATCCCCTGGATGCATCTGCGGTTAGTGGATCTGACATAGGTGCAGATCGGCAACTTGTTGACAATGATTCAGATATTACCTGATGAGTTACAATGAAATATCTTCACAGACATTAGAAGGGAACTTTGATCTTTATGCTAAATTCGTTGGATCATTGTTTACCTTCCCAGAATTCAAATCTGGAACCCTAAAAGGGAAACTAGCAACTTGTAGATTATGACTCAGATTCATCTGACGAGTTCAAGAAGGATGGGGATTTGCGAACTCCTATTGCACCACCTGTGACCTCCTTAAGGATGGCTAAGGTGATTTTCCTAACAGGTACAGCTGAATTTTGGAGCTATGAGAGGAGTGATACACTTGTGAGAATGAGTGTAAACACGAGTGGAGAGAAGAGTGAAACACATGTGAGGTACACTAAACAGAATCACACACTCACAGTGTTGAAGAAAGAGAAACTACTTGTTATTTCTTTTCCAACCAAATGAAATATGAAAACTCCTTCAGACAACGGCATCCATTCCTTTTCTAAGGGGGAGATAAAAGCTTTAGTAATAGATTGGAGGATTCCTCAACTAAGGGGGAGAAATAGCAAGGGAGGAAGAAAAAGATCCTACATATGTACACTACACCACACCATTGTTGTTTGTAACTACGGATCCTATTCTACGGGAGAGCTGGTAAACACAAGGTGATTTTCTAGTAAGGGGAGAAGCTGTTTTCCAAAAGGGGAGTACCATTGGTTTTTATCTGCAGATCCTATTGTACGGGAGATGTGGTAAACAAAGGTGATCTTTTTAAGCAGTTGATTCTCATAGGGGGAGAAGCAAGAGAGATATGCGCTTCTCAACAGGAAATGTGGTTGTATAAAAGAAGATGAAACTACTTGAAGATATGTTCAGTCTAGAGGAACATCTATTTGGAATCTGGAAAATGTTAAATGTTATCCAGAACTTTTCTTCTATTTACTTTGCATTTCTGTTTACATCTTTTTCTTATTTGTTAGTTGAGTTATCCTCTAGGTATTTGTTGTTATTGTCTAACAAACAAATAGGGGGAGATTGAAAGGCATATGTCATAGCCTATTTGTTTATTCGAGGATTTAACTCAACTCAAATAAGAATGTAACAAGTAAATAGTGGATCTACCGTCAAAGAGATCTCTCAAAGTAACATCTATCAAAGGATTCAGAAACAAGGTTCATCTACAGACTTGAGGAATTACTTCACTGGAAGAAGTTCAAGAAATTGATCAAGCCTCAGTGATATAAATCAAGATTGTGGATTTAATCAGGTGACAGATCTTGTCAGGGTATCAGATAATTACAGGGATTTAGTCTGAAGAAAATCAAGAGTATCAAAGTCAAGACATGAAGAAACGTCACGGAAGTTAGTCACTCATGAACCAGACAGTAGATCGAGTGTCAATATTGAAGTGGTGGAATTGATTCATAATTGTTAGTGATTTTCAAAAGAATGGTTGATGTTCAAGAGTAGTATTAATTCTCTATTAATTAATTAAGTCATATAATTTAATTAAGAAAATAAATTATATCTGTAAAGATTAATTTATTTAATAATTGAATTAATTCTGAATTAATATTAGGAATTTTCATAATTGATTTTAAATTTATATTCAATATTAATTCAGCATGACAATCAAATGAACTGGTCTGACAATCAGATTGTCATACCGAAAGTCATGCCAGTTCAAAAGGATTGTCATACCGAAAGTTCTACTAGTTCAACAGATTGTCATGCTAGTTCAATCAATTATCTTGCCGATAGTCTTTCCAGTTCATTCAACTGTCTTGCCGATTGTCATGCCAATTAACAGATTGTCTTGTCAGTTCAAGTAGGTCTGTTGAATGAATTATAAAAGTACAGAAGCAGCAGAAGTCAAATATCATCATCCAACAACTCAAGAACAAAAGAAAAGCAGTCGAGCACAATATTTCATTTTCATCTGCTAAATTCAAGATCACAATTTCTAGTAATTAAAGTTAAATCCAAACTACTAGAAATCATTATCTTGTTCTTGTGTAACTATCTAGCGGATCAAAATCCCTAGAACTTAATCTCAAATTGTGTTTAGCATTTGATTCTTTTTATTGCAAAAATAGAAAAAGTTCATGTCGAATTTATTCTAAATTTGTGATAATTAATTTGAGATTAATCCCTTGTAATCGATACCGTTGTTGTAACACCTTTCAAGTTTAATAATATTTTTATTTAACTTGAATTTTGTTTCAATTTTTATTCCGCACTAAATTCGATTAAACGGTATAGTTTGTATTCAACCCCCCCCCTTCTACACACACATTGGGACCTAACAACTTTGGCTTTTGTTTAACAACTATAGGCTTAATTTCTACAGTTCCTTTATCATTCTTATCATCTCCATAACCTAAGCCCTCTTTCCAGTTTCCACTACTTAACAAATTCTGAGTTGTTCTGCCAGAGTTAGTCCAAGTCCTGATAATCTTTCTTTCCTTTTCTAACTCAGTTTTTAGAGATTCATTCATTTCAAGTACTTCATCCCTAACATAGAAAGCATCATCTCTATCTTTCTGAGTTTGATGGAACATGACTAACTCTTTTTCTAAATAATCATTCCTCTTTTTACAAGCAAGATTTTCAGAAGTTAATCTTTCGCATGTTAAAGTTTGATCTCTATAACTAATGAACATGGTTTTAAGATATCTTCTCAACTCATTAATGTCATCAGTATGAAAGGCATGAGTAGTTTGAGGTACCTTTAACTCAGCAGCTTTAGAACTGCTATCAGCATTTGCCATCAAGGCATAGTTCACCTCACTTTCAGAATCTGAAGTGTTTGTCCAGATTTTTTTCTTTGTGATAAGAGCCTTGCCTTTGTCACTCTTCACTTTATTACAATCAGGAGATATGTGACCTTTCTCACCACAGTTGTAGCATTTGACATTAGTGTAATCTCCTCTGTCAGACTTCCCTCCTTTGCCTTCAGATTTTCTGAAATTTTTCTTATCAGAACTTGCACCTTTCCTGGAAAACTTCTTTCCCTTCCTAAACTTTCTGTATGCAATCCTTGTGATTCCTTTCACCATAAGAGCACACAGCTTCATCATCTCTTCATCAGCATCCATCTCAGGCAAGCTTTCAGTTTCTGAGTCATCATTACTATCAAAACTTGATGACTCGGTATCAGACTTTGTGATGAGCGCTTTTCCCTTGCCTTTCCTTGAGGTAGCTGCCTTGGGGGATTCTTCCTCAGCCTTAAGAGCAACTGTCCTTGACTTTCCTCCTTTCCTCTTGCTTCTTTGTTCCATCTCAAGTTCATGAGTCTTGAGCATCCCATAAATTTCATCAAGAGTTGTTTTTTCAAGATTATAGTTGTCTCTTATAATTGTGGCCTTTAAATCCCAATTTTCAGGAAGAGCTAACAGTAATTGAAGATTTAAATCTTCAAGATCATACTCCTTATCAACTAGTGACAAATCATTCAAGAGTTTGACAAATCTGTCATTTAAATCAGTCAATGACTCATTAGGCTTTGAGTCAAAGTGTTCATACTCTTGAGTGAGTATAGTCTTCCTGTTCTTCTTAATCGAATTAGTTCCCTGACATCTTGTCTCCAAGGCATCCCATATCTCCTTTGCAGTCTTGCTGTTAATTACCCTATTTGACATTACATTATCAATGGCACTATGCAGCAAGTGTCGTACCTTAGCATCTTTAGCAATTGATGCGATATCTTCAGCAGTGTAATCACTCTTCTCCTTTGGTACAGACTTTGCTGCTTCACCTGCAACTATAGCAGCGAGTTTTGTTGGCTTGTGAGGTCCTTCATTGATTATATCAAGATATTCTGGATCTGTAGCTTCCAGAAATATAGTCATCCTCACCTTCCATATGGGATATTCGGATGGTTTCAGTATGGGAACTCTAATAGCCTCATATCGACTATGGATTTGAGTCTTTGGAGGTTCTTCAGTTTTGGTGGGCTTGGTTGGAGTTTCTGCTTCAGACATGATTGTTTTTGGATCTTAAACTGTTTGTGTGTTAATAGATAGACTCTGATACCACTTGTTAGGTCACACACACTGTAGAAGGGGGTTGAATACAGTGTATAGTACGATCAAATTGAATTCAAAGAACACAAGTAACAGAAAACAAAATTTATTAAACTCTGTTACAATGTAAAACTATCATCTCTCAGTGATGAACAAAATATCACAAGAGCTGCTAGGGTTACAATGAATAATATTCTCGATAATGATAACACTTATAGTGTAAACCCTATGTTTGTGTTTATATATTACACAGTTACAAGATAATCGCTAATTGATATGGAATATAATTCTGCTTCCTAAAATATATCAACCAGTTATCTTTTCTTCCAAGTATTTTATTCTTCATAGAATTCCCTCTTCATGCATATCTCTTCTTGCGTTTGTCTTGATCTTCTTTCCTTTCAATCAGCTACCTTCCTTATCTGAAAGTTTCCTTTAAGTCCTCATATTATCTCCTGATAAATATCTCCTGACCCTTAAGTACTGATAACTTAAGTTCTAACTTCAGTATAAGTGTTGATTTCCAGTTAAGTACTGATTTGTCCTATTTAAGTAAGATCTGAAAACTAAACACAAATCATATTAGACATGACATTATCAAATATATCTAACAATCTCCCCCAACTTGTAAATTATAATAATATACAAGTTTAACAGATATTTGATGATGTTAAAAATATTAAGTACAAATGCATGAGAATTTGACTAGATAACTACAACTTACAGTCCTTAAAGCTTTACCAACTTTAACTTCTGATAACAACTTCAGTCTGTATATATATCAGAATTTGAGCAGTTGTAGATCTTGACATGGCTTCACTTTCTGATCTCTTCGATGTCAGGAGTTGTTCTGAGATAGTTCTTTAGCAAACATCTCTCAGCATATCTGAGTTCATCAATCATCCTCCTTTTAGCATCTTTAAACTCTGCAGTATCTTCACCAGTTTGGAAGATAGCATATCTGAGATCATTAATTTTTGCTTTTCTCAACTCCTGATCTAGTCTTATGACATAGGCTTTGTTAGACTCTAGATTGAATTCAAGTCCCTTAATACCAAGATATGTTCTGATCTTTGCAGTATTAGGCTTCATATCGACAATATCACTCTTGTGATCTCTGTACTTGGGACAGTATGTGATGTCGACAATATCACCCTTGTGATCTCTGTACTTGGGACAGTATGTGCTGTCAGACTTTGCAGAATAAAGCTTCTTCTGTCTCTGAATTTGAGTCTTCAAATAATTTGCAGCACTTTCTGTTAATCTGTCCTTCACTTGAAGTAAGAATAAAACATGTTCTAATTCCTCAAAATACTTCAGTGGTATAGCATTTTCCCTTATATGGTAAACCCTTCCATCTGTCATGAAATATAACAAGATGTGTTCTTTCAAGAAGGTATGGTAGACCATCTGTACAGATTCAAGTTGATTCAATCTTTCAGGAGTTGCTCCAATACCTGGTTCACTTAAGGAAGTTGGATCATTGGTTGTGTTTTGCACTCTTCTTTCATCAGCACTACCCAATCCAGATTTATCTCTTGCTTCTTTTCAAGTAACCACTCTTGCTTCAAAACCACTTGCTGCAGTCTTCAAAGGTTGAGTCTATTTGGCTTTAGTGAATCCTGGTAGGAGTAACTTTGAGGATTTTACATGAGCAATGTTAGAGGTTTCCTTTGACTTATCTTCTGATATCAAGCCAACTTGAGCTATGTCAGAGGTTGCTTGCTTCATTGTTATATCAGAACTAACTATATCTTGACTCTGAACAACTTGAGTCATGTCAGAGGTTATCTTAGAAATCTTCCTTGAAGTCAGAGTAAGATTAGCATCTTCATCATAAATTTCTTCATCCATAGGAGGCACATAAACCTTTACAGGTTCACCAATTTTTTTTGTGCCCTTAGACCTTGGATCTATCTGCAATTACGATTTGGCTTTAGTTACCACAGGATTTGTCCTTTCTTTTATCACAATGCCTTTAGCGGTAAGAAGTTTCTTTTTAACAACAGAAGCTTCAGATTTGGAATTGACTTTTTCTAACTTAAGTCTAGCTTCTTCTTCCATAAGACTCTCAAAGTCCATTCCTAGATTTTCTTTCAGAAATAACTGTCTTGAAATTTCTTCATCAATTTCCAAAAGTTCATCAGAACTTATCCTTTTACCAGTATCAGAAGTTATTCTTCTCCCAGCATCAAAACTTGTTCTATGGCTTGTAGTTCCAGTTCTACTTGATGAGAGACCTCCACCTTGACCATGACCTCCACCCATTCCAGAGTTTCACGGGTCATTACCATCATCCTTTTTCTTCAGTGTCTTATCAGATTTGCATTTGGACTTAATTACTTTCTCCCCCATTTTGGCATCAGCAGGTAAAAGAAGAGAGAGAAGCAATTCCACTAAGGATTGGATCTCATTGAGTTGATTTTGCTGAGAAGCTTGATTTTTCAAAATTTCATCAATCTGAGACTGTTGCTTCTCTTGGGTTTTCTCAATGTTAGTAATTTTGTCAAAGGAAGGTTTGAAAATCCTTTTCTTATCCAACTTGACAACTGTATCTTGCTGCATTAAGGTTTCTTGAATCTTGTCCACCTTGGCCCGAGTTACAGACTGTTGACCTTGAAGGTTCCTTGTACTAAGTGCAGTAACTCTTAGCTTTGTCTTGAAATCATCATTGACTAACATCTCATCAGCTTTTGCCAAGTGATCAGCAAGAATCTTTTCAGTAGGAACAAAGGTAACTGTGTTCCACTCCTTAGTCCACTCCTGTCATCTAGGAGTTTCAGTCCAAGGTACTGGTGCTTCCCCTGTAATAAACTTTTTGACTATCTAATCTTTTGAAGGAGCTTGTAGAGGTGCATGTCCAGAAGGACCAGCTGCATCAGCATCTAAATTTGTAGCAGCATTACCAGTAGCATCAACATTTGCAGCATCAGAACTTACAGAGTCAACATCTTCAGCATCCTCTGATAAAAGAACAGTATGAGAAGCTATAAGGCTTCAACATCATCCTCTAAGAGCTGATCTCCAACTAAGTTCTGATCAATATCCATATTCTAATGCTCACCTAAAATCTGATCTTCAGTATTTAGATGCAGAGAAGGTGTTATAGGCAATTCTGGATTAAAATCAGCATCAGGAATTGGTGTTGTTGGTGGAGTGACTTGAGTTGATGGAGCTTCTAGATACAAAACCTGAGGCACTTCCAAGTTATGGACATCAATTTCATCACTTGGCCCCTGGTTATCAGCATGTACTGGAGATACTGGAGTGTAGGAATGTGAGTAGTTTCTGGCTCATGTAGTGGAGAGTGATGAGTGGCATGAGGGTCTGGATCAGCACTAGGAGAATTGTGAGCTTCAACAGGGTCTTGTGAGATCAGAGATTCTTGATTCCCTTCCTTAGCTGCTGCTTCCATTCCTTTACCAGAATCTTCAGGCCTTTTTGCCAATGTTTTGAATCTTTTAGCTTTTAAGGAGACTTTAGGAGCTGTATTATCAGAATTACGCTTTCTAAGCCTTTTTATGGGCCTAGAACTCCCAATATCAACATTCTCCTGAGAAGAGACCTTCTCAGCTTCCAGAACAACAGGTTCGATACAGGAACCTGTTCCTCAGCATCTGATTCATCTCGCAGAATGAATCTCCTTCTCTTCTGTTGTGTCTGAGGTACTTCCTTAGTCCTCTTAGGTTTGGAAGATGAAGGCTGCACTGTAGGTTCTGAAGTTTGAGGTGGAGAAGGTTGAGGTGGTTGAGTAGAAGTGGTAGGTGCTGATGGATGAGTTGCAGACGGTTAGACATCAGGATATAGTGCAGTGTATTTAATAGGATCATAGGTTATTAAGGCTTGTTTGACAGATAAAGGAATTAAGAGGGGTCTTAACACAGCTTTCTTATTATCAGTAGATAATAAGTCAGTAAAAGCTCTTTTAGTTATTCTGAATGATGAAATTAATTCATCAGCATTTTGGGGCTTATTATCACAACAGAAACTATAGATAAGCTGAAAGAATCTAGCAAAATAAACAGTAGATCTATCTTCATTCATTCTGTCCCCAATAAAACCTAAAACAGCACTTGCATAGTCAAAATCAGTTTGATTTATAAGAGCATACCTGATTTGTTGGCTGAATATGGGAATTGCATCAAAATTGGAACATTTGTTTGCAAAAGCCTTGGTTATGCAATCAACGAAGAAACTCCATTCCCTCCTTATGAAAGATCTCTTCAACTGGCCCAACTTTGCCAATGTCCTTTCATATCCCAGACTGGCCATCATGTTTTGAAGAACTGGCTCGTCACCAGTAGAATAAACACAGTTCTCAGGTAGCTGCAGTGCTTGTCGAACCGTAGACAATGTCACAACATACTCATCCTCCCCTGATGAAAAAATAATACTTGGGGACCCTTGAGCACCACCATCATCATATACACCGCTTCTCCAGAACTCCAGTACTTGAGTACCAGAGACTGCTTCGGGTTCAGTCAGAGCATACCCAATATCAGAACTAGCAAGAAAGTCCTGAATGAAGTGAAGTTCAGAGGGTGCTTTTGACTTGCTAAGAATAGCAGAGAAGTTATTAGGAACAAACGTAGCTCCATCAAAAATTATGTCCTTGGGTGCCATGAGAATTCGTGAGAAAGAAAATTGCCTGGAAGGTGTTTGAGAAAATGTCTGTATGAAAAATCGTCAGTAGATGAGAGAGAATAAAAGTAAAAAGAGAGAGATAAAATATGAAAGTAAATAAAAGATTTTACAATCTTTTCTCTCTTTTACTTATACACGGTAGAAAAAGTAACCGTTGAGACACCTGTCAGACATGCAGCAGTAAAAGATAATTAATGGGCACGGGTATTCAGTAATCATTACTTATCACATGCAGTTTTTCAAGGAAAAACCGTTCCACTTACCAAGTAATCCCATTAATCAAGGTAGTTCAGTTTTATTTTAAATTTTAAAAACTGTTCCCACTTAATTTTTTTTTATTACTGCCTTACCAATATTCTGTATACTTATGACCAATGAGAGAATGACCATTAATAAACCAAGTAAACAAATACTGCCACGTCAAAATCAGAACTTGATTTGTATCAGAGCTAAAAAGGTCATCAGAATATGGTTAGTGTCGGGATTTATAATGTTATCAGAATATCAAATGACTCAGAGACAAAATCTTGCATAAAGATAAAATTTCATTAATATATTGAGCAAATGCATTTCATGAAATTTAAATTAGAAGTAGAAAGAGCATAGTTCATGGAATTAAGCATATTGATTATGTCAGTGTCAGTGTGTGGTGAGGTCATAGTGTTATCAGGAATCTTGAAACATGCTTTTATAACATCGCTATTGATACATAATTCTTTACCTTTAATGGTTAGAGTAATGGACTTATTCAGTTGAGTTGTATGTTGCAGTGGTCCACATCTCTTCAACAACTTTATAAAAGCTTGTGGGAGATTCCAGCATGGCATAGCTAAGCTTGTAACTCTTCACAAAGTCCATCATCTTGTGATAGTCACCAGATTGCTGAATACCCTTGTTTACTAGTGCAGTAAAATTGTTCTTCTCATAAATAAACCCAGTTTGAGACATAATCTTGACAACGGGCGCCATTGTTATAGAATAGAGCTTGAAGAGAGAGAGTAAGTGCTTTGAAAGAGAAAAAAAATTGAGCAGTTGATTTGAGAATGATAAAAGAAAAGCAATTGAAATGAAATAAGCTTTTATACTATCTTAAAAATAACTGCTAAAAATAATAAAGTAAAATAAAGTAACCAATTAAAATTGCCTAAAATAGCCGTTTAAAAATAAACTGTAAAAATTCCACCCATTATCCGTCGTGTTATGCTTACAAACTGTAAGTATACTCGATGGATAATGTTTAGGGAATTAAGGGCTAAGATTAAGACAATTCGACGGATGAGGATAAACTGTTATCCGTCGAGTCATAAAATATTCCAGAAAAATAATTGATTTTTATTAGCAAATAGTATACCGACGGATGATCAAACTCGATGGATAAAGATCATCCGTCGAGATGCAAATTTTGACTTAGTCAAAATTACATCCAAGACTGAAAAATCAATTAAATTTCTGGCTGCATTTCAACTTGCAAATTATCTAATATAGATTTAAGAATAATTAAGCAAACCTAACTCACTTACCAACCTTGAAAAGGTGGCTTCATCTGTTAGGAATATGTGTATTAGTTTGATGATAAGTTAAACAAAACACTTAAGTAGGAATCTAATGTTTGTAGCCTCAACGGATAAGACCATTCAGGCTATCCGTTGATGGATTAGCTATATTTAGAAATAAGTTTAGTATTGTAGCACATCAGTTTCTGTATTCAAGTTATAATTCTTAAATATTATGGGAAATTATAAGTCATGTTAACTACTAGTGGATATGCAAATAGGAGGGCTAACTGTAAATATTTCATGCCTTGTAATTTTGTATAAGTGAAGTAGTATCAACTGATAAGCTAAAAGCCTTCAACGGATGAGAAATAAAGCTTCAACGGATGTCTCTAAAGCTTCAACGGATAACATCCATCAACGGATGAGTGCATCAATGGATAAAGCCATCAACGGATGCTAAGTTCAATAGCAGTTGATAGTGACAATTCATAAGCTGACAGCGGCACATGGGTTGACAGAGACAATTGGAATGTGGCAGCCTCTTGGAGGAATCAAGAAAATGCAGCATTTCCATTCTGGTGCAAACAAGGAAGTATTCAAAGATTCACGGATCAACCTAGATTGCATTGGATAGAGAAATGAAGAAGAAACATGTGAAGAATCTTTTTAATTGTACTTTTGTCTTCACTTATAAATTTGGTGTTATATAAACCAAGTTACAGCTAGTAATTAGAGTGTGAATTTTCCAGAGCTGTTTAGAAAAACATTGAGAGAAAATCATCTAGTTTGTACTAGGATGCAGCTGTGATAAATTCTTTGAATCACAGATTTTCTGAAATAACACATCTCTGGTGGAACAACAAATCCACCAGAAAAGTTTTTAAGTCTTTTGTGTTCTTTACATTTGTGTTTGAATATATATCTGTCTGCACCAGCTCAAAGCAATTCACATACACTTGTTCATCAAAATACATAGCCTTTGAAACTGCTCAAAACTTGAAAAAGTTTTGAGATTTACATTCAACCCCCCTTCTGTAAATCTCATTGTTAGTTCCTTGGGAATAACAATTGGTATCAGAGCAAGCTCTTAACTTACAAAGAGTTTAAAGATCTATTCTACTAACATCATGAGTAAGAAGGATATTGGTGTAAAGATTCCAATCCTGGAAAGAGATAATTATCATCACTGGAAAGTGAAGATGCATCTACATCTTCTCTCTCAAGATGAAAGCTACATCAACTGCATTGAAAATGGTCCTCACATCCTTCACAAGGTGGCCACAGCTGCAACTGCCACAGTTGCTATTGGACAGTCTATTCCCAAGCCAAAAGCAGAATGGACTGATGAAGATATTGAAGAGGTTCACAAGGAGAAGAAATCCATGAACATTTTTTTAATGGTCTAGATCAAGATATGTTTGATAATGTCATAACTGCCAAACTGCTAAGGAAATTTGGGATACTGTGCAACTTATCTATGAAGGTACTGAACAAGTTAGAGAAAACAAAATGCAGCTTCTCATTCAACAGTATGAATACTTTCACTTTGAAGAAGGAGAATCACTGAATGATACCTTCAATAGATTTTAGAAACTGTTGAATGGATTGAAGCTGTATGGCAGAGTGTACCAAGTCAAGGACTCCAACTTAAAATTTCTGAGGTCTCTACCAAAGGAATGGAAACCTATGACTGTTTCACTAAGGAATTCTCAAGATTATATGGACTTCACACTTGAAAGATTATATGGAATTTTGAAGACCTATGAACTTGAGATGGAGCAAGATGAGCTGTTGGAAAAGGGAAAGAGAAAAGGTGGATCAGTTGCACTTGTAGCTGACAATGAGAAGACTGAAGCCAGGAATGAAGAAAAGACAATGCCAAGTCTCAAAATTGGCACAAGCAAATCAGAATCAAGCAAGGGAAAGGAGCAAGTAGCTGAGGTTGAAGATAATTCCAGTCAAGATGACTCTGATGATGTTGATGAACATCTGGCTTTTCTGTCCAGGAGGTTTGCAGAGATGAAATTCAAGAAAAATGCTAAATGCACTAAGTCAAACAAGAACATGGTGGACAAATCTAAGTTCAAATGTTATAACTGTGGCATAAGTGGACACTTTGCAAATGAGTGCAGAAAGCCAACCTCTGATAAAAAGAAATTTGAGCATGTGGATTATAAAAAGAAATATTTCGATTTGCTCAAACAAAAGGAAAGAGCTTTTCTGACTCAGGATGACAGGGCAGCAGATGGAGTCAATGAAGATGATGATATGGAATATGTCAACCTAGCCCTGATGGCTAATTCTGATGAAAATGAAACTATTTCATCAAGCAACCAGGTAATTACTACTGACCTCTCTCAGCTTTCTAAGATTGAATGCAATGAAGCCATAAATGATATGTCCAATGAATTATATCATTTGTGTGTTTCCCTTAAATCACTAGCTAAAGAAAACACAAGAATTAAAGAGAATAATTTGTTTTTAAGTGATAGGAATGCTGTGTTAGAGGGTAAGGTAATTGAGCTTGAAAAGATTAAAATCAAATGCTTAACTGTTGAGAGTGAACTAGAAGAATCTGTTAAGAAAGTATAAATTTTTTCTAAACAATTAGAACGTGAACAAGATGTAATCAAAGCCTGGAAAACATTTAGGGATGTTAGTGCTCAGATTGTCAAGGTTCAGGAAATTAAATCACTCTGTGAGAATGCCTGGAAGAAAAACAAAAAGGAAGTAGAATTAATTGATGGATTATCAACAGATGTAGAATCAACGGATGATGAAAGTTATCCGTTGAAGGAAGAAAAGGGGCATTCATTGAAGGATCATCAATTAAAACAGGCAAGTGATTCTAAAAAGAACAATTTGAAAAATCTCAATAAGAAGTTTGGTTCAACTTCCAAGAACTTTGTCAAAGAAGAAGCTAGCACATCCAAAGATGCCAATAAGGTGAATATAGGACACATGACTTTAGATCAGTTGAAAAATAGGCTTAAGATGGTTGAGGATAAAAAGGAAACTAAAAGAAAATCAAATAGAAATGGGAAGGTAGGGATTAACAAATACAACAATTACACACCTGATAAATATGCTCCTAGAAAAAGTTGTGTGCATTGTAAAAGTGTTAATCATCTATCTGCTAACTGCAAGTCAATTAAGAATGCTCCCATGCCTTTAACTCCTTACATGCCTAACATGTCTATGTCACCTCTGCGTGCTATGCCTGTTATGTCTCAACAGAATCCTCATGCACATTTTGCAAACACGCCATATGTTAATAATCCTTATTTTGTTGCATTCAGTATGCCTCAAATGCCATACAACATGCCTATATGGAATAACATGTTTGCACAATCTATGCCTTATCAAATTCAACCAAATATGCTAAATGATTCTGTGACTAACCCTACACTTCAACCAACTACATCTGAGACCAAGGTTGACCCAAAGTTACCTAAGTCAAAAGATGCAGGAGGTATAAAGTCTAGGAAAAAGACTAACAAGGCTGGACCCAAGGAAACTTGGGTACCAAAATCAACTTGATTGATTTTGTTGTGTGCAGGGAAAAAGAAGGAATCTATGGTACTTGGACAGTGGTTGTTCAAGGCACATGACAGGAGATTTCACCCTGCTCACAAAGTTCAAGGAGAGAGTTGGCCCTAGCATAACCTTTGGAGATGACAGCAAAGGGTTCACTATGGGATATGGCTTGATTTCAAAAGAAAATGTCATCATTGATGAAGTTGCATTAGTTGATGGTCTCAAACACAATCTATTGAGCATCAGTCAACTATGTGACAGAAGGAATACTGTTTCCTTCATTTCTGAAGCCTGTGTTGTCACAAGTAAGGAGGACAACAAAGTGGTTCTAACTGGAGTTAGAAAAGGGAATGTGTACTTGGCTGACTTCAACTCTACAGATGCAGAATCAATTACTTGTCTTCTCAGTAAAGCAAGTCCAGATGAAAGTTGGTTATGGCACAAGAAGCTGTCTCATTTGAATTTCAAGACAATGAATGATCTAGTCAAAAAGGACCTAGTTAGAGGAATGCCTCTCGTGGAATTCTCAAGGGATGGACTGTGTGATGCTTGTCAGAAAGGAAAGTAAAAGAGAGCATCATTCATCAAGAAGCTTGAATCAGCAATTAATGAACCATTACAACTGCTGCACATGGATCTTTTTGGACCATTCAATGTATTGTCAATTTCAAGAAAAAGATATTGCCTAGTGATTGTAGATGATTTCTCAAAGTTTTCATGGACCTACTTCCTTGGATCATAGGATGAAGCTAGTGAAATCATCATCAATCATATCAAGCAAGTCAACAATAATCCAGATTTCAAGGTAAGGAATATCAGGAGTGACAATGGAACTGAGTTCAGGAATTCTACCATGAGGTTGTTCTGTGAAGAAAATGGGATCGTGCATGAGTTCTCAGCTCCAAGGACTCCACAACATAATGGTGTGGTGGAAAGGAAGAACAGATCACTAATTGAAGCTGCAAGAACAATGCTTGAAGAGTCAAAACTCCCAACATACTTTTGGGCTGAGGCTGTTAACTGTGCATGTTACACTCAGAATATTTCTCTAATCAATCAGGCAAAAGGCATGACTCCCTATCAATTTTTCAAGAGAAGAAAACCAACTTTAAACTTTCTTCATGTCTTTGGTTGCAAATGCTACATTCTAAGGAATCAACCTGATCACAAAGGGAAGTTTGATGCAAAGGCTGATGAACGAATATTTGTTGGTTATTCTGCTGGAAAATCATATAGGGTCTTCAATCTAAGAACTAACATTGTCATGGAATCTATGCACGTTGTGTTTGATGATAAAAAGATTGATGGACTAACAGATGAGGGACATCATGAAGGACTCAAATTTGATAACATTGAGATATATTGTGATGATAGTGAAGATGAGAATGATGGAGAAGGCACCTCGAAAAGAATTCAAAATTTGCCTTTGGATAATGCACAAAATGTTGCATCAGTTGAAAGTCATAATTCAACATCCGTTGAAAGATAAAGTGCATCATCCGTTGAAGTACATAATGAAGCATCCGTTGATCATAGTTTATCAACAGATAATCAATTTACTTCATCAGTTGATAGAACTCCCAGTTCCTTTCAAAGGATCAGTAACTCAGGGGGAGTTTCAACCAATCAACACTTTATCTCACATCATGACAATGCTGAGGCAACCTCATCTAGAGCTAATCTACCACCTCAAAGGAAATGGACCAAGAATCACCCTTTTGAATTGATCATTGGTGATGCTACATCTAAAGAGCAAACTAGAAGGGCTACTCAAGATGAATGTCTATATAGTAGTTTTCTATCACAGGAGGAACCTAAGAGAGTGGACGAAGCTCTATTGCATCCAGATTGGATTTTAGCAATGCAAGAGGAGCTAAACCAATTTGAGAGGAACAAGGTATGGAAGTTGGTACCCAAGCCAAAGAACAAGAGCTCTATTGATACAAAATGGGTATTCAGAAATTAGATGGATGAAAATGGCATTGTCATAAGGAATAAAGCCAGATTGGTCGCCAAGGGCTACTCTCAACAAGAAGGAATAGATTTTGATGAGACATTTGCTCCAGTTGCAAGACTTGAAGCCATCAGAATCTTTCTAGCCTATGCAGCCCATGCCAATTTCAAAGTCTATCAAATGGATGTCAAGAGTGCATTTCTGAATGGAGAATTGGAGGAAGAAGTTTATGTAAGCCAACCTCCAGGATTTGAAGATCCAAATTTTCCAGACTATGTGTATTATATGTTGAAAGCACTCTATGGACTAAAGCAAGCACCTAGAGCCTGGTATGAGACTTTGTCAAAATTTCTTCTAGATAATCACTTCACAAGAGGTACTGTTGACAAAACTCTTTTCTTTAGAAATGTTAATGGCTCTACAATACTTGTTCAAATCTATGTAGATGATATTATATTTGGTTCTACAGATGATAAGCTTTGTAAAAAGTTTGCTAAGTTAATGCAAAGTAAATATGAAATGAGCATGATGGGAGAGCTAACTTATTTTCTTGGTTTACAAGTTAAACAAGTTAGTGGTGGAATTTTCATTAGTCAAACTAAATATATTTATGATCTTTTAAAGAAGTTTGATTTAATGGATTGTTCATCTGCAAAAACTCCCATGGCCACTGCCACCAAGCTTGAATTAAACAAGGCTGAAAAGTCTGTGGATATTACAAGTTATAGAGGCATGGTTGGCTCACTTCTATATTTAACTGCTAGTAGACCTGATATAATGTTTTTTACATGTCTCTGTGCTAGATTTCAAGCTGACCCTAAAGAATCTCACTTAGTGGCTATTAAAAGAATTTTCAGATATCTCAAAGGGACTCCAAATCTAGGAATTTGGTATCCTAGAGAGTCTGGTTTTGATCTAATTGGCTACTCAGATGCAGATTATGCAGGTTGCAAAATAGACAGGAAAAGTACAACTGGCACCTGTCAATTTCTAGGGAATAAGCTTGTGTCAAGGTTTAGCAAGAAGCAAAATTTTGTTTCTACATCAACAGCTGAAGCTGAGTACATTGCTGCTGGTAGTTGCTGTGCACAGATACTGTGGATGAGGAATCAATTATTTGACTATAGGATAACTGTTGACAAAATTTCAATATTCTGTGACAATACAGGTGCCATTGCCATTACTGAAAAATCCAGTGCAGCACTCAAGAACCAAGCACATTGACATCAAGTACCACTTCATAAGGGAACATGTGATGAATGGTACAGTGGAACTTCATTTTGTTCCAAGTGAAAAGCAGATTGCAGACATATTTACCAAGCCATTTGATGAATCAACATTCACAAGATTAGTAAGTGAGCTAGGTATGCTTAATTATTCATAAATTCATGTCCTTATTATAATCTGTTTTGAAGCCTGAAATGAATTTACTGCAAGAACAAAGTTGGCTTTTAATAAAGATTATTCTATCAATGGATATTCCCTATCCGTTGAAAGCCAAAACTGTTCTATCAACGGATGTTCATTATCTGTTGAAAGACAAATACATTTCTGGTAATTTTATCCTTCAACGGATAAAACTGTGTTAATCTTCAACGGATAAAACTGTGTTAATCTTCAACGGATAACTATTTACCTCATCCGTTGAAGTGTCACATCAGTTGTTTTAAGTAAGTCACAACCGTTGATTCTTTTACTTAACCGTTGATACATATATATATATATACACACAGTTGTATATATTTGTATTAAAGGCAGTTTTTAGAATTCATACACTTTTCTTTATTCTCAAATGACTGTAATTTACTTAAAAGTATTATTTAATCATTCTCCTTACGTTTTAATTCGAGAAAGTATAAAAGCCTTTTGAATTCTTATTTTCACTTTACGCTTTCTTGCAATTTTTCAAAAGCTTTTACTCTCTTTCTCTCCCAAAACTCTCAACTTTTCTCTGCAACCTCTACTCACTACAATGGCACCAGTATTAAAGATAATGTCCCAGTCTGGATTTGTTTATGAGAAGAACAATTTTATAGCTTTGGTGGAAAAGAATGAAGCCCACTCAGATTATCACAAGATGATGGACTTCATCAAAAAATTGCAAACTAAGTTATGCAATGCTGGAAGCTTCAACTATTTACTGTGAGGTAATTAAGGAGATTTGGACAACTGCAGAGTTTTATCCCACAGATATGACCATCACTTTCTCTCTCAAAGGTAAAGATTACTGTATTAACTGTGATGATATACAGTCTTGTTTCAAGCTACCTGAGAACAATGCCATAACACCACACACTGATAATGATGTATCCAGCATGTTAGATTCCATAGGCTATTCTTTTGATTCTGCTAGTTTAGGGAGTATTAGAAGAAAAGGCCTTAGGAAAGAATGGAGTTTTCTTGGTGATGCCTTTATCAAGGTTTTCTCTGGGAAAATTAGTAATTTTGATGCAATAACTTCATCTCTAGTTAATATGCTCTATATGCTAGTTTCTGATAGGTATTTTAATTTTAGCAATTATGTCATGCTAGAATTAGGTACCAGGTCAGGTAACAAAGCTAATAGATCCCATAACATCTACTATGCTAGATTCTTTATGTTATTGGCTAACCATGTTGCTGAAGGATTGGTCATAACCAATGAGAGTAATAAACTCAAGTGTTGGGCATAAGAGAAAAGGGTTCTTGCCGACCTTTTGAGAATTAACCTCAACAATCAGGTGCCATTGGTATATTTGCCAATAATGAATGCACCTCAGGTAAGTGAGGTAAATACTTCTTCAACTCCTACTACTTCCAACCCCATTATTTCTTTGCCTTCAAGTGTGGCCATGGAATCTGTGTCTTTGTCCCAACAGATTCCTACCAAAGCCACCAAACCTAAAGTTTCAAGAACAAAGTCAAAGAAAGCCACCTCTGTTGTTTCTCAAAAGACAACAGTTGTAACAACTACCATAAACCCTGAGGGGAGTGAACAGGGTGTGAGTGGTGAGGGGAGGGTGAACATCAAGAAACCCCCCAGGATATGGTAGGAGAGGTGAGTGGTACCCCAGCTAGCCAAGCCACAGTTTTTCAAAAGACTGTGGTGGTTGAAAAAGATTCAAACTCATCCCTAGCTGCATCCTCCCAAAAGGGTGCAGCTATTGAAAATAGTCCCCAACCAGGGACACAGAACAAAAGAGGGAGGGACACTAAAGCCACACACTCACCTGTAAAAGCCTTTACAAGAAGAAAGAGGGTTAAAACCTTAGTTTCCACACAGGGTGCACACACTGCACATATACACCCCCTTGTATTTATGCCTTCTCAAATTCAGCTTGATGTGACTCCAACAAATGTGGAGTCACAGCCCCATTCTCTCAAAATTGACACACATCAATCACCAAATTATCCATCACCATCTCTGGATGTGGACATGATATTCACATCAATTCCTGATTCTCCCTCTTTACAACTCAGGGAGGAGCCTCACTCAAATACTGGTGATCATCATCTCTTAGATGATTTGTTGGATCATCAGCCAATTCTTTCAGATTTGGTTGAAGAATCTGTGTCCCCTAAATTAAAATCAATCCACACAGATTCAACAATCATGTCACTTTCAATTTCTACTTCTTTTCCTTCTTCAACGGATATTTCTCATCCGTTGACAAGTGGTTGTTCTTCGACGGATAAGCTTAACAGCAGTTATCCGTTGATATCATCAGTTCCTACTTCAACGGATACTCCCTATCCGTTGATAGTCTCTACACAAATAACTGAATCAATTTCAAGTGTAGAAGGCATGGTTACTGTACAATCACTTCTAGGATTGAGGGAAGGGAGTGAAAATTTGAGTGAGAGGCCGGGTTGCTCCCAGGCAAAAGGAGAGCTTGAGAGTCCAAATATGCATGATATTTCTTCCAGCATGGCAAAAGAAAGTGAGAGGAGTGCCACCTTAGTAGGTGAGGGTGAGGGTGTGAGGTGTGTGAGCCAGGGGGAGCCTCTGATGCAAGAATATAGAGAAATTGAGAGAAAAGCAGGTACATAAGGTATAAGGGTGGATTCAGCCATTGCTAATGAATCAATGGTTGTGGATGATGATGAAAAGGAAAGAAAATTTCAGCAACATTACAAAGCTGTAATTGATAACATTTCCTTGGATGGTGACACTTTTACTCATCCTGTGTCAGCCTATCAACTATTGGTTGCTCAGGGCAATGTGGAGGCAGAATAGACTTTGAACCTAGTACACACTTCAGAATCTCTACAAAGGGATAAAGCTGCTGTCAATAGGATGCCTTCTCAAGCTGGTGAGCCATCTGAAGAATTTGGAGTAAATTCTAATGATGATGACTCTGTCTCATTTGATGAAAGCATGAACTTAGTGGGAGATGAAGGCCCTAGTTCAATTCCAGATTTACCTGAATGGGCCTTGACTAAGGAATCTACACCAGGGCATTTCAATGTCTCCTTGGTCAAACAAGTTATGGCTATTCAAAAGGCCCTTCAGGAAACTTCAGATGCTGGTACCAAGGCTATTCTTCAAGCCCACCTAGATTATCTACATCTCATGAAGCTATAGCAACTAAAACAGAATCTGAGTGTGGATGAACTCAAGAAGGATATAGATGACTTGAAGTCCTACAATTCTGAGAAGCTGGATTCAGTCATGTCCTATGGTACCATGCAGGACTTGTTACTGAGATTGAGAAGAGAAACAGATGCTGAAAAGAGGCTGGCCAAGTTGGAAGACAGAGTTCAAGTCATTGAAAATTCTGTGGTCACCATTCTTCAAAATCAACAGTCTCAAACAAGTCTACTTATGCAGCTGGAAAAAGCACAAGGCTTGACCCCTCTCCTTGATGATAACAAAAAGGGGGAGAATAAAAGGGAAGGGGAAGGAGAGCCATCTACAAACATTCAAATATCCAAAGTGCTAGTTCCAGCCATCACTACTTCTCCAATACTTCAAATCAAAGGAAATCTTGATGGAATTGATCTAATCCAGCTAGCAGCAGCTGAGATGCAGGTGAAAGAGCAAAGGAGGAGAATCGATGAAAGGATGCAACAAGTGTTTGGCTCTACAACAATAAAATCCTTATCTATGAAACATAGCACAAACGTTGAGCCAATCACTATGGAATACAAGCCAGTAAGAAGGAATAAGGTTGGAGAAACTTCCTTCAAAAACTTCAAGCATGTGGTACTCAAGCCCAACACTAGACTTGACAAGGACTCTACAAAGAATCCCCTTAACTTTGCTCAATTGAAAGAAGTGGACTTTCCTCTTCCAAAGCATGATGAAGACAAAGTTTTGGGTGGCAGCATCATAAAGCACAAAGAGACCAATGATGTAGTGGAAAGAATGAATATGGCTATCATTTATAGAGAGGGAAAGAGTATCTGTGTGGTGCAAGGACATCCCAAATTCTCAAAAGCCAAGAGGGAAGAGACCAAAAGGCTGAAGGAAGAAGCTGAAAAGCTAAGGGCTGACAAAAGAGCACATGCAAAGCTTAAAAAATAGCTAAAGTCAAGTCAAATTGAAGAGAAGAAAGAAATTGAAGATAAGGGTGAAGATGAAGGTATAGGGAACATGTTTAGTGAGGATGTGGAAGAAAGAAGTGAGGAAAGAAAGGAATGGCAGAAAGGGAACAGAAGGAAGGCCAATGCAAAAAGGAAGATTATAGATAACACTGAGGAAATCCAATCAAAATCCAAACCACTACCTTCTATTCATGAACCCATTGTGCCTGATTCATATATAAATATACATGGTGAAACAATCATTCCTAAGGAGGAACCCATTGATTGGGACACCATCAAATTGCCCACCTTCTTAACTACTTCTCCACCACCAAAGAAACAAAAAAGAAAAACCAAATCAACACCTCCCCTAACCTCAAGAAAATTCTCTCAGAAACCTAAGCCTAAGCCACAAGCCTCAAAGGTTGATTATGTTCACATTTATGACATAAAGGAACAGACAGACATTGAACTCTACCTGGATGAGCTGGAGGAAGTAAGGGGAATAGATGCCTACAGACAGCTACCAGAAAGATTAGTGTTCAAGTACAAAGGAAATGGGGAAAGGACTTGGCCCCTTTATAGAATTCTGAATGAAGGCTATTCTACCTTGGTTAGAGTCTACTCAGCTATCAAAAGGGATTCTGGCTTTACCAGGACTGCCAAAATTGAGATTCTCAACAAGATTGCCAGCATAAGGAAAACTTGGTGGGAGCCCAATTCCTTGCCTAGAACATTACTCATCCCTGAGCATGGAATTACAATTCATAAATCACCTCATTGGCTGATGGAGTTCAGAGACAATAAAGGAGTCAGAAGATTTTTCAGACTTGAAGACCAGCTTAAAATTGCCAGTAATGAAACTCTCAAGGACATGCAATCTAAGTTGGACATCAGTGAAGAAGATGAAGCTGAATTCTATAGACAACTCCAACTCCAAGTAGAGGAAAATGACAGGAGGCTAGGGAAGAAAATAAGGGATCAAAGGAAAAGAAAATAATCTGCTCAGCCTAAAGGAGCATCCTTGGAAATAATGTAATTCTTCAATTCCGTCTCAGTACATACACTTTAGCAGCACTTCTGAATTTCTACTTGATTTCACTTCATATATTTGTTAAGTGTTTTGTTATCATCAAGTTAAACCCAAATTTATGCCTACAATTCTAGTAGACATAAATAGGGGGAGATTGTTAGGAATATGTGTATTAGTTTGATGATAAGTTAAACAAAATACTTAAGTAGGAATCTAGTGTTTGTATCTTCAACGGATAAGACCATTCAGGTTATCCGTTGATGGAGTAGCTTTACTTAGAAATAAGTTTAGTATTGTAGCACATTTCAGTTTCTGTATTCAAGTTATAATTCTTAGATGTTGTGGGAAATTATAAGTCATGTTGACTACTAGTCGATATACAAATAGGAGGGCTAACTGTAAATATTTCATGCCTTATAATTTTGTATAAGTGAAGTAGTATCAACTGATAAGCTAAAAGCCTTCAACGGATGAGAAACAAAGCTTCAACGGATGTCTCTAAAGCTTCAACGGATAACATCCATCAACGGATGAGTGCATCAACGGATAAAGCTTCAACCGCTAATGCATCAATGGATAAAGCCATCAACGAATGAAAGCTTTAACGGATGCTAAGTTCAATAGCAGTTGACAGTGACAATTCATAAGCTGACAGAGGCACATGGGTTGACAGAGACAATTGGAATGTGGCAGCCTCTTGGAGGAATCAAGAAAATGAAGCATTTCCATTCTGGTGCAAACAAGGAAGTATTCAAAGATTCACGGATCAACCTAGATTGCATTGGATAGAGAAATGAAGAAGAAACATGTGAAGAATCTTTTTAATTATACTTTTGTCTTCACTTATAAACTTGGTGTTATATAAACCAAGTTGCAGCTAGTAATTAGAGTGTGAATTTTCCAGAGCTGTTTAGAAAAACATTGAGAGAAAATCATCTAGTTTGTACTAGGATGCAGCTGTGATAAATTCTTTGAATCACAGATTTTCTAAAATAACACATCTCTGGTGGAACAACAAATCCACCAGAAAAGTTTTTAAGTCTTTTGTGTTCTTTACATTTGTGTTTGAATATATATTTGTCTGCACCAGCTCAAAGCAATTCACATACACTTGTTCATCAAAACACATAGCCTTTGAAACTGCTCAAAACTTGAAAAAGTTTTGAGATTTACATTCAACCCCCCTTCTGTAAATCTCATTATTAGTTCCCTGGGAATAACAAAATGTCATAGCATGTCATTTATGAAAATTTGGGGACGTGAAGTGTTTGTAAAATGTTTAGCCTCTGACAAGCTTGGACCAAAATTAGATAGATGCTATTTTGTGGGATACCCAAGTGAGACTAGGGTACAGTTTATAATCCTTCCGAGAACAAAGTGTTTGTTGCTCGAGCCGCTGTATTTATTAAGGGAGAACTACTTTATAAGAAAATCAGTGGGAGGATAATACATCTCGATGAAGATCGAGAACCACATGATAACATTGAACCAGAGTTGGAATAAGATCAGGATGTACATCAAAATGTTGAAAGTAATCCTGTCCAAGAAACACAGGTTATTCGTAGATCTAGTAGGATTCACCATGAGCCCGGGAGAAATTATGAATTTCTTTTGACTCAAGATGGTGATGTGATACTTACGGATAATGATAAGCCTCTCACCTACCAAGATGCTATGAACAGTTCAGAGTTCGAGAGATGGCTAGAGGCCATGAAATCCGAGATGGAATCCATGTATCGAAATAAAGTATTGACTTTAGTTGATCGACTCGAAGGGGTAAAACCTATAGGGTGCAAGTGGGTTTTCAAGAAGAAAACTGACATGGATGGTAAAGTATAGACCTATAAGACGCGACTAGTGGCAAAAGTTTCAAATAAATTCATGGTATAGACTATGATGAGACTTTTTCACCAGTGACTATGGTCAAGTCCATCAGGATTTTGTTAGCAATAGTTGCTTACTTTGACTATGAGATTTGGCAAATCGATGTCAAAACTGCTTTCTTATATGGGAGCCTTGAAGAGGATGTATATATGATACAACCTGAGGGTTTTGTCGATCCAAAGTTTGCTAAGATATTTTGTAATTGCTTCTATCTATTTATAGATTGAAGCAAGCCTTAAGGAGAATGAATAGACATTTTGATAAAATGGTCAAAGAGTTTGGCTTTATTCAAAACAAAGATGAACCATGTGTTTGCATGAAGGTTAATGGGAGCCATATGACATTCCTAGTATTATATGTAGATGACATATAATAAATAAGGAATGGCATACCTTCTCTACAGGCTGTTAAGACTTGGTTGAGAAATAGTTTCTCGGTGAAAGACTTAGGCGATGCTACCTATATATTCGGGATCAAGATCTATAGAGATAGATTGAAAATATTAATTGACCTAGTCGAAGTACATACATTGATAAAATATTGCATCATTTTAGGATGCAGGAGACAAATAAAGGATATGTTTCGATGTCTCATGGGATAGTGATCTCAAAAGATAATTTCCCCCTAAATCATTAGATGATAAGGGCCATTTGAGAAAGCTCCATATGCTTAAGCAATTGGATCTATAATATATGCAATGATATGTACTTGTCCTGATATTTCGTATGCTTTGAGCATGACGAACAGATACCAGTCTAATCCAGGTGAGGGTCACTGGATAGTTTTCAAGAATATTCTTAAGTACTTAAAGAGGACTAAAGATTTATTTTTGGTGTATGGAGAAGATAGGGAACTGGTTATAAAGGGTTACACTGATACTAGTTTCTTAACCTAATTTCTGGATAGACAAGGATGATTATGTGTCAATGTCTGGTTTGTATTTTGTCTAAATATAATTTATGTTAGTTGGAATGGTTCACAACAAGAACATTGATGATTTTATAATGGAAGCCGATAAAATTGATACTTTTGAAACAGCCAAGGAGACTGTTTAGGCATGTCCCTAAGCGATATCACCTTATTAATGAGATTAAAGATCAAGGAGATATAAATGTAAAGTGCATAGTAATGATAGTATTGCAGACCCACTGACTAAGGCTTTGTCGCAGCAGAAGCACGATGGTCATACTAGTTCCATGAGTATTAGATATATGGGTGATTGGCTCTAGTGCAAGTGGGAGATTGTTAGTGTTTGTGTCCTAGAGACAACACTATGATGTTTTAGTTTAAGACATTAGGATTATTAATATTTATGTTCTATCGATTATTCTCTTTATAATTTATTAATTCTTAATTTACTGCGATATAAATGTTAGATTAATAAATGTCCTTAGAATATGATATGAAATTCTATATTTTTAAGTATGTGACTTAGAAATGAGATTATGAGAACAGTATCAATATTTCTAAAGGTCCCTAGTCAAGAATTATTATTAAGGGACAATAATAATGGATTAAGACTAGTGTGTTTGTTGACTGATGATCACATCTCATTGATCATAGGTATAGTGATACTAAAGTTAAAGACACGGGCATATGTATATGTACATGGTGTTGGACAGACTCGATGTGAGATTCTACATGTCTGTTGTGTCATAAGTAATTCTCACAGTGATAATGATGTAATGGTCCTTAGACCTGAAGTCATTATATTTCTATACAAGAATTAATATACATTGATTCCATTAAAAGTTATCCTTGACCGGGTAATGATAAAAAGTGGACATTGGGTATATTATGAATCGTAGAAGAAATATGAATGATCTAGATGAGATTTAACCCTCCTATTTTAGGAGTTATATTATTGGCCTCTTGTGTGAGCTAGACTATGAAATGCGTGGCCATGCTCAAATGTTGATTTGATATGATAGTCTACTCATTGATCAAGGAAACCAAGATTAAACTATGATGAGGATGACACATAATATGCCTCCAGTTTAATCTATAATACTTGGTTAAAGGGATTATATTACATACGATATTATTCACGAAAGGTTTAACCGATCACTGATTCAATTATTATTACTTGGGTAGCAATGATGTATTACTAGATGCCGCTCATTGTTTACGATTTTAAATTTGATTTATAATTCGTTGTCAATGTAATAATAACCTATAGGGTCACACACAAAGAATGCTTGAAGGATTATTTAATTTAAATTGAATTTAAATTAAATTAAAGTAATTTGAATTATTTATAATATTAATTAAGTTTGACTTAATTAATTAAATAAATAATGAAATTCAAATTTACTAATATTAATTATGAAATTTATTTGTTAAATAATTAAGTGAGACTTAATTATAATACAAATACGAATTTCGAATTAATAATAACTCCTAATTAGTTAAGAGTTATAATTCGTTTTTCTACTCTCTATATAATATCTCTTGTGTGGCAGATTTTTTTTGGGTGAAAGACTTTTACTAAAACCCTAGCCACCAAGATAGAAGATGGAGAGAGCAAGAAGAAACGGGTTTGTGCTAGTACATATCCAATCCTTGAGTTCAAGCATTCGTGTAGATACCTATAGAGCGTAGATCGCGAGAGCGGGATGCGTGGTGATTGAACAAGTTTTGGATCTCCATTAGTCAACCAATTGGTAAAGCTTCTTAAGGTAAACAATCTGATCTACGAATTAAATATATGTTTTTCGTATGGATCCTGCGGTGGGTTTCGAAAATTCTGATTTTTTACGTTTTTAATTACTGTTTCCGTTGCGTTTATGTCCACGAAACCCAATAACATGTATATATTTCATGACTATTCTTGTTCTCAGATTGTAAACTCTAACAGCTTTTGTGGTCAACGGATATCCCATAAAAATTCGGTCATCGGCTTTCAAATCAAACTTGGTCAGCTGCTACAGATGAGTTTTGAGAACAAAACACTTACAACCAAAAATATGAAAGAACTTCAAATTTGGATTCTTTCCCTTCACCATCTCAAATGGTTTTTTCCATGCTTGTTGATCAATATTGCATTTTTGTGTAAAGCAAGCAGTTTGCACAGCCTCAGCCCTGAAGTACGTAGGCAATCTTGCTTCATCTAGCATGGTTCTTGCAGCTTCTATCATATTTCTATTCTTTCTTTCAAGAACTCCATTTTGTTGTGGGGTTCCGGGAGTGGAAAACTCTTGTTTTTCCCCTGATTTTGCAGAACTCTTCTATAGATCTATTCTTTAATTCAGTTCCATTATCACTTCTGATGATCTTCACTTTATATGTTGATCATTTTTCCAGCTCCATCACATGATCATGGAGATTCATTATAACGACTCGTGTATTTTTTTTTGAATTATTTAAATATGTAATTATGGAAGTATTAAATAAACAAAGTATGTGTATAGTTTTTGTCAGCTCGGTTTTATTTTATTATTATGTATGTGTGATTTATGGTGTACCGGGTTGTTCGCGTAATTAATTATTGAGTTATACTAAATTGTTTTCACTTTTAAAAGTGGATTTAATGCAAGTTTATTTGTAAAAATATTTGGAATATCTTTAAAATTGTTTTTATGATTTTATAATTACAATAATTATTTTTGGGATTTTATAAAATTTAGAAATCAATATTTCATCAATTATTAAACCATGTATGATTTTCTGATTGCAATTCTTTGTAAAATTCGTATTTAATTCCAGAATTCTTCAAAAATTATGAAACTCATATTTATTTAAGTTTGGAATATTCCGGGAATTTTAAAATTATTTTGGGAATTGTTGGGTTTAATTTCACCCGTACTTTTATTCGCTTAAATCATTAAATGCGGGTATGTCATGTGTTTCAGAATAGGTTTAAAATTGAGAAATTATAATTTATGAGTTTTAGAATATTTTAAGAATTTTTATATTATATTAAGTTATTTGGATTGATAATTATTTACAATATCATATCGATAATAAATTAAAACGGTGCGTAATGGTCGTGCAATCAGATCATGTGTCAGTGATAATAAAATATATACGAATTGTTACTATCAGATTGGGACAAACGAGCTTATCCCTTCTCTCTCCACTTCTATCCATCGACTTCTCTCGGCATACTCTCATCTCTCATCTCTGTATCACTCAATCGATTCCTTATATTTTTCCTATTTTCTGCTTACATGGCTTCCTGTGATTCCACCGCCGTGTTCCCCTTCTTGTTTCGGTAATTGCCGCCTGTGATTCTTGTCTTTCTTCTCCGGCCGCCGCCGGACTTCCCTCCGGCGAGGCGGTCTGTGAATGTGTTATACTGTGTGTGCGTTGTGTGTGTTTCGTGTGTGTGATGTTGCTGTGTATGGTTGCTATATATTTCTCCGTGCCCAGCCGCCGCCCTTCACTATTTTCCGGTGAAGAGGTGGCTCGTGCTCGGCATTGCTCTCTGTAGCCTTGGTTCTGTTATTCCGTTTGTGTTGTTGTGATTGCAGAATTCAAAGACTTGTTTTGTGATTTCGATTCAATTCGATGATTGCTTTCGTGATGTCGTGAATCAGTAAATTTGAATGAATTTTGTGATTTATTTGAATTATCGGTACTAATTATTCATAAAAAATTTCGGTGAGATCCGCGATCGGAATCCCGATTTGGGGAACCTCCGAATTTTTCCGCCGTCGGTGATGAGCCTCGGCGAGCCAACGGTGGACTGTGATGTTTATTCTGAGTCCTAATAATTTAAAATAAATTAATTCATAAAATTATCTTTGAAACGAGAATTGGATTTTATATTAAAGTTGAGTACGTAATTTAGTTGATGAATTGTGATTGGATTGATTGTTGGATTGGTAGTTGATTGAGACGTCGATTTTGTTCGACGGGTAGTCCGATAAACAAAGGAGACACTGTCCAAATTTCGGAAGCGTATTCTGTAAAACATAGGGAATATCAGTCGAGTGTATATAGTTATGTACTTATAAATAAATGTGGTACGAGCCTACCTGCATATTGTGCCATATGGTTAATAACCATATTTTACAAAATGTACCTTCGTGTCGTAAGAATATATTTTAAAATTATAGTTGGCAACCCTTATTTCCTAAAATGATGAGTATATGTGTTTTTCCGAAAACGAATATTGAATCGAGATTTGAGTATATGAATCCTGTATGTTACGTGTACTATAGTAATGTATATAAGTACGAGTCAGGATTGTTATCGTTGGGTAGGATTGGTATCGAGGATATGTCAAGCATAACTGGGTGAACCTTTTTCGAGATATAATGCAAATATTTTTAAATTCTCTCGTGACATATTGTTAAGTATTCAAAATAGCTTTGTTTTATATTGTAAGTACTTTGAATCATTCAGCCTTGAACCTGAGCCACATCATTTTATCTTTGAGCCGAAAGCCTTATTCCTTGTGAACCATTCCTTGTTGATTTACCAGTACTAAACTGCACAAATACGATACTACTCCACAAATATTTAACCATCATATACCAAACACTAAAACATAATTGTTTGAACATACAAAAACTTTTATACTCAACCATACCTTGTGACATCAAAGAACTAAACCTTGTAAAAATCCTTGCTCATCTAATACCTGATTCTCCTACAGGCTGAAGGCCATTTCTTATACATACTTTGATACACCCTTGTGATACCCATGAATTGCATTACGCGTTTATTCAAGTGTTTTATCATCATTGATTATGATTTTGTTTTATTGAAGTACATTGTTTATCATACTGAACTGTTTTAGAATTGGATATTTTTCTTTATGTGGACCAGATTCGTGGTCGTAGTAGGCCAATGTATGCCTTGGATCCAGTATATAGAGCAAAGTTGGGAGCCTTGCTCGGGGTTAGTGTGTGACTGATCAGCAGACTAACCTTGGTTTTAAAATTTAAAAGGAATATCCGATTCTAATGATTATTTAACAAGAAACATGATTCTTCTTAATCATTCCATTTAAACATTGTTTAACCTCAGTTATCGTTATTATGACTTGTTGATCTAGTTAGCTCACTCTTGCGAATCTTTTTATGTATTCTACAGTTAAAAAGGATATGGTTGATAGCGAGGTTCCTCAGTCCAAAGTATGAGCTAGGATTCCAGATTGAGTTGGATCGAGCTAGCAGGAGCTTTATATGGTAGTGAGATAGTAAGATTATAAGAATAATTTCATTATCAGTTGTAAGTCAAATTAGTTGGGATTTGGGTACATTGTAATAAAAGTTAAGGTTGTGGCTTGTTTTCATACTTTAACCTGTTGCAATCCATGATTGTGTAAAGCAGGGTCATTATAAATAATATTTCATTTACAGGTTTATATATTGTGTGTGTGTTGTGGACCCCAAACTTCTGAACCGGATTTGGAGGGTGCCATATTCATCCTTGGTGTGCAGAAAATACACCCATGTGTATCTTGTATATTCATCAATAATTACGAGTGCATACCTCTTCTTGGCAATTGACATAACATTCACTGGACCAAAGAGATCAATATGAAGTAGATTATATGGTTCAAGAATGGAGGATTCAGTTTTACTCTTGAAAGAAGTTTTCCTTTGCTTGGCTTTCTGGCATGATTCACATAAGCCATCAGGAGTAAAAACTGTATTGGGCAATCCTCTCACAAGGTCTTTCCTCATAAGTTTATTGATATTGTTGAAGTTGAGGTGAGAAAGTCTTTTATATGCTCTACTCAGTAGACAAACTTCTGAATTATCAATACTTGTGGAGACCCTGGCTTCATATAAACTACCATGTCTTACACCAGTCAATGCAATCTTGCCATCAGACTTACTAACAATTTCACAATGCTCCTCATAGAAGTTGACATGGTATCCTCTGTCACATATTTGACTCACACTGATCAGATTATGCTTGAGTCCTGCAACTAGAGCTACATTTTCAATTATGACATTTCCAATTTTTTATTTTACCATATCCCAAGATTTTTCCTAAGTTTCCATCTCCATAAAAATGTTTAGGCCATCCTTCTCCTCAAATTCTGATAGCAGGGATTTATAACCAGTCATATGTCCTGAGCATCCATTGTCCAAGACTAGAGCATTCCTCCTGTCACCCTGCAATCAGTAATTTGAATCAGTTAGTATTTTTAAGGACCTAGACTTGCTTGGATCCTTTGGCCTTTTTAAATTTGTTAACATATGCATCAGAAGACTTTTTATCAGAGTTAATGTTAACATCCTTACTATCAGTATTTATACATGCAGAAACAGATTTTGCGTTAATTAAAGAGGGTTTCAGTTTATAATAATCATTATACAAACTGTGATACTCTTTACATGTATAAATAAAGTGCTAAACACTACCACAATGAAAACAAGGACTATGTGGTTTATATCTAACTGTTCTATTCCTAAACTCTGATTTGGAAGGAATAATATTTATCTTTTTATTCTTCTTGCAAGAATTAGCAAGATGATTAGTGCTACCACAGTTTGAACAGGTATTTCTAGGTGCATTAGGAGGGGTTACATAATTTCCATTCTTATTAACACCTACCTTGTCATTCCTATTTTTCCTAGACCTTTTCCTCTTATCTTTCATGTGAAGATCCTTCAGCTTTTGCTTAAGCTGTTTCTGAGTCATTGAACCAATATTTACTGATTTTGTGTGAACTTGTTCACTCTTATCAGTAATTAAGTTTGATCTAGGTTGAGATTATACCTTCCTTATGGATTGACTTAACAGAATTAGAACTTGGATTAAACTTAATGGTCTTTATTTCAATCTTGTTCAGTTTGACCTTGCTATCAGTATTTATTGGTTATGTTTTCTCAGTTTCTTTTCCACTTTTTTATCAGAATTAGATCTAGCTGAATATCATAATCCTGATCCCCAACAGCCATTCTCTAAAATTTCCTAAATTGACTTTCTTGAGTTAGTCCAAAGTTTAATAACTTCTCTTCATTTTGCTAGCTCCTTCTCTAGATAAGCATGTTTTTCTAACAATTTTTCTTTAACATAAACAACATTATCTCTTTCTTTTTGAATTTCTAGCATGGATGTTAGGAATATGTGTATTAGTTTGATGATAAGTTCAATAAAACACTTAAGTAGAAATCTGGTGTTTGTAGCCTCAACGGATAAGACCAGTCTGGCTATCCGTTGAAGGAGTAGCTTTACTTAGAAATAAGTTTAGTATTGTAGCACATTTCATTCTCTGTATTTAAGTTGTAATTATTAGATGTTGTGGGAAATTATAAGTCATGTTGACTACTAGTGGATATGCAAATAGGAGGGCTAATTGTAAATATTTCATGACTTGTAATTTTGTATAAGTGAAGTAGTATCAACTGATATTAAAGGCCTTCAACGGATGAGAAACAAAGCTTCAACGGATGTCTTTAAAGCTTCAACGGATAACATCCATCAACGGATGAGTGCTTCAACGGATAAAGCTTCAACTGCTAATGCATTAACGGATAAAGCTTAACGGATAAAGCTTCAACGGATAAAGCCATTAACGGATGAAAGCTTCAACGGATGCTAAGTTCAATAGCAGTTGATAGTGACAATTCATTAGCTGACAGAGGCACATGGGTTGACAGAGACACACTGGAATGTGGTAGCCTCTTGGAGGAATCAAGAAAAAGCAGTATTTCCATTCTGGTGCAAACAAGGAAGTATTCAAAGATTCACAGCTAAACCTAAATTGCATTGGATAGAGGAATGAAGAAAAACATGTGAAGAATCTTTTAATTGTATTTTATAGTTTTGTCTTCACTTGTAAACTTGGTGATATATAAACCAAGTAGCAGCTAATAATTAGATGGTGAATTTTCCAGAGCTATTTAGAAAAATCCAGAGAGAAAATCATCTAGTTTGTACTAGGACGCAACTCTGATTTAATTATTTGAATCACAGATTTTCTGAAATAACACATCTCTGGTGGAACAACAAATCCACCAGAAAAGTTTTTAAGTTCTTTGTGTTCTTTACATTTGTGTTTGAATATATATCTGTCGGTATTAGCTTAAAGCAATTCACACACATTTGTTCATTAAAACACTTAGCCTTAGAAATTGCTCAAAACTTGAAAAAGTTTTGAGATTTACATTCAACCCCCCTTCTGTAAATGTCATTGTTAGTTCATTGGGAATAACAATTGGTATCAGAGCTAGCTCTTAACATACAAAGAGTTTAAAGATCTATTATGCTAACATCATGAGTAAGAAGGATATTGGTGTAAAGATTTCAATCCTGGAAAGAGATAACTATCATCACTGGAAAGTAAAGATGCATTTACATCTTCTCTCTCAAGATGAAAGCTACATCAACCGCATTGAAAATGGTCCTCACATCCCTCACAAAGTGGCCACAGCAGCTACTGCAACAGTTGCTATTGGACAGTCTATTCCCAAGCCAAAAGAAGAATGGATTGTTGAAGATATTGAAGAGGTTCACAAGGACAAGAAAGCCATGAACATTCGGTTTAATGTCCTAGATCAAGATATATTTGACAATGTCATCAACAGCCAAACTGCTAAGGAAATTTGGGATACTGTGCAACTTATCTGTGAAGGTACTGAGCAAGTTAGAGAAAACAAAATGCAGCTTCTCATTCAACAGTATGAATATTTTCATTTTGAAGAAGGAGAATCATTGAATGATACCTTCAACAGATTTCAGAAATTGTTGAATGGATTGAAGCTGTATGGCAGAGTGTACCAAGTCCAGGACTCCAATTTAAAATTTCTGAGGTCTCTACCAAAGGAATGGAAGCCTACGACAGTTTCTCTAAGAAATTCTCAAGATTATAAGGACTTCACACTTGAAAGATTATATGGAATTTTGAAGACCTATGAACTTGAGATGGAGCAAGATGAGCTGTTGGAAAAGGGAAAAAGAAAAGGTGGATCAGTTGCACTTGTAGCTGACAATGAGAAGATTGAAGCCAGGAATGAAGAAAAGACAATGCCAAGTCTTAAAATTGGCACAAGCAAATCAGAATCAAGCAAGGAAAAGGAGCAAGTAGCTGAGGTTGAAGACAATTCCAGTCAAGATGACTCTGATGATGTTGATGAACATCTAGCTTTTCTGTCCAAGAGGTTTGCAAAGATGAAATTCAAGAAAAATGCAAAATTCACTAAGTCAAACAAGAACATGGTGGACAAATCTAAGTTCAAATGTTATAACTGTGGCATAAGTGGACACTTTGCAAATGAGTGTAGAAAGCCATCCTCTAATAAGAAGAAATTTGAGCAAGTTGATTACAAAAAGAAATATTTCGATTTGCTCAAACAAAAGGAAAGAGCTTTTCTGACTCAAGATGATTGGGCAGCAGATGGAGCCAATGAAGATGATGATATGGAATATGTCAACCTTGCCCTGATGGCTAATTCTGAGGAAAATGAAACTAGTTCATCAAGCAACCAGGTAATTACTACTAACCTCTCTCAGCTTTCTAATATTGAATGCAATGAAGCCATAAATGATATGTCCAATGAATTATATCATTTGTGTGTTTCTCTTAAATCACTAGATAAAGAAAACACAAGAATCAAAAAGAATAATGTGTTTTTAAGTGATAGGAATGCTGTGTTAGAGGGTAAGGTAATTGAGCTTGAAAAGATTAAAATCAAATGCTTGACTATTGAGAGTGAACTAGAAGAATCTGTTAAGAAAGTAGAAATTCTTTCTAAATAATTAGAACGTGAGCAAGAGGTAATCAAGGCCTGGAAAACATCTAGGGATGTTAGTGCTCAAATTATCAAGGTTCAGGGAATTGAATCACTCTGTGAGAATGCCTGGAAGAAAACCAAAAAGGAAGTTAAATTAATTGATGGATTGTCAACGGATGTGGAATCAACGGATGATGAAAGTTATCCGTTGAAGGAAGAAAAAGAGCATCCGTTGAAGGCTCATCAATTAAAACAGGCAAGTGATTCTAAAAAGAAAAATCTCAATAAGAAGTTTGGTTCAACTTCCAAGAACTTTGTCAAAGAAGGAGCTAGCACATCCAAAGATGCCAGTAAGGTGAATATAGGACACATGACTTTAGATCAGTTGAAAAATAGGCTTAAGTTGGTTGAGGATAAAAAGGAAACTAAAAGAAAATCTAATAGAAATGGGAAGGTAGGGATTAACAAACACAACAATTACACACCTGATAAGTATGCTCCTAGAAAAAGCTGTGTGTATTGTAAAAGTGTTAATCATCTATCTGATAACTGCAAATCTGTTAAGAATGCTCCCATGCCTTTAACTCCTTCCATGCCTAACAAGTCTATGTCACCTCTGCATGTTATGCCTGTTATGTCTCATCAGAATCCTCATGCACATTTTGCAAACATGCCATATGTTAATAATCCTTATTTTACTGCATTCAGTATGCCTCAAATGCCATACAATATGCCTATGTGGAATAATATGTTTACACAATCTATGCCTTATCAAATTTAACCAAATGTGCTAAATGATTCTGTGACTAACCCTACACTTCAACCAACTGCATCTGAGATCAAGGTTGACCCAAAGTTGCCTAAGTCAAAAGATACAGGAGGAATGAAGTCTAGGAAAAAGACTAACAAGGCTGGACCCAAGGAAACTTGGGTACCAAAATCAACTTGATTGATTTTGTTGTATGTAGGGAAAAAGAAGGAATCTATGGTACTTAGACAGTGGTTGTTCAAGGAACATGACAGGAGATTTCACCCTGCTCACAGAGTTCAAGGAGAGAGCTGGCCCTAGCATAACCTTTGGAGATGATAGCAAAGGGTTCACAATGGGATATGGCTTGATTTCAAAGGAAAATGTCATCATTGATGAAGTTGAATTAGTTGATGGTCTCAAACACAATCTATTGAGCATCAGTCAACTATGTGACACAGGGAATATTGTTTCCTTCAATTCTGAAGCCTGTGTTGTCACAAATAAGAAGGACAACAAAGTGGTTCTAACTGGAGTTAGAAAAGGGAATGTGTACTTGGCTGACTTCAACTCTACAGATGCAGAATCAATTACTTATCTTTTCAGCAAAGCAAGTCCAGTTGAAAGTTAGCTATGGCCAAGAAGCTGTCCCATTTGAATTTCAAGACAATGAATGATCTAGTCAAAAAGGACTTAGTTAGAGGAATACCTCTGGTGGAATTCACAAGGGATGGACTGTGTGATGCTTGTCAGAAAGGAAAGCAAAAGAAAGTATCATTCAGTAAGAAGCTTGAATCAACAATTGATGAATCATTACAACTGCTACACATGGATCTGTTTGGACCAGTCAATGTATTGTCAATTTCAAGGATAAGACATTGCCTAGTGATTGTAGATGATTTCTCAAAGTTTTCATGGACTTATTTTCTTGGATCAAAGGATGAAGCTAGTGAAATCATTATCAATCATATCAAGCAAGTCAATAATCATCCAGATTTCAAAGTAAGGAATATCAGGAGTGACAATGGAACTGAGTTCAAGAATTCAACCATGAAGTTGTTCTGTGAAGAAAATGGGATCATGCATGAATTCTCAGCTCCAAGGACTCCACAACATAATGGTGTGGTGGAAAGGAAGAACAGGTCACTAATTGAAGCTGCAAGAACAATGCTTGAAGAGTCAAAACTCCCAACATACTTTTGGGCTGATGTTGTTAACTGTGCATGTTACACTCAGAATACTTCTCTAATCAATCAAGCAAAAGGCATGACTCCCTATCAATTGTTCAAGAGAAGAAAACCAACCCTAAACTTTCTTCATGTCTTTGGTTGCAAATGCTACATTCTAAGGAATCAACCAGATCACAAAGGAAAGTTTGATGCAAAAGCTGATGAAGGAATATTTGTTGGTTATTCTGCTGAAAAATCATATAGGGTCTACAATCTAAGAACCAACATTGTCATGGAATCTGTGCATGTTGTGTTTGATGATAAAAAGATTGATGGACTAACAGATGAGGGACATCATGAAGGACTCAAATTTGACAACATTGAGATATATTGTGATGATAGTGAAGATGAGAATGATGGTGAAGGCACCTCAAAAAGAATTCAAAATCTGCCTTTGGATAGTGCACAGAATGCTGCATCCGTTGAAATTCATAATTCAACTTCCGTTGATAGAAGCAATGCAGCATCCGTTGAAAGACAAAGTGCATCATCCGTTGAAGTTCATAATGAAGCATCCGTTGATCACAGTCTGTCAATGGATAATCATTTCACTTCATCAATTGATAGAACTCCCAATTCCTTTCAAAGGATCAGCAACTCAGGGGGAGTTTCAACCAATCAACATTTTATCTCACATCATGACAATACTGAGGCAACCTCATCTAGAGCTAATCTACCACCTCAAAGGAAATGGACCAAAAATCACCCTTTTGAATTGATCATTGGTGATGCTACATCTAAAGTGCAAACTAGAAGGGCTACTCAAGATCAATGTCTATATAGTAGTTTTCTATCACAGGAGGAACATAAGAGAGTGGAAGAAGCCCTATTGGATCCAGATTGGATTTTAGCAATGCAAGAAGAGCTAAACCAATTTGAGAGGAACAAAGTATGGAAGCTGGTACCCAAGCCAAAGAACAAGAGTTCTATTGACACAAAATGGGTATTCAGAAATAAGATGGATGAAAATGGCATTGTCATATGGAATAAAGCCAGATTGGTTGCTAAAGGCTATTCTCAACAAGAGGGAATAGATTTTGATGAAACATTTGCTCCAGTTGCCAGACTTGAAGCCATCAGAATCTTTCTAGCCTATGCAGCCCATGCCAATTTCAAAGTCTATCAAATGGATGTCAAGAGTGCATTTCTGAATGGAGAATTGGAGGAAGAAGTTTATGTAAGCCAACCTTTAGAATTTGAAGATCCAAATTTTCCAGACTATGTGTATTATCTGTTGAAAGCACTCTATGGACTAAAGCAAGCCCTTAGAGCCTGGTATGAGACTTTGTCAAAATTTCTACTAGATAATTACTTCACAAGAGGTACTGTTGACAAAACTCTTTTCTTTAAAAATATTAATGGCTCTACAATACTTGTTCAAATTTATGTAGATGATATTATATTTGGTTCTACAGATGATAAGCTTTGTAAAAAGTTTGCTAAGTTAATGCAAAGTAAATATGAAATGAGCATGATGGGAGAGCTAACTTATTTTCTTGGTTTACAAGTTAAACAAGTTATTGGTGGAATTTTCATTAGTCAAACTAAATATATTTATGATCTTTTAAAGAAGTTTGACTTAATGGATTGTACATCTGCAAAAAATCCCATGGCCACTGCCACCAAGCTTGAATTAAACAAGGCTGAAAAGTCTGTGGACATTTCAAGTTATAGAGGCATGGTTGGCTCACTTTTATATTTAACTGCTAGTAGACCTGATATAATGTTTTCTACATGTCTCTGTGCTAGATTTCAAGCTGACCCTAAAGAATCTCACTTAGTGGCTATTAAAAGAATTTTCAGATATCTCAAAGGGACTCAAAATCTAGGAATTTGGTACCCTAGAGAGTCTGGTTTTGATCTAATTGGCTACTCAGATGCAGATTATGCAGGTTGCAAAATAGACAGGAAAAGCACAACTGGCACCTGTCAATTTCTAGGGAATAAGCTTGTGTCATGGTTTAGCAAGAAGCAAAATTCTGTTTCTACATCAACAGCTGAAGCTGAGTACATTGTTGCTGGTAGTTGCTGTGCACAAATATTGTGGATGAGAAATCAACTATTTGACTATGGGCTAACTGTTGACAAAATTCCTATATTTTGTGACAATACAAGTGCCATTGCCATTACTGAAAATCCAGTGCAGCACTCAAGAACCAAACACATTGACATTAAGTACCACTTCATAAGGGAACATGTGATGAAAGGTACAGTGGAACTTCATTTTGTTCCAAGCGAAAAGCAGATTGCAGACATATTTACCAAGCCACTTGATGAATCAACATTCACAAGATTAGTAAGTGAGCTAGGTATGCTTAATTATTCATAATTTCATGGTCCTATTACAATTTGTATTGAAGCCTGAAATGAATTTGTTGCAAGAACAAAGATGGCTTTAAGTAAAGATTATTCTATCAATGGATATTCCCTATCCGTTGAAAGCCAAAATTGTTCTATCAACGGATGTTCATTATCCGTTGAAAGATAAATACATTTCTGGTAATTTTATCCTTCAACGGATAAAACTGTGTTAATCTTCAATGGATAACTATTTACCTCATTCGTTGAAGTGTCACATCAGTTGCTTTAAGTGAGTCACAGCCGTTGATTCTTTTACTTAACCATTGATACATATATACACAGTTGTATGTATTTGTATTAAAGGCAGTTTTCAGAATTTCTACAGTTTTCTTTATTCTCAAACGGCTGTAATTTCCTTAAAAGTATTATTTAATCATTCTATTTACGTTTTAATTCGAGAAAGTATAAAATCCCCTTGAATTCTTATTTTCACTTTACGCTTTCTTACAATTTTTACTCTCTTTCTCTCCCAAAACTCTCAATCTTTCTCTGCAACCTCAACTCACAACAATGGCACCAGTAGTCAAGATTATGTCTCAGTCTGGATTTGTTTATGAAAAGAACAATTTCGTAGCCTTGGTGGAAAAGAATGAAGCCCACTCTGATTATCACAAGATGATGGACTTCATCAAAAACTGTAAACTAAGCTATGCAATGCTGGAAGCCCCAACTATCTATTGTGAGGTAATTGAGGAGATTTGGACAACTGCAGAGTTCAATTCCACAGATATGACCATTGCTTTCTCTCTCAAAGGTAAGGATTACTGTATTAACTGTGATGATATACAGTCTTGCTTTAAGCTACCTGAGAATAATGCCATGACACCACACACTGATAATGATGTATCTGCTATGTTAGATTCTATAGGCTATTCTTTTGATTCTGCTAGTTTAGGGAGCATTAGAAGAAAGGGCCTTAGGAAAGAGTGGAGTTTTCTTGGAGATGCCTTTATCAAGGTTTTCTCTGGGAAGATTAGCAATTTTGATGCCATAACTTCATCTCTTGTTAATATGCTCTATATGCTAGTTTCTGATAGGTACTTTAATTTTAGCAACTGTGTCATGCTAGAATTAGGTTCCAGGTTAGGTAACAAAGCTAATAGACCTCATAACATCTACTATGCTAGATTCTTTATGTTATTGGCTAACCATGTTGCTGAAGGTTTGGTCATAACTAATGAGAGCAATAAGTTCAAATGTTGGGCACAAGAGAAAAGGGTCCTGCAGACCTTTTGAGATTCAACCTCAACAGCCAGGTGTCATTGGTATATTTACCAATAATGAATGCACCTCAGGTAAGTAAGGTAAATACTTCTACAACTCCTACTTCTTCCAACCCCATTGTTTCTTTGCCTTCTAGTGTGGCAATGGAATCTGTGTCTTTGTCCCAACAGATTCCTACCAAAGCCACCAAAACTAAAATTCCAAAACACAAGTCAAAGAAAACCACCTCTGTTGTTTCTCAAAAGACAACAGTTGTAACAACTACCATAAACCCTGAAGGGAGTGAATAGGGTGTGAGTGGTGAGGGGAGGGGTGAACATCAAGAAACCCCCAGGATAAGGTGGGAGAGGTGAGTGGTACCCTAGCCAGCCAAGCCACAGTTTCTCAAAAGACTGTGGTGGTTCAAAAGGATTCAAACACATCCCTAGTTGCATAGGATGCAGCTATTGAAAATAGTCCCCAACCAGGGACACAGAACAAAAGAGGGAGGGACACTGAAGCCACACATTCACCTATCAAAGCCTTTTCAAGAAGAAAGAAGGCTAAAACCCTAGTTTCAACACAGGGGCACACACTGCACAGATACATCCACCTGTATCTTTGCCTTCTCAAATTCAGTTTGATGTGGCTCCAGTAAATATGGAGTCACAGCCCCATTCTCTCATAAGAGACACACATCAATCACCAAATTCTCCATCACCATCTCTGGATATGGATATGATTTTAACATCAATTCCTGATTCTCCCTATTTAAAACTCAGGGAGGAGCCTCACTCAAATCCTGGTGATCATCATCTTTTAGATGATTTGTTGGATCATCAGCCAATTCTTTCAGACCTAGTTGAAGAATCTGTGTCACCTCACTTAAAATCAATCCACACAGATTCAACAATTATGTCACTTTCAATATCTACATCTTTTCCTTCTTCAACGAATATCGCTCATCCGTTGACAAGTGGTTGTTCTTCGACGGATAAGCTTAACAGCAGTTATCCGTTGATCTCATCAGTTTCTACTTCAACGGATACTCCCTATCCGTTGATGGTCTCTACACATATAACTGAATCAATTCCAAGTGTAGAAGACATGGTATAACACCCTCCAAATCCGGGGTATAGATTTGGGGCATTATTAACAACAATTACCAACTATACCTGCACAAGCGGAATATAAATATAATAATTACCCCGAACTATCACTACTCAGGATCTTTTAAGGTTTGAGTTTGGAAACAAGAATCATGCACTACACTTTATTACAAACCCAACTAAATAAAACCTGTCTCAAGAACTCTCTTTATTACAAAACTTTATTCTATCTACAGTTTCACAACGCAATCTTTTATTCAAACTACACAAGACTTTTATTCAACCCAACATTACTACTTATCCTGCTACACCTGATCTGGCAATTCAAAACTCTCTTCGAGAATAGGAAGGAACACTCTTGGTACATGAGGGTCCCGCTGCTTGACTCGCTTCTTGACTATGCGGGTCCTGATGGGTTTCATTCTCTACCTTAACCGTAAAACAATAGGAGTGACAATAAAAGAAATGAGCCAAAATTGCTCAACAAGCCTGCAACAATATATATATATATATATATATATATATATATATATATTATAAAGAGAGAGAAATAAATGAACCAATAAGCTGCTGGTTTGAACAACCATCTGTATCTGTATATGATAATAATTTGCCAATGATGGCGAGTGCCAAATGAACAAGACTGGAAACAAGAACCAACATATGCACTATAATCTGCTGATCAGTCAGAATATAGTGCGGATCTATACCCAACTGCATAGACCCAACCAACATAAGGAGTACTCAGGCAACTATGGCCTATTAATTAATGGTCTGGGAAAAACCCAGCCTTTATAGTAACCATCCAGTCCAAGGCTGAGCATCCGGAACAATCGGTATGCTATTGATATATCCCAACACCAGGATATACCAGAATATATGTAGGGTAAAAGAATTGAAATATGAACAGGGAATTCAATAAATTGGGTAAATCAAGAATTGAAATGAAACTGGAACAAGTAATAATAAATGGATAACAGTGTATATGAACAATGATTATCAAAGAGAATTGATATGATAGAAAAGAAATATAAATCACTATTCTGAATTTAGAATAGGGGAAAAACTTGCCTTGCGCGTACTTAACCTGGTTTAACTCACTGCCTTCTGACCCTAGCTTGCTCTGCCTTGCTAACACTGAACAAATCATGGAAAGATAGGTGTTTAGATAATTTACTACATACGTGTATCTTGAATTGATATCACGCAACCTTATCAGTCTACCCATGCGTTTCTATCTGACTCGCATATATATATATACATACATTTATACAGCACATCTATTCACATAATCACATAAAGCACGTAGCACGTAAAGCACATAATTAATTTCTAAATTTATAATTATTTTTAGAATCAATTCTGGGCTTATACCTGCATTACTAGTCGTATCTGATTTTATTATAATTTTTCGGGATTTATTTGGCTCAATTATATCCCTACTAGGACCTACGAACTATCAATTATTACCAAACCACTCTTTTTCAGAAGAAATTATAACTTACAACCATTTTTATTGGATTCGTCTCATTTTTCTGAGTCTAGAGGTCTTCGTTTCACTCAAATCGGACTAACGGTTGAATTGTTATGAAGTAAATACGGATGATTTAATTTATTATTCAATATAAATAATTATTACAACCTTTTAAATCCTAAAATAATTTTTTACATAATTATTTAAGAAAAATCAAAGTCAAAAATAATTTTTTTATAATTTTTGGAGGTAAAATGAAGAAGTTACGATTTATTGAAAATTATGTGATTAATTATCGAAATAATTAATCACTTTTTAAATATTGAATAAATAAATAACTAATAAATAATTAATAATTGCTTATTTAATAATCTAAAATAATAAATCTCTAATTATCAGGATTAATCACAATTTATTATAATGTTTATAACTTATCGATATTTATTCGATTAGATCGATTATTTACAAATAATCAATCAACTTAATTAACCGATACGCTATTTATCGAATAACTACAAATTACTCGAATTATAAATCACTTAACGATTAATCATTCGTATAACTACGAGCTACTCGCAATTCTCGAATAACTATCGAATCGCTATTATTACTATACCTATACGATTAATTAATCACTTGATTATCTATATTTAATTATTAGATACGAATAATTATTACGATATTCTTCGAACAATTATCGGTCGAATAATAATTCTAATTATCGAATTACTATTCGCATTATTAACTAATTATTAGATTATTAATCATATCACTTAATTATTTCTAATTCTTATTTATTAATTAATTACCTAATTATTAATTAATTACCCAATTATTAATTAATTAGATAACTAATTAAATAATTAGATAAATAATTAAATAATTAAATAATTAAATTAGAATTTGTAAATTAATAAAATAATTTAGAAATTAATAATACTATTTTTCAGAATTTAAAACTAATTTTTAATTAATTATTAGAATTATTAAAACTGATTTTTAATTACTAAAATATAAATAAATTATTAATTTAATCAGAAACACAAAAACAGGAACAGGGGTTGGACTTTTAGGATCAAACCCGGGTCGAAACCGGGTTGGAAACCGGGTCGACGCCGGGTTGAACATGAACACGCCGGCCGGCTGCCTGAACTCGGCACCGGCGGCGAAAACTCCGGCGAACCAAAACACAGTCAAATCGAGTGATTTCAGTTCGATTCTTCTGCGTTTCTGAGGCACAGCAACATAGACGACGTCCCCCCACCTTTCTCCTTCGTCCTCGTCGACCACCAACCTAGAAACCGAAACACAGCCGCCGTTGACGGCGTTTTCCGACGACCACGAACTCAACACGAAACTCAGCAAACCCGGTACCAATCGACAGGAAAAATGACGATCTAAACGTTTCTAACAACCATAACATCAAACAATAACTAGAAATCAAAACCCGAATTCAAGAATTAAAACCGAAAATACGAATCAAAAATCAAGAAATCAGACAACAAAAACATTTGCATAATCAGAAACTACAGATCATAAGCTTCAAAACGAGTACTCACACGACTGATTTGGATGCCAGAATCACTATCAAACTTAGCTTTAATTCCAGGAACTTCAAGAACCCTAATCCCCCTTTCTGAATTTTCTGAATTATTTTCTGATTTTTTTATAATTAATTAATAGATAATTACTGAAAAATCAGATATTTATACTATGTAAAATAATACCCCTAAATAAAATTAAGGGTCTAATTACACTCCTATTAAAAATATTTGGCCCCAATTTTTTATAATTTTTGGGTATTAATATTGAATTTTTAAATATCCAATAAATACAAAATAAATACTAAAAATTCCCAAAAATTGTGAAAAATACAAAAATACAAAGAAAAATGATATATGATAATTTCATAATCATATAAAAATAAAAATGTGATTTTTGTGGGGTTTTTGGTACCCGAAGGGGTCCGGAAAAGTCGTTTTTCGCGAAAAAGGTCAATTTGTAAAACGTCTAGGGGTTCAGAATAGCGATACGGTATAGGGCATTTTTGGCAAAATAGGGCCAATGATTTTGTTTGAAATACGGGCTTTTAAAACATAGTTTTGAGCTGTACAGGTTTTAATATAATATATATAACTGACGATAAAACGTTCAATAAATATCCAAAACACGTTTGGATCAAAACAACCAACACATAACACATAGCAGTCAGGGTTCAACGACTTAACACATTTAATCACATAATAATACACATAATTTATTATTATAATATAATACAAGCGTAATTCCTCGGTCGTTACATTCTCCCCCCTTAACAAGATTCTGTCCTCAGAATCTAATTATGCAAATAACTGAGGATACTTTTCTAGCATTTCACTTTCAAGCTCCCAGGTTGATTCTTCAACCACTGGGTTTCTCCATAAAACTCTCACTAATGACACCGACTTATTTCTTAATACCCTCTCTTGCCAATCTAGAATTCTTATTGGCTGTTCTACATATGACAAATCTGCCTGAAGTTCTACTGGTCCATACTCTATTACATGCCTTGTATCAGGATTATACCTCTTAAGCATATATACATGAAATACGTTGTGAATGTGCTGCATATGGGGTGGTAGAGCTAACTCGTACGCAACCTTCCCAATTTTCTTCAAAATCTCAAATGGTCCAACGTATCGTGGCTTCAATTTCCCTTTATTGCCAAATCTGGTCAATCCTTTCCATGGCGATATTTTGAGCAATACGTGTTCTCCTTCCTGATAGTCCATATCCTTCCTGGCTTGGTTTGCATATCTGCTTTGTCTGTTTTGTGCTGCCTCGATTCATTTTCGAATAAGATTAATCTTTTCTTTTGTCTGCTGAATTAATTCTGGACCCAAAATCTTGCGTTCTCCAACTTCATCCCAATGCACGGGTGATCTGCATTTCCTCCCATATAATGCTTCATACGGTGGCATTCCAATACTGGCGTGATAGCTATTATTATAAGAAAATTCCACTAGGGGTAAATGTTCATCCCAACTGCCTTCAAAATCGATCGCACAAACTCGTAGCATGTCTTCAATAATTTGAATTGTCCTTTCACTTTGGCCGTTAGTTTGTGGATGATAAGCTATACTCATATTCAACTTCGTTCCTAGACATTCTTGGAATTGTCTCCAAAATCTTGAATTGAAACGAGGATCTCGATCCGATACAATTGATACTGGTACTCCATGACGCATCACAATTTCTTTGAGATACATGTGCACTAATTTGTCGAGCGAAAATCTTTCATTAATTGGTAGAAAATGTGCCGACTTCATAAGTCTGTCAATGATTACCCATATCGCATCATGATTTGCCCTAGTCCTCGGTAGTCCTACCACAAAATCCATCGCTAGATGTTCCCATTTCCATTCTGGAATGTCTAATGGTTGTAATAACCCACTCGGACGTTGGTGTTCTGCTTTAACTCGCTGGCATGTGTAGCATTTACTCACCCATTCTGCTATCTCCTTCTTCATATTCGGCCACCAAAAGTTTTCCTTCAAATCGCGATACATTTTCGTGCTTCCTGGATGAATGGAATACTTCGAATTGTGCGCATCTCGCATAATTTCTTCTTTTAATTCTGCCACGTTAGGGATCCAGATTCTTGACGCAAAACGTAAAATTCCTTCATTATCTTTCTGAGTTGTAATCTCTTCTCCTGTTAAGTTGTCGTCTTGACTCATCACTTCTTTTTGACAACGGCGAATCTTTTCCAGCAATTCTGGTTGGAAAGTCATAGCGTAGATAGTTTCTGCAGATTCATTGGGAATACGAATTTCGATTTCCAATTTGTCGAATTCCTTGGCCAATTCTTCGCATGAAGTTAATCGATTCAATCTTTCTTTTCTGCTTAGCGCATCTGCTACAACATTTGCTTTTCCTGGATGATAACTGATTGTAACATCGTAATCTTTAATCAATTCCAGCCATCGACGTTGTCGCATGTTTAGTTCCTTTTGCGTGAAGATATACTTCAGACTTTTATGATCCGTGTAGATTTCACATTTTTCACCGTACAGATAATATCTCCAAAGCTTCAATGCAAATACAATTGCTGCCAATTCCAGATCATGCGTAGGATATTTCTGCTCATGAGGTTTAAGTTGTCTCGACGCATATGCAATGACGTTACCATGTTGCATCAACACACATCCTAAACCACGATATGAAGCGTCACTATAAATAACAAAATTTCCTTGCTCGTCTGGCAGTACTAATACTGGTGCCGTCACCAACCGATTCTTCAATTCTTGAAAACTTTCTTCACACTTACTATTCCATTCGAACTTTTCACTTTGTCGAGTTAACTTGGTCAGCGGTGTTGCTATTTTCGCAAAATCTTTAACAAATCTTCAATAATATCCTGCCAAACCTAAGAAACTTCGAACCTCTGTCGGCGTCTTTGGTCTTTCCCAATTCAACACAGCTTCAATCTTTGTTGGATCAACTTGAATGCCTTCTCTGCTGATGATGTGCCCTAGAAACTGCACTTCTTTCAACCAAAATTCGTATTTGGAAAATTTTGCATAAAGCTGCTCCTTCCGTAATATCTCCAATATCGTTCTTAAATGCGCTGCATGCTCTTCTTCCGTCTTTGAATAGATCAAGATGTCATCAATAAATATAATGATAAACTTATCCAAATACTTCTTGAATATTCGATTCATCAAATCCATAAACGCTGCAGGTGCATTCGTCAATCCAAAAGCCATTATAAGAAATTCATAGTGTCCGTACCTTGTTCTAAACGCTGTCTTTGGAATATCTTCGGCCTTGATCTTTAACTGATGATAGCCTGATCGTAAGTCGATTTTCGAAAACCATGCTGCTCCTTTTAGTTGATCAAATAAATCATCAATGCGAGGTAAAGGATATTTATTCTTGATAGTTAACTTGTTCAGCTCACGATAATCAATACACAGTCGCATACTACCATCCTTCTTTTTCACGAACAATACTGGCGCACCCCATGGGGATATACTCGGCCTTATAATTCCTTTGTCAAGAAGTTCTTGCAACTGCTTTGCTAATTCCCTCATTTCAACAGGTGCCATTCGATATGGAGTTTTCAAAATTGGTTCAGTCCCTGGCGTCAAGTCAATAGTGAACTCGATTTCTCGATCTGGTGGAAGTCCTGGTAATTCGTCCGGAAAAACATCAAGAAATTCACAAACTACAGGAATATCTTCAATCTTCAAATCTCCCTTATCAACATCCCGTACATAGGCTAAATAAGCTTGACATCCTTGACGTAGCAATCTTCTCGTCTGCATTATTAATAGGAATTTCTGCTTTTGTTTCTCACCTTTAAAAATTACCGTTTCATTTTCTTCAGTTTGCAATTTCACTCTCTTATTCGCACAGTCAATTTGAGCATTATTACTAGACAGCCAATCCATTCCTAAAATAATATCAAACTCCCCTAACCTAAAAGGTATCAAATCAACTGAAAAATGACATCTCCCTATCTCAATATCACAGCTCGGACATACTCGATCTACTGCAACCTGATCATTATTCGCTAATTTTATGACTAACACTTCATCCAACCACTGAATCTCATAATCTATCTTAGAGATAAAAGCTTCAGAAATAAAAGATCTAGTAGCTCCTGAATCAATCAATACCAAAGCATTTACGGAATTTACAGGGAGTGTACCTGCAACCACATTCGGACTCTGTACCACTTCCTTCATTGACATGTTGAAAGTCCTTGCTCTGGGCTGATTTTGCTGTGGTAGTGGAGGTGGAGGTAATGCTAAAATTCTTGGAATACTGGCAGCCATTGCAATTCCTCTGCAGTCTTTGGCGATATGTCCTTTTCTCCCACATTGGAAACAAGTAACTTCTGCCTTTCCCATTGGACATTCTCCAGAATAGTGTCCCTTTTGCTTGCACTTGAAACACGTAACATTTAGCTTGTTGCAAACTCCTGTATGCTTTCTACCACACATTCTGCAATCAGGTATAAGCGGTCGGATAAGTCTCTGCTGAATTGGGGCTGGAAGTCGATTTCCCATCCTCTGATTTTTCTGCTCTGGCCTTTTGAAATTTACTTTTCCCCGAGCTTGAAATCCCGGCCTTTTGTTGAAACGATTCTGAAAATTCCCTGGTCCTTTCTCTTTTTGAGCTGCTTCGCTTTCTCCTTCAATAATCATAGCCTTCTGAACAACAGCCATATAAGTTGTCAATTCAAACACAGCTACCCTGCTACGAATCCATGGTTTCAGTCCTTGCTGAAATCTCTTGGCCCGCTTCTCGTCCGTATCCACCTGCTCTGGAACAAACCTTGCCAATTCAGTAAACTTGGTTTCATAATCCGCAACCGATAAGTTGTCTTGTTTCAGCTCCAGGAACTTGATCTCCATCTGGTTCTTCATAAAACGAGGAAAATATTTCTCCAAGAAAAGATCAGTGAATCTGTTCCAGGTCACCACACCTTCTTCCAAAGCTTTTTTTGATTCCCACCAGTAATTAGCTTCGCCTTTTAGAAAATAGCTAGCGAAATCTGTCTTCTGCTCTTCCTCAACCTTTACCAACGAAAAAGCCTTTTCCATCTCTTTCAGCCAAGCTCTCGCTTTTGTGGGATCTGTGGAACCCATAAATTCCGGTGGCTTCACCGACTGAAATTGCTTGAAAGTAGTCGTAGGTGCTACTGGTGGTATTTGATGTCCTGGATGAGCGGCTTGCTGTAACATCTGTTGCTGGAACTACTGTTGCTGCTGCTGCATTTGTTGTTGCATCATCAACATCTGCTGTTGCATGAGATTAAACATCTGATCCATCTGTTTATTATTGTTTTGGCCATCGGTGTTTCCATTCGAAGAGTCGGGCTGCGCTTTTCTCTTAGGTGCCATTTTTCTGGTAAATAAATAATGGATCTTATTTAATAACAGTATATTAAACATATATTAAAACAGTCGATTCGAGAAATAAAATAACTTATTAAATAACTGAATAGATAAAACAGTATGATATGTTTTAAATTTAATTAATTTTTTTTTTTTCAACATGATCGTGAATAAAACTACATTTGTAAATATGCAATGGTACTGAAATAAATGTAAATGCTTAAATGATTGGGAATAAAATAAAGAAAACGTGCAAAAGATTATCTCATATATATATATATAGGTAGAACACCAGCTACAGGTGTCAATGCTTGATACAAAACCCTATGATATAACAGTCGTACTGCTACTACTATCAGTCAGAGTCAGTAGCTACACTCATACAATACTATACTGCCTCTATCTACAAAATATACATAATACAGCACTCATCGATCTGCTAATCTCAAAATCCTGGTGGTACATGGCTCAACTCCTCCTGCACTGCCTCTAGCACTGCCTCGGTAAGTCCCAATGCTCTGCGATATGCTGTCTCCGCACTAAGATCCTGCTGTCTCAAATCAGTAAGCTGCTGCGAACTAACCCGGTGAATATGATGTAGTCTCTCTCTCAGTATATAATCCGGTCGTAATGCTCTGACAGGACCATCCGTCTGTGTCTCATACAACCCAAGGATCTCCCTACACTGGTTCTGCCATCTAATCCTCTCCTCCCTCTCTGCCTGAAAGCGCTGGTAAGTCACGGTATGATGCTCATGAAGATCAGTGCTGGAACCTCGAGAAGGTAATGGTCCATCTACCACGATCTCATCTATAAACTCCGGCTGAGGAAACTGATAAACTCCTGGAACAGGTGCATAAATGGCTAATGGGGCAGGAAATAAGACAGGATGCTCCATAGGCGCATACACGGGCGGCTCTGCCTCTGGCTCCATCGGTGGCATCTCTGGAATCTCGACTGGTGGCATAGGAATCTGAGGCTCTAAATCCTCCCACTGCGGAAGATCAACCATATCAGGAATATCGAACCTCGGGAACTCTAATGGTGGAAAATCTGGTATCTCTGGCTCAAAATATGGAAAATAATCTGCAAAACCTGGTACCTCTGGGGGAAGTGGTATCTCTGGTGCTGGCTCAGGTGGCAATGGAGGTAAGATCTGCTCTGACACTGGGGCTACTACCTGTGCATCCACTGGATCTGTCTCGGTCCTCTCCGTAGATGATGATAAAGAAGCCATCTAATATACATAAAAATAATAACACAAAAACAATCAAATCACAATTCTATAACTCATAACTTCTAATCACATAGACAAACAGTCCTAACACTCTTACTCTCATCCTATCTTATCTTAACCCTAACATTCTTGTTTTCCAAAGGTCAATCCTAAGCTCTGATGCCAACTATAACACCCTCCAAATCCGGGGTATAGATTTGGGGCATTATTAACAACAATTACCAACTATACCTGCACAAGCGGAATATAAATATAATAATTACCTCGAACTATCACTACTCAGGATCTTTTAAGGTTTGAGTTTGGAAACAAGAATCATGCACTACACTTTATTACAAACCCAACTAAATAAAACCTGTCTCAAGAACTCTCTTTATTACAAAACTTTATTCTATCTACAGTTTCACTACGCAATCTTTTATTCAAACTACACAAGACTTTTATTCAACCCAACATTACTACTTATCCTGCTACACCTGATCTGGCAATTCAAAACTCTCTTCGAGAATAGGAAGGAACACTCTTGGTATATGAGGGTCCCGCTGCTTGACTCGCTTCTTGACTATGCGGGTCCTGATGGGTTTCATTCTCTACCTTAACTGTAAAACAATAGGAGTGACAATAAAAGAAATGAGCCAAAATTGCTCAACAAGCCTGCAACAATATATATATATTATAAAGAGAGAGAAATAAATGAACCAATAAGCTGCTGGTTTGAACAACCATCTGTATCTGTATATGATAATAATTTGCCAATGATGGCGAGTGCCAAATGAACAAGACTGGAAACAAGAACCAACATATGCACTATAATCTGCTGATCAGTCAGAATATAGTGCGGATCTATACCCAACTGCATAGACCCAACCAACATAAGGAGTACTCAGGCAACTATGGCCTATTAATTAATGGTCTGGGAAAAACCCAGCCTTTATAGTAACCATCCAGTCCAAGGCTGAGCATCCGGAACAATCGGTATGCTATTGATATATCCCAACACCAGGATATACCAGAATATATGTAGGGTAAAAGAATTGAAATATGAACAGGGAATTCAATAAATTGGGTAAATCAAGAATTGAAATGAAACTGGAACAAGTAATAATAAATGGATAACAGTGTATATGAACAATGATTATCAAAGAGAATTGATATGATAGAAAAGAAATATAAATCACTATTCTGAATTTAGAATAGGGGAAAAACTTGCCTTGCGCGTACTTAACCTGGTTTAACTCACTGCCTTCTGACCCTAGCTTGCTCTGCCTTGCTAACACTGAACAAATCATGGAAAGATAGGTGTTTAGATAATTTACTACATACGTGTATCTTGAATTGATATCACGCAACCTTATCAGTCTACCCATGCATTTCTATCTGACTCGCATATATATATACATACATTTATACAGCACATCTATTCACATAATCACATAAAGCACGTAGCACGTAAAGCACATAATTAATTTCTAAATTTATAATTATTTTTAGAATCAATTCTGGGCTTATACCTGCATTACTAGTCGTATCTGATTTTATTATAATTTTTCGGGATTTATTCGGCTCAATTATATCCCTACTAGGACCTACGAACTATCAATTATTACCAAACCACTCTTTTTCAGAAGAAATTATAACTTACAACCATTTTTATTGGATTCGTCTCATTTTTCTGAGTCTAGAGGTCTTCGTTTCACTCAAATCGGACTAACGGTTGAATTATTATGAAGTAAATACGGATGATTTAATTTATTATTCAATATAAATAATTATTACAACCTTTTAAATCCTAAAATAATTTTTTACATAATTATTTAAGAAAAATCAAAGTCAAAAATAATTTTTTTATAATTTTTGGAGTTAAAATGAAGAAGTTACGATTTATTGAAAATTATGTGATTAATTATCGAAATAATTAATCACTTTTTAAATATTGAATAAATAAATAACTAATAAATAATTAATAATTGCTTATTTAATAATCTAAAATAATAAATCTCTAATTATCAGGATCAATCACAATTTATTATAATGTTTATAACTTATCGATATTTATTCGATTAGATCGATTATTTACAAATAATCAATCAACTTAATTAACCGATACGCTATTTATCGAATAACTACAAATTACTCGAATTATAAATCACTTAACGATTAATCATTCGTATAACTACGAGCTACTCGCAATTCTCGAATAACTATCGAATCGCTATTATTACTATACCTATACGATTAATTAATCACTTGATTATCTATATTTAATTATTAGATACGAATAATTATTACGATATTCTTCGAACAATTATCGGTCGAATAATAATTCTAATTATCGAATTACTATTCGCATTATTAACTAATTATTAGATTATTAATCATATCACTTAATTATTTCTAATTCTTATTTATTAATTAATTACCTAATTATTAATTAATTACCCAATTATTAATTAATTAGATAACTAATTAAATAATTAGATAAATAATTAAATAATTAAATAATTAAATTAGAATTTGTAAATTAATAAAATAATTTAGAAATTAATAATACTATTTTTCAGAATTTAAAACTAATTTTTAATTAATTATTAGAATTATTAAAACTGATTTTTAATTACTAAAATATAAATAAATTATTAATTTAATCAGAAACACAAAAACAGGAACAGGGGTTGGACTTTTAGGATCAAACCCGGGTCGAAACCGGGTTGGAAACCGGGTCGACGCCGGGTTGAACATGAACACGCCGGCCGGCTGCCTGAACTCGGCACCGGCGGCGAAAACTCCGGCGAACCAAAACACAGTCAAATCGAGTGATTTCAGTTCGATTCTTCTGCGTTTCTGAGGCACAGCAACATAGACGACGTCCCCCCACCTTTCTCCTTCGTCCTCGTCGACCACCAACCCAGAAACCGAAACACAGCCGCCGTTGACGGCGTTTTCCGACGACCACGAACTCAACAGGAAACTCAGCAAACCCGGTACCAATCGACAGGAAAAATGACGATCTAAACGTTTCTAACAACCATAACATCAAACATTTACTAGAAATCAAAACCCGAATTCAAGAATTAAAACCGAAAATACGAATCAAAAATCAAGAAATCAGACAACAAAAACATTTGCATAATCAGAAACTACAGATCATAAGCTTCAAAACGAGTACTCACACGACTGATTTGGATGCCAGAATCACTATCAAACTTAGCTTTAATTCCAGGAACTTCAAGAACCCTAATCCCCCTTTCTGAATTTTCTGAATTATTTTCTGATTTTTTTATAATTAATTAATAGATAATTACTGAAAAATCAGATATTTATACTATGTAAAATAATACCCCTAAATAAAATTAAGGGTCTAATTACACTCCTATTAAAAATATTTGGCCCCAATTTTTTATAATTTTTGGGTATTAATATTGAATTTTTAAATATCCAATAAATACAAAATAAATACTAAAAATTCCCAAAAATTGTGAAAAATACAAAAATACAAAGAAAAATGATATATGATAATTTCATAATCATATAAAAATAAAAATGTGATTTTTGTGGGGTTTTTGGTACCCGAAGGGGTCCGGAAAAGTCGTTTTTCGCGAAAAAGGTCAATTTGTAAAACGTCTAGGGGTTCAGAATAGCGATACGGTATAGGGCATTTTTGGCAAAATAGGGCCAATGATTTTGTTTGAAATACGGGCTTTTAAAACATAGTTTTGAGCTGTACAGGTTTTAATATAATATATATAACTGACGATAAAACGTTCAATAAATATCCAAAACACGTTTGGATCAAAACAACCAACTCATAACACATAACAGTCAGGGTTCAACGACTTAACACATTTAATCACATAATAATACACATAATTTATTATTATTATAATATAATACAAGCGTAATTCCTCGGTCGTTACACATGGTTACTGTAAAATCACTTCTAGGATTGAGGGAAGGGAGTGATAATTTGAGTGAGAGGCTGGGTTGCTCCCAGGAAAAAGGAGAGGTTGAGAGTCAAAATATGCATGCTATTTCTTCCAGCATGGCAAAAGTGAGTGAGAGGAGTGCCACCTTAGTAGGTGAGGGTGAGGGTGTGAGGGTGTGTGTGAGCCAGGGGGAGCCCCTGATGCAAGAATATAGAGAAAATGAGAGAAAAGCAGGTACAGAAGCTATAAGGGTGGATCCAGCCATTGCTAGTGAGTCAATGATTATGGATGATGCTGAAAAGGGGAGACAATTTCAGCAACATTACAAAGCTGAAATTGATAACATTTCCTTGGATGCTGACACATTTACTCATCCTGTTTCAGCCTATCAATTGTTGGCTGCTCAGGGCAATGTGGAGGCAGAGCAGACTTTGAACATAGTGCACACTTCAGAATCTCTTCAAAGAGATAAAGCTGCTGTTAATAGGATGCCTTCTCAAGCTGGTGAGCCATCTGAAGAATTTGAAGTAAATTCTAATGATGATGACTCTGTTTCTTTGGATGGAAGCATGAACTTAGGGGGAGATGAAGGCCCAAGTTCTGTTCCAAATTTACCTGAATGGGCATGGACAAAGAAATCTACACCAGGATAATTTGGTGTAGCTTTGGTCAAGTAGGTTATGGCTATTCAAAAGGCCCTTCAGAAAACTTTAGATGCTGGTACCAAGGCTATTCTTCAAGCTCATCTAGACTCTCTGCATCTCCTGCAGTTGCAACACATCAGACAGAATTTGAGTGTGGATGAACTCAAAAAGGATATTGCTGACTTGAAATCCTACAATTTTGAGAAGTTAGATTCAGTCATGCCTTATGGTACAATGCAAGATTTGTTGCTGAGACTGAGGAGAGAATCTGATGCTAACAAGAGGCTGGCCAAGTTGGAAGACAGAGTTCAAGTCATTGAAAACTCTGTGGTCACCATTCTTCAAAATCAACAATCTCAGACAAGTCTACTATTGCAGCTGGAAAAAGCACAAGGCTTGACCCCTATCCTTGATGATAACAAAAAGGGGGAGAATAAAGGGGAAGGAGAACCATCAACAAAAGTTCAAATATCTAAAGTGCTAGTTCCTGCCATCACCACTTCTCCAACACTTCAAATCAAAGGAAAGCTTGATGGAATTGATCTAATATAGATAGCAGCAGCTGAGATGAAAGTCAAAGAGCAAAGGAGGAGAATTGATGAAAGGATGCAACAATTTTTGGTTCTACAACTTCAAAATCACAATCTGTGAAGCATAGCACAAAGGTGGAGCCAATCATTACGGAGCTCAAGCCAGTAAGGAGGAATAAGGTTGGAGAAACTTCTTCCAAGAATCTGAAACCTATGGTTCTCAAGCCCGACAACAGATCCAACAAAGACTCTACAAAGAACCCTCTAAGCCTTGCTCAGTTGAAAGGAGTGGATTTTCCTCTTCCAAATCCTGATGAAGACAAGGTTTTGGGTGGTAATATCATGAAGCATAAGGAGACCAAGGATGTGGTTGAAAGAATGAACATGGCTATTATCTTTAGAGAGGGAAAGAGTACCTGTGTGATACAAGGGCATCCCAAATTCTCAATAGCCAAGAGGGAAGAAGCCAGAAGGTTGAAGGAAGAAGCTGAAAAGCTAAAGGCTGACAAAAGAGCACAAGCAAAGCTTAAAAAATAGCTAAAGTCAAGTCAAGCTGAAGAAAAGAAAGAAATTGAAGACAAGGGTGAAGATGTAGGTATGGGGGACATGTTTAGTGATGATGTGGAAGAAAGAAGTGAGGAAAGAAAGAAATGGCAGAATGGAACAGAAAGAAGGCCAATACAAAAAGGAAGATTGTAGATGAAACTGAAGAAACCCAATCAAAATCCAAACCACTACCTTCTAATCCTGAACCCATTGTGCCTGACCCCTTCATAAACATCCATGGTGAAACAATCACTCCTAAGGAGGAACCAATTGATTGGGACACCATCAAATTGCCCACCTTCTTAACCACTTCTCCACCATCAAAAAAACAGAAAAGAAAAATCAAATCAACACCTCCTCTAACCTCAATCAAATTCACTCAGAATCCTAAGCCTAAGCCACAAGCCTCAAAGGATGATTATGTTCACATTTGTGACATAAAGGAGTTTACAGACATTGAACTCTATCTGGATGAGCTGGAGGAAGTAAGGGGAATAGATGCCTACAGACAGCTACCAGAAAGACTAATGTTCAAATACAAAGGAAGTGGGGAAAGGACTTGGCCCCTTTACAGAATTCTGGATGAAGGCTATTCTACCTTGGTTAGAGTCTACTCAGCTATAAAAAGGGATTCTGGCTTTACCAGGACTGCCAAAACTGAGATTCTCAACAAGATTGCCAGCATAAGGAGAACTTGATGGGAGCCCAATGCCTTGCCTAGAACATTACTCATCCCAGAGCATGGAGTTATAGTTCATAAATCACCTCATTGGTTGATGGAGTTCAGAGACAATAAAGGAGTTAGAAGATTTTTCAGACTTGAAGATCAGCTCAAGATTGCCAGTAATGAAACTCTTAAGGATATGCAATCTAAGTTGGACATCAATGAAGAAGATGAAGCTGAATTCTACAGACAATGTAATCTGCTCAGGCTAAAGGAGCACCCTTCGAAACAATGTAATTCTTCAATTCTATCTCAGTATATACACTTTTGCAGCACTTTTGAATTTCTACTTTATTTCAGTTCATATAGTTGTCAAGTGTTTTGTTATCATCAAGTTAAACCCAAATTTATGCCTACAGTTCTAGTAGACATAAATAGGGGGAGATTGTTAGGAATATGTGTATTAGTTTGATGATAAGCTCAACAAAACACTTAAGTAGAAATCTGGTATTTGTAGCCTCAACGGATAAGACCAGTCTGGCTATCCGTTGAAGGAGTAGCTTTACTTAGAAATAAGTTTAGTATTGTAGCACATTTCATTCTCTGTATTTAAGTTGTAATTCTTAGATGTTGTGGAAAATTATAAGTCATGTTGACTACTAGTGGATATGCAAATAGGAGGGCTAATTGTAAATATTTCATGCCTTGTAATTTTGTATAAGTGAAGTAGTATCAACTGATATTAAAGGCCTTCAACGGATGAGAAACAAAGCTTCAACGAATGTCTCTAAAGCTTCAACGGATAACATCCATCAACGGATGAGTGCTTCAACGGATAAAGCTTCAACTGCTAATGCATCAACGGATAAAGCTTCAACGGATAAAGTTTCAACGGATAAAGCCATCAATGGATGAAAGCTTCAACGGATGCTAAGTTCAATAGCAGTTGATAGTGACAATTCATAAGCTGACAGAGGCACATAGGTTGACAGAGACAAACTGGAATGTGGTAGCCTCTTGGAGGAATCAAGAAAAAGCAGTATTTCCATTCTGGTGCAAACAAGGAAGTATTCAAAGATTCACAGCTAAACCTAAATTGCATTGGATAGAGGAATGAAAAAGAAATATGTGAAGAATCTTTTAATTGTATTTTACAGTTTTGTCTTCACTTGTAAACTTGGTGATATATAAACCAAGTAGCAGCTAGTAATTAGATGGTGAATTTTCCAGAGCTGTTTAGAAAAATCTAGAGAGAAAATCATCTAGTTTGTACTAGGACGCAGCTGTGATTTAATTCTTTGAATCATAGATTTTCTGAAATAACACATCTCTGATGGAACAACAAATCCACCAGAAAAGTTTTTAAGTTCTTTGTGTTCTTTACATTTGTGTTTGAATATATATCTGCTGTATTAGCTTAAAGCAATTCACACACATTTGTTCATTAAAACACTTAACCTTAGAAACTGCTCAAAACTTGAAAAAGTTTTGAGATTTACATTCAACCCCCTTCTGTAAATCTCATTGTTAGTTCACTGGGAATAACAATGGAAATCAACTCAATTTCTAGGTGATCATTCCTTTTCTTTAACACAGAGTTTTCATTCTTGATTATATTATTCTCTAAGGTTTGATCCCTATAACTAACATGCAGAGACTTAAGAAATAATCTTAATTCATAGATATCATCAGTATAAAAAAAAAAGTGATCTGAGGAACCTTTAATTCAGCATTGTTAGCCTCAGTATCAGCTTATGCCATGAGAGCATAATTGACTCCATCATCTGAATCTGATGAATCATCCCAGTTTCTCTTCCTTGAGATCAATGCTTGTTTCTTCTCAGCTCTGGGTTTTCTACAGTCAGCTGCAAAGTGTCCAATTCCATCACAGTTAAAACATCTCTCTTTTGACTTGTCAAGTTTTCCATATCTAGATTCCTTCCCTTAAGTATTTCTCTGTTGTTCCTCTTATCAGTGTTTGAGGAACTGGAACCTTTTCTGGAAAATCTTCTCCCTTTCTTGAAGTTCTTGTAGACCATCTTCTTGAAGCTTTTAACCAGTAGGGCAGCCATTTGATCCATCTTCATTGTTGTTATGATCGTTGTTAGTATTTGATTCGGTATCAGTATTTGAGTCATCATCAGAATTTGATGATTCAGTATATGACTTTGCATCATGGCTTTCCCGTTAGAGTAGCTTTTCCTCATAGCTTTCTCCTTTGGCTTCTCTTCAACCTTGAGTGCAACTGGTCTAGATTTAGATCCCTTCCTCTTGCTTCTTTTTTCTATCTCTAGTTCATGAGTTTTAAGAACTCCGTAGATCTCATCTAGAGGTGTGTTATCAAGTTGATAGTTATCCTTATTGATGTGACTTTTAAAGTCCCACTTTCATGGAGAACAAGTAGAACTTCAAGTTTGAGTCCTCCAAATCATATTCTTTGTTGACAATGGATAAGTCATTCAGCAACTCTGAAATCTGTCATAGATCTCAGTTAAGGACTCATTGTCCCTTGAGTCAAAGTGCTCATATTCTTGAGTGAGTATTGTCCTCCGGTTCTTCTTGATAGCGGTTGTACCTTGACAATTTACTTCTAAAGCATACCATATCTCTTTTGTTGTCTTACATCCAATGACTCTATTGGACATAACACTATCAAGACTGTTGCGCAGGATGTGTTGACTTTAGCATCATTTATGATAGATGAGATACCTTCAGGAGAAAGTCCTTCCTGTCTTTATCGCATCTTCTCTGGTTCTCCTGCAAGTGAAATAGCTACCTTCATTGGTCTGTGAGGACCATCATAGATCCTATTAGATATTCAGGATTCGTGGCTTCCAAACAGATGGTCATCCTGACTTTCTAGATTGGATATTCATGTATCTTCAGGATAGGCACCTTGATGCTTCATATCTACTCATGTTGCTGCTTATCTGTGACATGGCTGGTGTTGCATTTTAATCGCAGCGGAAGCATGGTAAAACACTTTTACACATATAAAATCCAAATAAAAGCATATAAATCGTGATTAAAACATATGAATCGATTACTAACCTTTAATAGCGATCCAAAAGCAACGATCGGAGATCCTTAGCAGCTATTCCTCAAACGTGAAGCACTCCACCGGTATCCACCCAGAAAAACAAGCTAAGAGAGGAGGAGGTGGAGAGAATTAGGTTTTTCTTAAAATTTTGGGTTAGTTTTGAAAATAGGGTTTATAATAGTATATTTATAGGCAAAATTTTCAGCTGAAATTTTCCCATAAAATATTATTATTATTAACCCTTTATTATTCACATTAATAATTAAAACACCTTTTAATTATTAATCCTTTTTCTAAACACTTTAGAAATTCTCTCTCTGATTTAATTTCCAAAATTAAATTCTTAATTAATAATATTAAGAACTTTTCTTAATTAATTTATAATCAATTAAATCTCATTTAATCAATTATTAAATTTTCCAATTAATTATTTATTCATAAATAAATAATTATTAGCCATTATTAATTAATTCCTCCACCATTAAATCATTCTCTTTTATGGTGTGACCCTTTAGGTTCAATATTAAGCCGGTAATAGAAATAAATAATAATAAAACTATTTTATCATTATTTATATAAATTCTCTAATTTATTAAATATGATTAATTAATTAATCATATTTATTCCATCGTGAGGGATACTTCTCAGCATATCGCGACTATCCGGATAATACGAATTCACTGCTTAGAATACCAAGAACTATTCAGTGAAAAGTTACCATACAATTAACTCCTTCTACCTCCAATGTCCTGATTAAATACAAGATGGATCTTATGTCAAGCCTATCTAATTTAATCATTTGCTTTCCCATTTACTATGCTCAGTTTTATGTAAATTAGAAACTCCTTTCTAATTTCATTCACTCTGGCCAGAGATTCCTGAACTAGCATAAGTGGATCAGCCTTGAACATTCTTCCTTCACTGGAAGGGGTAGATCCTTATTGATCATACACTATCTTTGTGTAAAAATTCCTATACCCAGTAGAGCCCCTAATTGTCCCTGGAGACTAGAACTAACTAAAGCATAGTTCAGTGTACACAAGATGACTATAATGACCTCAAGTCTAAGGAGACTTGTACAACTATCACTATGTGAACAACTGGACACGTGAGTGAACTCCATCAGTTGTTCAGCTGTGCGAGTCATGTTCAGTGAACTATTCTCTAATAAGCACCTACATACTAGCTATAGTGTCACCACACAAATATCTATGAGAACAGACATCCTTCATAATGAAGCAAGCATAGTATGTACCGATCTTTGCGGATTATTAATTACCAGTTAGTATCCTATGACCAGGAACTGTTTAAGTTAGAGTTATCATCTTTTAGGTCTCACTATTATGATCTCATCATAATCCATAAAAAGCTTTACTCTAAACTATGGTATATTATTTAAACACTTAAATAGATAGAGCCCGTAATAAAAACAAAACAGTCTTTTATTAATATCAAAGAAATCAAAACAGACATAAAAGTTATTCCTAAATCCTCATACATGATTGGACTTAGGACATTCCTTTCAATCTCCCACTTGTACTAAAGCCAATCACTCTGGTATCTAATACCCATGTCTTTATGACGATCAAAGTGACTTTCAGAAAGTAGCTTTGTGAGTGGGTCTGCTATGTTGTTATGTGTGTCAACTTCTTTCAGTACTAGAAATGTTACCGCGCTCCCACTAACCCTTTTGTAGACACATGGTTCATCTACGTTTTGATAAAACCAAACTCTTGATTGTCTCATCAAAACGGATATTCTATCTAGAGAAGCTTGCTTTAAACCACATATGGTTCGCAGCAGCTTACACACTAGGTTTTCATTTCCCTTGGAAAGAAAACCATCTGGCCATTTGCCAGATTTCATAGTCGTAGTAAGCAGCAATGCAAGCAAAATCCGAACTGATTTTAACAGGGCTACAGGTAAAAGGTTTCATCAAAGTCAATTCATTGCCTTTGTTTGAATTCTTTTGCCACAAGCTTGGCCTTAAAGGTCTCCACCTGGCCATCTGCTCTAATCTTTCTTTTGTATACTGTATACATAGATTCCATTTCAGATTTCATGGCACTTGCCATTTCTCTGAGTCAAACTACTTATAGCCTCATTAGGTCACAGGGTCGTCTTCATCGATGATTGACAACTCATTGTCATTCTCAATGACAAGGCCTAATACCTCTCAGGTTGGCGAGACACTCTTTCTGACCTACGAACGGGTTGTTCCACAGAAGGTTGTTCAGTCTGAACAGGTGTTCCACTAGAACCGTAGTAGTTTGTGCTTCTTGAACTTCATCAAGTTCAATTTTGCCACTGTTTCCTTCAAGGATAAACTCCTTTTCCAAGAAGGTAGCATGTCTGGAGACAAACACCCGATGATCGGTGTGTAAAAGTAATACCCTAAAGTCTCTTTAGGATATCCCACAAAAAAACTACATTTTATGGATCGAGATTTCAGCTTATCTGGGTCAACTTACTTGACATAAGCTGGACATCCCCAAATCTTAACATGTTTAAGACTCGGTTTCCTTTCTTTCCATATCTCATATGGAGTTTGAGGAACAGATTTGGAAGGTACCTTATTCAGTAAATATGCTGAGGTTTCCAATGCATAACCCCATAGGAATACTGGAAGATTCGCATAGCTCATCATGGACCGAACCATGTCTAACATAGTTCGATTTCTCCTTTCAGATACCAATCTTTAGGAGTCCACTGGAGACTATACACTTTTCTTTGAGATAATCCAGAAACTCTCCATTCAAGTTCACCACCTCGATCTAATCGAAGAGTTATAATACCAGTTTTTGGTTTGTTTCTCCACTTCATACTTATACTTTTGAACTTTTCAAAGGATTTAGACTTGTGTTTCATCAAATACACATATCTGAATCTAGATCTATCATCTATGAAAGTAATGAAGTACGAAAATCCACCCATGGCTTGCGTAGACATTGGTCCACATACATCTGTGTGTACCAATCCTAGCAAATCTGCAGCCTCTCCATGTCCACTAAATGGAGATTTGGTCATTTTACCCAATAGACAAGACTTGCATTTAGGATATGATTCAAAATCAAAGGGGTCTAGTAGCCCTTCCATTATATGACGCCTACAGTGCCATAAATAGGTCAGATTTTCATCATCTCATTTTCTTTTATTAGTTTGTTCAATCTGAGTAAATCATGCTGTATGTCACATCATACAGACTATTATTTAAAGTACCACGTCCATAAAGAATATTATCTCTAAGAATAGAACATTCATTATTCTCAATAACAAACGAAAATTCAGCCAAGTCTAACATGCGAATAATATTCCTCACAATCGAGGGAACAAAATAACAATTATTTAAAAACAATAGTCTTGCCCGTAGGCATATGTAAATGAAATGATCCTACATCTTCAGCAGCAACTCTTGCTCCATTCCCATCAGTAGAATCACCTCCTCTTCCTTAGAGTCCTACTTCTCCTTAGTCCCTGCAACGAATTGCAGATATGAGAACCACAGGCGGTATCTAATACCCAAGTAGAAATTTGATTTAATGACATTCACTTCTATCATGAAACATACCTGAATCAGAAGCGGTAGTCTCACTACCCTTCTTTTCTTCTCTGCAAGGTAAACCTTGCAGTTTCTCTTCCAGTGCCCCACCTTGTTATAGTGAAAGCAAACAACTTTGCTCTTGGGGTCTTCAGCTTTTGGTGGAACCGCTTTTCTTCACCTACTTCTTCTTCTTGGAAGGGTTCCTCTTCCTTTTCTTAGGATTGGAACCTTCACCAATTAGAAGAACAGAAACTCTTTTAGGGGGAAAATTCGATTCCGCGGTCTTCAACATGTTGTGGAGTTCAGGCAGGCTGACATCCAACTTATTCATGTGAAAGTTCATAAACAAACTGCGAGAACGAACTCGGAAGCGATTGCAAGACCAAGTTGGCTCAGCTCCCATCCATGGCAAAACCAAGTTGTCCAAGACGTTCAATCAAATTGATCATCTTAAGTAACATGGTCATTAACAGATGTTCCCTCAGACATCCTACAAACCGAACAGCTCCTTCGATATCTCATATCGAGCTGTCCTCCCCGCCACATACAACTCTTGTAGATGCATTAGGATAGTGTGAGCATCCATGCTCATGTTGCTTCTGTAGCTCATGTTCATGGAAGCTAGCATGATGCATTGAGCCATTTGCATCATCTATCCACTTACGATACAAACATGTTCATCATTATGTGCATCGCTAGCAGGTTCAGTAGGCTTAGGTGAGTCAAGCACATATTCCAGCTTCTCAACCCTGAGAACAATTCTCAAGTTTCGAAGCCAGTCAGCATAATTAGGACCAGTCAACTTGTGAGCATCTAGTATGCTCCTGAGTGATAGGCAGAAGAAAATATAGTAAATCTGTAAATGATAAACACATAACAAACACTTAGTAAATATTCAATTTCGTTTCAAAACACTATATGAATCGGGTCTTTATTCATAAGTGGCTCCCACTAGTTTATTTTATTCAACCCCCTACGTGAAAAATTAAGCATTCATAATGCTAGTGGGAATAGGTATCCTACATTCCATCACACACCTCGGCTGTGGCACGAACCGCCATGTAATGTTCAATAGGCAGACAACTCTTGTCATTACATCTTATGTTATTCCCTAATCAAACTTAGCCTCTTGAAATTGTGTCACGCTGTGGCACGACAAACTCAATATTCTAAGTCAAGTCTAACCCAACATCCATACAATTGAATCAGTCTCCAACGGCCCACGGCTGTGGCACGTACCGACCTTTAGATTCTAATTCAATGTACACATCTCTATATAATAGACAAGTATTCTTATTTCGAAATCAAGCCCTCGGCGTTGCACGAACCGAATGATTAAAAAATAAGAACTACTTTCTATCATGTTGGAAGGCTATGACCGACACACAGCCTTTGTATCATTGGCCAATTAT